>NC_138540.1:38885165-39191398 GCF_964234715.1 Podarcis melisellensis | reverse complement strand
TCTACATATAAGTCTTAAGAACAGCCACCTAGGTTGGTTTGCTTTAGTGGGTTTGCATCTAACTAAGTTTTTATTCAGGGTACACCAGTCAAAATTAATTGGCCTGTTAGCCATGCCCAGTGGGTCTACTTTGAGAACGATGAACAGTGCTATCTATCATCTATCTATCTATCTATCTATCTATCTATCTATCTATCTATCTATCATCTATCTATCTATCTATCATCTATCTATCTATCTATCTATCTATCTATCTATCTATCTATCATCTATATCTATCTATCATCTATCATTTTTCTTCCCTTCCCTTCCCTTCCTCATCGAAGGTTACAACAATTTACAATTAAAATATTAAAACCAATCAAAACAATTTACAATCTCCGAGTTTAAATTCCAGACTGAACAAAACTGTCCTTTTGCGACACAGATCCACATTTTTACTACACCTGCTAAAGGACTTTACTTTGTATGAAGCATCCTTAGAGTCCATTGTATAACTGGAGAAACAAGATTCTCTATGAGATGCCCTTCCATTCTTTATGGTAGGGATACAGCTGGACTTTGAAGCCACTTACTTTTAAGGGTTTCTATAAAGATTTTTGTGATTTCTTTGGTGCGGAAGGGGTTGGTATTATTTCACATAAGAGTTGTGCAGAAATGTGTTGTCATTTGTGTACAGGGTGGAAGATTTTCATGCTTTCTCAGAGACCGAATGCACACTCACAGATGGCTCTGCTCAGGTGCGATTTTAATTATGAAGTAGCACAAAGCCCAACACGGTAGGCAGTCTTCTTAATAAATGTCCTCAAGCTTTTGTCTCCACGTGTCAAAAAGCCTTTTTATTGAGTGATTAAAATATTTATTTTATTTTATTAAATTTCCTTCAACATTCCCTTCCTCCAAAAAGAGGGAGATGCTTTGAGAGAGGATAAAGTGGATTGCAAAGTCAACATCTATAAATGAGAACTGATGATTTACTGTTTTATGAATGGAGAGAAATATAATTTTTAGTGTTTTATAAATCTGACCACCATATAAGAAAACTGTTTACAAATATAACAAATCCAAAGAATCGTGGAATTTAATAATAGAGCACATATATACAAAGTAACAAAATTGCACACTTCTTTTCCTTTTCCGTGTTTGCTTAATGTTTAATATTTGTTTAATGTTTGATTGTAATTAGCAATCAAAAGAAGGTACATAAGAGTCATCAATATGGGTAAAATAAACCCACTGTGGTATATCCATGTAAATTGTACTCAGAGTAGACCTATTTAAATAAAGTGACTTTAGTGATGCCCGCTGATTTTTAGCAAGACTATTCTGATACTGCTTAGTTGGATACAATCCACCCCCTTTAACAGACTGGCTGTTAAGTGCTTGGAAGATGGTATTTATGATTAAATTGACAAAACATTGTCAAATTGAAGAGAAGGAATGAAGGCAGGTAATTGATTGGTGATAAATGGAATGTCTTCACAATGCTTTGAAGTAATACAGCACAAGGCAGTGTTTAACCTTACACTCTCCTCGGAGTCATATCAAAAGATTCTCAATCTAAATTATTATTTGAACGGTTACCTTTAAAAAATGGGGGGGACACCCCAAAATAATTAAAAATCAAAATAATTGTATTACAGGACAGTTACTATAATTGAGTAACCTTTTCTGAATTGACATTAAAAAATGTGCAGCAAGATGTGTATTGTATGCTGTCCTGGGAATCTATTTGAAGGGTGGGATATAAATCCCTATACTAAAAAATAAAAGCAGGCAGAGAAGGGGAGGTAGCAGAATTTCAAACTGTAGAAGCAAAGCAGCGTTCATTTAAAAACTGGGCCGTTTTGTAGGCCCCCCCCCCCCGAATAAGACAACAATGCTACAGCCTTATTCTTAAAAATTAGTAATATATTACAATAATGTTATACTGTCTCTGCCTTAGTGGGGAATTATGAGGGCCTCATGTTAGGACCTCAGTGTCCTGACATAGTTAATTATCCATAGATAATGGTTTTCAGCAGTAGATGCTATGAGCTCGCCAGCCTCACTATAGAGGGCTTATTAAGTGTGCGAAGACTCAGGTGCATCGCACCTATGCACTTCCCCTGCCGAAGCAAAGCAGCTGTGTTTTCTTTTCTGTATTATACATCACATGGAGCGCCTCGTTTATTATAGTGAAAGCTAATGATGCAAGTGGAAACTTCTTTATGTTGTCCCCAACCCCTGCACCGTCATGTGGCAATGCATTTGCTGCAGAGACGTTCACTTAGCTTCCATAAGTAATTTATCTCTCCCAACACCAAATGTATCTTTTATCTAAAATGCTTCGGCTCCAGGGTTCATTATTTTAATCACAGCTCATTTAAATGGTTCTTCTTTTCCTAAAGAAAAAAAAATGCTTTTTATGACCGTGATAAAATAACAGTTCTGTTGAACAGACAAATCTAGGCAGTTTTCCAGCATGATTTTCTAACATTCCCAAGTCATTGTTGTGTTTAGTGCTTTTTATTCTTATGGCCATGTTTATAGCACCAGGGCCAGCCCTAGACCAAATGGCGTCCGAGGCATCGAGCGCCTTTGGCACATCCCTTCCATTTGTTCAGCGATTCAGTGCCTTATTATTGTTTTCATTACATGTATAGTCCATGCCACAATTTTGACGGGTGACCTAGGTGCAGGATTTATCCCTGTCATTGTAAGATGTTGAAGTTTGCAGTCCTCGGGGGGGGGGGTGTGTGTGTGATCACAATGATGCACACACAAATGCCGTTTGTTGAGTGTTGTTTGTGATTGTTCTGTTGTGAGCGCTGACCTCAGCAGAGGCGAGGTGAGAATACCCAATGCGTTTCCTTGCAGATGTTGTGGCCTACAGGTCCCAACAGCTCCAACTAGCATAAGCAATAGCCAGGGATGATCTGGAGAGAACCACATTAGCCCACCCTGCCCTAGACAGTTTTATGCAGGGCTCAGGTTGGAGACCTCATGAGGGCAGAGCTCAGACGTTGCTTCAGCAGCAGGAGCCCTCGGACTGAGCCTGAAATGGAAGAAGCCGTGTCTCTGTTTCTGGCTAGCTCTGCATTTGCTGGGAGGATCCTCACCATTTGAAGGGGCTCAACTTGCTCTAGCAGTCATTGACTCTGATAGAAACTGTGGTCTGAGCTGGGACCCTCTCATCTGGAAGAGAACATGGTGATATCCTAAGGCGGGAGGGGCACTGGCATCACAAGCTCTTCATGCAAAAGTAATTCTGGGGTTGGCCCTGGGGGGCAATTCCCACTCCAGCTATGAATCTCTAGACTCAACTCCTGGAGGATAGTCTGTCCCCAGGGTTTTGATGCTGACATCGTGTATTTCCCTGTGAATAAAGACAAAGAAATGATGGTTAATACTGTGCCCCACCCCGCCGGCTGCCACTGATGGGTGGCCAAACACTCAGTGATAATGAGTATTAATAAATAAATAAAAGAAGGTAATGTGTATTTGGAACACAAAGTGTAAATTGCACAATACATCTTGAAGCGGGGAAATTGACAGAGGACTGTGTGTTCACTGGCAGCCCCTTGTTTCTTATAATTTATAGTTTGGCCTTGAGAGAGTGCCACGATGCCTAATTTTAAACTTTTTCCAAGTTTCCCACTGTTTCAAACCTACAACCGTTTGATTCGTTAGTAAGCTGTAACTGATCTTGATCTTTATTTTGTTTTAAAATCTCCAATATAATCAAAACAAGGAGCGTTTGGCCCATGAAAGCAAATGCTTTTCGATCCTTTGTTGTCAGATCCACACAATTTTCTCTCCAGCAGGATTAGATGAAACAGAAAACCGATATACCAGGGCCCTGGAATTGCTGGGTTGTAATTTAGAAATATCCATTTTATCCCATGTAATTTCTTTGCTAAGATTCCTTAGTCTGAATCTGATACAGGTAGGAGCCAAGACAAACACTAACCATTTATAGTCATTCAGACCAGTTTGGATTTCACTATAATGCAAAGCAAAGAGATATCTTGGCTCCGTTTCAGGTGAGTAACAGGGGCAGAAAATGCATTTCAAATTTAGCATCAAATGTTGCCACATGTTTCTTTTAACAATTGCAGACGTTTCTATAATGCAAGATGTAATGTAAGCACGCTGGTATTTCCATTCCTTGAAAGCCTAGGCCCATCATTAAGGGATTCCCAGTGAGCACTTAATTTAAGCAAATAAAAGAGCTGGCTTTGAGGATGTATTGCAACCGATTAAGAAGATGAGTTATCCTTAACTCCGAGAACAGCCACAACTGTGGACAAATTTGAAGCAAGTAGCAGGGAGCTTAGGCAGACTGTTAGGGTGAGACATCTTGGCCCTTGATAATGACACATAATTCCACCAAATGAAAACCAGAGATGTATCTCCGTGAGCGTGTCACGATGCGAACTGTGGAGGTAAAAGTTGTGTTGAAAATGATAAGAGGCTTGGATACCAAGTCCTGTGAGGAGAGGCAATGGAAATTACTTCTTCACACAGCACGTAATTCAACTATGGCATTTGGTCCCAAAATATGTGGCAATGTCTACCAACTTAGATGGCTTCCAAAGAGGATTAGGCATATTCATGGAGAATAAGGCTGTCAATGGCCTCTAGCCGCAATGGCTACATTCTTCCTCCACTGTCAGGCAATAGAAGAAGAAAAAGAGTTTGGATTTGATATCCCACTTTATGACTACCCAAAGGAGTCTCAAAGCGGCTAACATTCTCCTTTCCCTTCCTCCCCCACAACAAACATTTTGTGAGGTGAGTGGGGCTGAGAGACTTCAGAGAAGTGTGACTAGCCCAAGGTTGACCAGCAGTTGCGTGTGGAGGAGCGGAGACACGAACCCGGTTCACCAGATTACGAGTCTACTGCTCCTAACCACTACACCACACTGGCTCTCAATAAGCTTCTGAGTCCCAGTTGCTGGGAACTGCAAGTGGGGAAAGTGCTGTAAAACAGGTTCTGCTTGCAAGGCTTCCCATGAGCATCTGGTTCACCACGATGAGAACAGGGTGCTGAACTCAAGGGTCCAGCAGGGCTCTTCTTATGTTGAAATAGGTTGAAGGAGTTAAGTAAATTTAACCTGGAGATTAAGAGTCAATGTGGTAGCCACCTTCAAATATCTGAGGGGCTGTCACATAGATAATAGAACAAGATCCCTTATCCCTTCTGTACCCAGTAGATCCCTGTGGACCAGTTTTCCTGCAAGTTCCAAAGTAACTCGGAGCAGGGCTTTTAGTGTGACTGTCCCTGTTCTGTGGACCAGCAATTCCTGCCAAGTTACGACAGGTCCCCACAATCTGCACTTTCTGGAAACATTTGAAGACATTTTTATTCCAATAGGCTTTCCGAGCTGGATGAATGGGGTGTCTCTCTTGAATGGTTTTAGTTTTCTTTTAAACATATCTGCTCTTTTTTGTGTTTTTAACTGCTCTTTTGCTGTTTTTGTTGTACACCACCTTGAGATGATTGTGTAGAAGGCCACCTAACAGCACCAATACCTTAACCCGTGGGTTCAAATGGCAAGAAAGGGGATTTTAACTAAACATTAGGGAGAACCCTTTGATGGTGGAACAGGCCGCCTCAGAAAGAGGTGGACTTTCCTTTGTCAGAGGTTATATATTTATGTATTTCATAAAATTTATACACTATTTGGTTGTAAAAAAAAACCCCTCAAAGCAGTTTACAGAGAGAATAAAACAATAAAATTGTTTAAAGCTCTTTAAAACCTTTGAGGGATTGCTGTAGTAGCAGGTTCGCACATTGCCCTGGGGTTGGCCCCCTTTCATCTGTTTGATTGAATGCCCTAAGCATAAATATCCCATAAATCCCTAAAATATTAGATGGTATGTTATAGTTAAAGATGTTCATTAACTGAGGTGATACAGCCAGCTTGTGGGGCTCTACCACTGCAGTTTTCACATTGGGAGTAGTTTCTTGTAAGTGAGGTTCTTCAGGCTCATGTAGGTATATCCACGTGATTTCTCTTCCTTCCAGGGCAGCTCCCAAACGACTGTGAGGCTGAATAATTTCTCTGCCCACACATTTCAGCCCTACATAATGTTAAGGAACGCCTGAGCCCCATAGCTTCCAAGCAGACAGTGCTCTTTAAAGCCATTCATCTCTGTAGTAAAACGGTTGCAGGGGTGTTAAGCTTGAATATAACCCCCTGCGCTTCTATTAAGAGGAAGCCAGCTTCAGTGTCTCCTTGCATGCTTCTATACCTCTCAGAAGTTCTTCGCATCCCACTCGGGGCCAAGTGGGGGTGGAGGGTTGGATAGATAACCTTAAGCTGACCTTTGCCCATCTGGGGCCATGTCCTAGCAAGCGATGTCTTGCATCCGTCGGCTTCAGCTGGGCTGCCGATTCTGACAGACGTGTAAACAGATGCAAGCGTTGTTGCTAATGACAGGTGATTATAAGTGGCGTGGGTGCCAAAGTAATTAAACCGCTCTTTGACAGGAACATTTGGCGGTGTGGTATTTCAGCATTAGAAAAATTGTTACAACACATTTCCCCCCCTGCCAGGCTGTAAGGCCTGAATACCATTAATTACGATCCTTGGGCTGTGGTGGTAGTGCTTGTTGAGATCTCTCTAGCTTTGATCGGGAGACACTTTGTGGAAGCAGAGCTAAGGGTGGAAATATTGGTAGATGCAGATTCTTTTTGTCCATCAAACTGCAGTTTTTCCTACTCTAAGGAAGAGGAGCCTTTTCCAGTCAAAGGGCCACATTTCTTCATGTGGAAACCTTTCGGGGCCACCTGCCATTGGTTAGTAGGGCCAGAGGCAAAATAAACAGACAAGGGGTGTCACTCTTGCCTATGCACAGTGTGCTACATTCCAGCCATGCAAAAGCCAGTCTGCCATCTTGATTCAAAATCGTGTCTGGTATCAAAACATCAACAAAGAGTTCCCACCTTTACATCAAAAAAACCCTTCACGTTGGGTGAAGTTAATAGTGATGCACTTTGTCTCATATCTTATTTAGCCATGTATTCATCCCACTAGAATTTTGTTTGAAACAAAATTTTACATAATAAAGCTTTACATTATTTTAAATGGTTGCTTGTCTTTCATTTGGTTAGATGCCCCAAACCATCCATTAAAAAACTAGGATGAAAGTCCTAGAGAATAGGTTCTTTTATGTTAGATATGTAAAACTAGAGTGGTTTGTCTGCTGGTGCCTTTAGAGCTTTCCCATTTTTGTTTTTGTATATATTTTTTTAAAAACCCTCTGCCATTTATGAGGTTCTAAATACTTTGGCGGCTAATCAGAGCACCAGCAAGTTAAAAAGAGAGAAGTTAAACATTGCCAATCTTGAAAAGAGCTTCCATTGTCTTCTACCTCTGGTGCCAGGGGAATCTTTTGAGTCGTGCTGCAATGCTCCTCTCAGTGTAACATGTCATGAAACATTTCTCAGTAATGACTGACACTGAATATGAGTTGACAGGACCTCTGACTGGGCAGAATGGGTTCAATTACCAGAGATGTGGGGTTACCTGAGATATATTTTTTTAAGGACCAATTGCACTTGATTCTGACCTCTTAACTCACAGGATTTGTGGCAGCGGCAACAAATAGGCTGATTAAGTGCTGCTTCCAACCCTTCACTTTTTTTCCTAGCATGGTAAATATTTTTAGCTTCTTCCACATCTATGTTTCCTCCCCTTTGAACCCAAGTGTAATATATTTATTAAATGAAGTGTAATAATACAAATGCAGTGAATGGTGTCTGGTGCCCATTGGGATGGATAGTGCAGAAAGCAGGGAGACCAAACAGTATGTGGAGCCAGACCCAATGATAGGCATTACCAACTAGGCCACATCCACACCATGCCTTTAAAGCACTATGATATCACTTTAGACAGTCTTGGCTTCCCCCGAAGAACCCTGGGAACTGTAGGTTCTTAAGGGTATTGAGAATTGTTAGCAGACCCCGAAGAATTGATGCTTTTGAATTCTGGTGCTGGAGGAGACTCTTGAGAGTCCCATGGACTGCAAGAAGATCAAACGCATGCATTCTTAAGGAAATCAGCCCTGAGTGCTCCCTGGAAGGACAGATCATGAAGCTGAGGCTCCAATATTTTGGTCATCTCATGAGAAGAGAAGACTCCCTGGAAAAGACCCTGATGTTGGGAAAGATGGAGGGCACAAGGAGAAGGGGACGGCAGAGGACGAGATGGTTGGAGAATGTTCTCAAAGCTACCAGCATGAGTTTGACCAAACTGCGGGAGGCAGTGGAAGACAGGAGTGCCTGGCGTGCTCTGGTCCATGGGGGCACGAAGAGTCAGACACGACTAAACAACAACAACAACAAGCAGACTCCTATTCCCCTCCCAGAGCTACAGTTCCCAGAGTTCCCTGTCAAAACCACTCTGGGAATTGTAGCTCTGGGAAAGGAACAATTCTACCCTGTGCCCATCTGCCCTGCTGATTTCTACAAGGGCAACACTGACGCTTAAGGGGAGGAGGAGGCAGTGTCAACCCCTGAACTGGTCATAAATAGAAAGGCAGGCAGGTGGGGGCTGACTGAGGTTGGTGGGGGCCCTAATGGACCAACCTCTGCTGAGCGCTGGTCTCCACTGCCTTCGTCAATTTCATCTCTTCCCAGCATGAAGCCTGGCTCGAGAGCTGTCATTCTATCTTGGAAAAATATCTGGGACATAGTGTCCCGAAATCAATATAAGACAAGTGATTGGTCTCTTAACCTCACCTTTCTTCTTCTTGTAGCGGTTACATTGCTCCCGTTCACCTGTAGCCAACCTGACGCCAGAGTAAATGAAAGGACCTGCCATCAAAAGTATCTTCTCTCTCCCGTTCCCCGCTTTTCTTACTTGGGACTGAGCAGAGTTTTACACTTGTTCCTAGTCTGCTGCCTTCAGCTCCCACATAGAATTATAGCAAAACTGCCTAATTAAACTGTCGCTGTCTGCCTGCACTCGAGTGCTTTACAAAGTCATTTAACTGACTGACATTCCAAACTATTAAAGCCGGTTGCGGCGTGTCTCCGTTGCTGTGGATAAAAATGAATGGAAATTTGTTAATGTGCGCTGACATTTGATCCTGGATGTCGAACTAACGCTGCACCACCTGAACTCATCTCTTCCCTCCCTCCCACCTACCCACCACCTTCATTCTAATCGCTTCCTATGTTTGTTATTTCCTATAATAAATTGGAGGAAATTGCAACAGGTATTAACATTCTTCAGTTTGATTTATGAGTGCCTGTTGAACACAACATCCATCTCATGCTTCTTTTGAGATTGTACTTCTGTGCATGATTAGACCCGTGATGGAATATTTCTCTCTCTCCCCCTGCCCCCACTCCAAATATACAGTAAGAACATGATACATTTCCTTCATGGAGGATGAATAGAGTTACTACTACTGTGACTTCTGAACCAGGGACAGGGATCCTGTGGCCCTTCAGATGTTGTTGAACTCTGTGGAGGCTGGTGTGACACTGTCCCACCAACTCTGTCTGTCCTCAGCCAGTCCCCATCTACCTACCTTCTTACTTACAACCAGCCTCCTCCTTTTAAGTCCTCTTAGTGTTGCCCTTCTAGAATTCAGCAGGGAGGAAGATGAGGACAAAACCAGAATTAGGTTTCTCTGCCTATCATTGGTTCTACCTCCACTAGCCACTTGTGCTGGCAAATCCTACTTTTCTCCCCTCTGATATCTGCTCTACCAGTCACAGTGGTAACTCCCATCACAAGAAGCTTTGGTTCACTTTCTTGATAAACTGACATTCACTTTAATGGAATTATGCTCTCTGGCCACATCTCTACTTTTTTAAAAAAAAAAATATGAAAATGTAAGCTAAGATCCAGAGGGCTAAGGATCAAGTCAGGAAGTCAAAACACACCAAGAGCTAGGAAGGCCAGATTTGCCCAAGCAAACTACCACCCTCAATAGCAGTCACTACCCCGCAGCCAGTGTGGGTGGGCAGAGTCACTCCAGTACCTAGAAACCCTTCATTGCAGGAATGAAGAACTTGTGGACTTCAGCTCCCATCATCCCTGACTATTGTATGTGCCTCCTGGGGCTGATGAGAGTTGGAGTCCAACAACATTTATAGGTCCACTGGTTCCCCATCTTTGCTTTTCTGCTTAGGACAGCAGCATATTTCAATCTACAGTCCTGGGTGACTCCCCGGATGGTGCTTCCAACAGCATTGAGCTCCTTTGGTTAACTAGGCTGTGTGTGGAATAAACACCTTTTTCTCTTTTCTCTTGGACCATCTCCCTGTCCATTGCAGCCAATGACAAGAAGTAATTGGGAAAGCCTGCATCTGTTTTGCAAGCAGAAGATCCCAGGTTCAGTCCTGCAACATCTCTAGATAGGGTTGGGGTGGGTGTCCATCCGAAAACCTGGAAAGCCACTGCTAGTGCAGGCAGTACTGAGAAAGCTGGACCAATGGTCTGCTTCCCGTGTCCCTATGTTCTGCTATTTTAAAAATTAAAATTCCCCAGCCAAAGTGCTATTTACCAGACCCAAACCATTTGCATGGTGTCACATTTGTCCAATAGGCATGTCTCAGAGCAAATGCTGTTTGTGTCTTGCATAACAGGAGCTCCGAGATTCTAGAAGACAATGAAAGCACCTGAAGGCCCTCTCATTGCAGACAATCCACAGGCAGGGACTGGTGTCCTTCTGCCACACTACTCACATTTTTCCTCCTTCCAATTCCTCACTTCCTCGCTAGGCATATAAAAGCCAAGCAGCAACTCCACTAGGGGTGCCACATCTGATGTCCAGCCCAGGAGGAAACATTTCCTTGCCAACGCAATGCGGGAACAATATCCTGCCAAAATCCACAGGGGAAATAGTTCACTTTCCTGTGTGTTGGCTCCAACAATAACACATCCGAACTAAATACAGAATTAGCTTCCTGTATTTGATTCCGCCATCCCCAAGTCCAAGAAACCTGGAGTTCTCCAGAGAAGGCAAACAGTAGAACAACTGACATTTTAAAATCCCCCTCCTGCAGAAAAGATATGTATTCATTCCCAAGCAGATAAAATGGTCCCACTTTATGCTATTGTCATTTCATCTTTTGAGGAGCCTCATGAAACTCCGGCAGGAGCTTGAGTCCCAACTTCCATTAACAACACAAATTTTCAGTGTGCTATTTATATATTGGGTTGATTAATTTATGAATAGCCTTTCACATGTATCTCGATGTGATTTACTAAAGTACTATAAAACAGGTAGAAGTTAGTTTTTAAAATGGTACAAAAACATAAAGATAAGATTTAAAACTAGAAGAAGCAGCAGCAGCAGCAGCAGCAATGGCTTCCCCCTAAGAATTCTGGGAGCTGTAGATTCATAGAATTGTATAGTTGGAAAGGACCCGAGGGTCATCTAGTCCAACCCCCTGCAATGCAGTAATCTTTTCCCCATTGTGGGGCTGGAACCCATGACCCTCAGATTAAGACTCCCATGATCAACCAACTGAGCCATCCCAGCTGTAGTTTGTAAAAGGTGCTGAGAGTTGTTAGGAGACCACTCTTCCCCTTACAGAGCTACAATTCTGAGAGTTCCCCTTAAAGAAGAATTCATTGTTAAACCATTCAGAATTTGCTTGTGTCCAAAGTAGTGCTTGTTCCATTTGTGCAGGAATTTCTGCTTGCACAATGGATCTCCCCCTCTCAATAAATCTGTTCTGGGGTTTCCTTCAACCACCTGGAGCAGATCTGAGGGGGACATGAAGTGCACATGGAGAGAGATTATTTCTATTTATTTACACAATTTATAGACCGCTTAACTACAGTAGTCTCTAACCAGTTTACAAAGATGCAGTACAAGAAATTAAATATCTCTGCAGTGCCACTGGCTCTTTGAATTTAGTAACAAGTAACCCTCTTTGACTTTCAGATCTATATTTTTATTTGTTTAAAGACACTTCGTTTCACAGATCCACAAATAGTGTGACACCTAAAAAATATTAATGGACTGTATCAAACAAAGTTCTACACAGAGTAGAATTAATAGGTTATTTATGTCCATTAACTTCAATGAGTCTACTCTGAGTAGGAGGAGCATTGGCCACTACCCAATGCCTTTCATGTAACACTTTCATAATAAGGCTAGAATTGGAGAGGAAGTATGTTGTCCTGCCTTTTAAATACACTTAGGAGCACAGCCATTGTTGAGCTTAAATAGTTGTCGAGAAAGCTTTCGAATATTAAACCTTGGCCTGAAAGCAGTTTTTTGAAAGAATAAAGTGTTGCTCTAATCCTTTCATTATATTCTTCTTTTTAAGGTCTCCCTCTCCTTTAAAAGAGAAGGGAAAGCTTTAAACCTTGAAGTGCCTGCATAAAGGAAGCGTCTTTTGCAAACCAGCCAGGGAAACATATGATACCATTTGCCATTGCAGAATGTGGCCTGCTGTTCTCCTGTAATTATAATGGCCTAAGCAGTGTGGGGTTGGTTAGCCTTCCTTAACAATCATTAATCTACCGAGTCTTCGTAACAGCGGCCCATCTTGAAGAACAGCAGTCCTTGGCGCAAGAGGCCTCTGTAGCGAGCGAGGGATTGCCTTCTTGACTTGCATTCTGCCACTTGCCAGTCCTGGAGGATTCTGGGAAAAAGCTTCTCTCCCCCCCCCAAAAAAAAACCCAACCCCCTTCTTCTTTCCTCTCACATCCTCTTGATAGCTGCCTGCCCTCTCCCTCTCTCTCCCTCCCTCTCTGGTGTGTCCCCTTCTTCCTCCTCATTGTTGAAAGTTTTATTTCTGTGTGACTGGGAGCCTGTTTAGCAGACCATATTGCCAGCGAAGGTACGTCGTTTGTTGCGCGGTTCTGGCAAGGCTGGGCAGTCAGCTGGGATGTAATTAAGACTCAGAGAACAGGCTGTCTTCGCCACAGGAAGGGCATGTTAGATGTTGCAGGGATTTGGGGCTGTCAGTTTGGCCGGAGCTGAAGACAGAGAGCTAGGGACAAGCGCTCTCTTCCCTTTCATTTATAATCCCTTTATGTACAGTATATGCACTTGGCAAAGTTTACATCTAACCTATTGGCTCTCGCCGGCGGGCCAAAGAGGCCAGATTAGCATATGTTACATGTATATTTTAGTAATATTTTAAAAGCGAGCACACATTTCCAAAGTGAATTATGCATGTATGACAGAAGCAGGGTTGTGTTGCACTGGGTGTCAAATCCCACATCTTTTTGTCAAGACTATGGGTTTTACATTAAGAAGGCAGAGAGACTAAACGAAGTAAAACAGTTTTAATTTTTAACAGTTTTGGTCCAGCCCAAGGACTGGCTTTCTGACAGTTTTAACTGACATTTGAATAATTGGATTAATTTAGAAAAGGGTGCAAATCATATCTTGATGGGTGCGCATGCGCCGCCATACTTTGTGATCTGTGTATATAAAATTAGCGATGGGGGTGGACAGTTTAATAATTTAGGGTTAGTGCAGCATTCAAAACAAAATGCCATGGATGGAGCACTGTAAACTACATTAGGGATGGGTGACGGACTTGAGCATAGGAGGTTCCTTTACACAGAGTCGGACCATTGGCCCACCTGACTCAGTCCCCTTTGACTGACAGCAGCTCTCTAGGATTTCACACTGGGTTCTCTCCCCCTGCTACCTGGAGATGTTGGGGATTGTACCTGGACCCTCCAGCATGCACACCAGATTCTCTGCCCCTGAGCAAAGACTGTTTGAGAGCCACCGTGGTGTCTGAGCATATGAAGCTTGGGTCTGTACCTCCCAGCTCAGCCATGGGCCCATTAGGTAGTTTCTTGAGTACAGAAGATCCGTTCAGCGTCCTCTAACCTTAACCCCATGAAGTTGAGAGCACAAATCTGAATGATGTGTGTTGCAAAACACATTGCACATTTATTTTCTCAAACCTTCATCTATTTTTTTAAATTAAAAAAAAACACACTTTAGAAAGTGGGTTTCTGTAGCTCTACTTTGCAGGCAGAAGGTCCAAGGTTCAATGCACAGCATCATCAAGAAAGACAAGGAACGTTCCTTGCCTGAAACCCTGAAGAGCTGCTGTCGGTCAGTGTTGACAGTACTAAGGTAGATGGACCAATAGTCTGACTTGGTATAAGGGAGCTTTCTGTGTTTTCTTGTGTGCATTTGGGGTTTCTCCATCCAACGTTTATGAATTATGCAACCTTGCATTATGATTCCAGTTAGCACAAGAAAACCAATCTTGAGAGTCGTGTGTATTAAATGCACACATGGCTTTACCATGTTCAAGGATTACCAAGTACAAAATTGGAATGTAAAATGAGGTAAATAATGGATGGTCATGTATGAATAACAGAAAACAAGGGAACCATGGGGGGGGGGGGAGTCAGGGGACTCTTGTAGTCCCAGGTTATGGAGTAAATGTGGATTATATATATAATTATTTAAGGCTTTGATGTATGGTTTTTCGTTTTACTGCGATGCTTTGTTAGTGTAAAAATTAATAAAAATATTGTTTTTAAAAAGGATTAGCCATTTGTCTGGATGCTGTGGATCAGCACACAAACTCTCTCCATTCACATTTGTAGACAAATACTTAATGGGCAGGTGCCTGCATGCATCTGGGCATCCACCAATGTGAACCTTCATCAATGCCCTCCCCAACTTTCTGCATTGTCAGCCCCTTCCTCCACTGACAGATATCATCCTGGTATGCCAGAAGTTCCAGGCTTTAATGAAATGGCACTCATTGGCCACTTCCTGAAGAGCAGAAAAACATTGCTGAAATGGACTGTGATCTGTTCTGTTCAAGCTTTCTTGTATCTAGACGTACAATCCTTCGGGAATTCTCAAAGCCTTTTAAAACTATGGGCTTTTTCTTCTTCTTAGGGCAGTCAAAGCAAGTCCCAGGAGTGATGTTGCCATCTGTCCTTTTTATATTAAAAGACTCTCCTGTGTTATATACCTGATGTTCTTTTTCCCCAGGATAAATTTGGCTAATTAAAATAAAGCCTTTGTCCTTTGTCTTGGACTAAAGGTTCTTTCAGTCTCAACAATATATCTTTTTGGATCTAGATCGATCCTCTGCACTATATATTCAGAGAGACAGAGACTTGCGCAATTTTAGGGATAAATTATTCTGGTTCTTTGAATGGATTTGCCGGACACAGGAAACTTTGTACATTGTGGCTTCATGTGCAACAACAACAACTACCACCACAGCAACTCTTCAGTTTAAGATTAATTGCTCTTACAGATTTCATTCATGCTCCAAAATTCATGGAAAATTTAAGTTGCTCTTACAAAATTTATGGAAAATTAAGATGAGAATCTTAGTACTTCCAGACAGTGTAAGTATTAAATACTTTGTTCGGTCCTGCATTTTGGGATCCATGCATTGAGTCTTTGCTAGCAGAGTAGGGGCCCTGAGGCCGATTGTAGAGCTCAGGCAGGCTCATAGATGTGCAAGTGGCCCTTTAGGTGCTCTCAAATTTAAGGCATTTGAAGGCTAATATCAGCACTGTAAATTGGAGCAGGAGACAAATAGGCAGTCAGTGTCAGTGGGATAGAATGAGTGCAATATGCTCTGGTGGCTTAGCTCCTATGAATCTCCTTGCTGCTGCACTCTGTACCAGCTGAAGTTTCCAAACAGTTAAAAAAAGAAAAGAAAAGGCAGCTCCACATTACAGTAATGTAGTCAGGATATAACCAGAACAAGCACCACTGAGGTAGTCGTGGCCACCAATGCTATCTGCAGCTCTGCATATTGCACACATACTAAATTGTATACTTGTCTCTTCTGGGGGTGTATAGCCCCCTCCAGAAACCAGTTGTCTCCCTCCATCCAGATCAGTGGAATTCTCCTTCAGGATTATGTTTCAGCTTATTTACCCTCCTGCACCGCCAAATCCCTCCACATGCATGCTCAGAACCTCCACTATCCCTAAGGGAGATGGTTTTTGGTGCTCATAATCCTGATGCCTGTTAGAAGCACTGTGTAGTGGGTGGGGTCAGTGATATGAAAGGTATATCCCCCTCCTTTTCTGTTGGTGGTGTTGCCTCGCCCATCCCACTGTGGCTGTGATGGTGTGTCAGGCCTGAGCAATGCACGTTATTTATTTCTTTCATCACAATATTTATATACTGCCAAATCATAAGATGCCAATGCAGTTTGTACCAATATATACAGAACACCTTATAAACAATAAGAATCATTAAAATGGCATAATTTTAGCGATAGAACGAAGCAGCAGCTTCAGCTCACCTGAGCAAATGTGATCCATTCCACCGGTCCTTCCTTTGAAGTGAACTGGGAGCACATGAGGATCAAAGCAGGTGACCTCTTCATATCCTAAGCTCAAACATCTTTTGTTGTTGTTGGGAAAGGAGGGGTTGTTCATACGGATGAAGCCACTTGTCCCTTATGAGCACGTTCCCTAATTGTGTAAAAATAGCCAAGCTCGCTTAAGGGTAAAATGTAGCCCTAGGGTAGCGGATGGATCCCTGCTGACATTATGCTGCAAGCTCATTTTCAAAGGCGATGGCTACCTGGCACTTCTGAGTGCTCTGGGTTTGTCACTGACATTTTCTGCTCATGTACCGAATGGTGATAACTGGATTATTTTAAATGTCACTCTGAGGCTTCTTGGGAGTTGTGAGTTCGGAGTTTTAATATAGTGTTGTTATTTAGTGTAGATGCCAGTCCAAGCCAGCATGATGAAATAAGCCTCCTCAAGCTGCATACACATGCGACAGTGCTTCGCTTTCTTAAAAATCTACTCTCACTGCTGTTTCTGTCACCCAGTAAGCAGAGCAGAGAGTTGAGTCTTGATACTTAAAGAAAAACCACCCCCCAGATCTCTTTCCGCAGTAGCTGTTTGTGCCAGCCTTGAAGTGCCACGTTATTTTAATGCTCCCATCCTGTCAGTATTGATTAAACAGCATGAGGTGTTGTTTCAGTTTAATAGGGGAGGACACATCTTTAAATTTAGGTCATTAACATTTGTGAAAGCTTTAATTGTTCAACGTAATGATTTTATGCAGGTAGAGGTCCAATAGCTTCAATTAATTTATAGTCAAAATGTCCAGGGCTCCCCCCACGTCTCACAAGGCTATTCTCATAAAACTTTTCATGGTCCCAGAAGGAATTATATTTGCCACCCATACTACCTTTTATATCTTCTCTCTGCCCCCACCCCATCCCGACCCTACACATTATTTCTTCCGAATCAGATTGCAAAAGTATTATTGGAAAAGTCATCATTTTAAAATGTAACCGCAAGATTCAGCAGAGAGGGACCACAGCTCAATAGCAGAGCACAGGCTTTGCATGCGGAAGGATTCACATCCAATCTGCAGAATCTCCAGTTTAAAAGAGCAGAGAAGAGGCAATAGAAAGACCTGCCTGAGACCCTGCATAAGTAGACGGTGCTGTGAGTCTGACCAGCAGCTTCCAGTGTCAGTTACCATAGAACTCAAAGCTGAAACCCTGTGGATCAGGGATGGGAAACCCTGTTCAACCTAAGAGGCCACATTCCCTTCTGACCAATCTTCTGAAGTTTACACACTACTGGTGGCCGGGACCAAAGGCAAAAGTGAGCAGAGCAATGAATGTAAATGTTGTTGGTTTCCAACAAATGCTATTCAGAAGAAGCCATCATGGCAGGTAGCCATTGATAGCTTTATCCTCTGTGAATTTGTCTATTCTTAAAGCCATCCAAGTTGGTGGCCATCACTGCCCTGCATGAAGAAATCCTGTCTTTTATCTGTCCTGGATCTTACCATGTTCAGCTTCATTGGATGTCCAGGAGTTCTAGTGTTATGAGAGAGGGAGGAAAACTTTTCCTTTATCCACTTACCCACACATGATTTTGCCAACTTCTATCACGTCAGCTCTTAGTTGCCTTTTCTTGAAACTGAAAAGTCCCAAACGCTGCAACCTTTCCTCTTGAGTGCATATAAAGCTATTTTTGTAGTGCCTATCTAGCCCTGTTCTATGACTGGTATCAGCAGTTCAGGGTCTCTTAGGCAGGGATCTTTCCTACCACTTCTATCTGAGACGACTTCTTTTTCTGCACTGGAGATGCCAGGGAAAGGCCTTCCCTTCTTCTGTCCTTTCCAGAGGCATCTGGCTGGCTACTGTAGAAAACAGAATGCTGGACTAGATGGACCTTTCATGTGATCCAGCAGGGCTTATGTTCTTAGTCCTAGACAGCTGGACGCAGTTTCTGCACTGCTGTTCCATCTCCGATTCTGTATCATGAGATGGCAACTTTGCCCACTAGTGACTGAAGGAGGATCCCAGTTCTTGCAAGCAGGCTGCTGCTGCTGTGGGGGTAACAAAGCTGCCCAAGCCATTTACATTGTTGCAGCTACAAATTAATTATTTTGGGTACCAGGTTTGTCTGATCTTTCACATACGCAAGGCTCTGAGCCACAGTCTCTATATAGCCCAAGCAGAACATTATGTACATAAGAGGTAGGTATTAGTTGGGTATAAGTAGTAGATTAGTTTATTTGGGGTGGGGGAAAGGACCCCCAAATGCCCCAGGGGATCAGTGCTCAAATAATGCTGACTGTTGAAGCAGGTGGGGATGAAAATGAGAGTGGGAGAGAAAATGGAGCATCTGAGATCATGGAGAGAAGCACCCCACATTGCCACCTTTCCCCCTAGGTCCCGCTTGTCAAGCTGTTTCTTTTAATTTGGATATTTATACTAATGCCCAGAGGGTGCATGGTATTGAGTATTTCACAGCACAAGCAAATATTTCAGCCCCCCCCCCCAATATACACATCTTTGTTTTTTATATATATATAAAAAAATCAGATTGAGTAACTGAGAAAAATGCCCCCCAGGAATTTCCTGGTACAGTCATAGTAACCAAAGTATTATTTTATTTTATTTTATTTGGGGGGGGGGTGTTTCCTTAATGCTCAGTGCTCATGTTGAATAGAGAAATGGCTATTCTTTTTCAAAACATCGTACTAAACAGTATGGGGAAATGCAGCTGTGGTGTTTGGTCGGGATTCTTCCAGCAGTGTTCAGCTCTGAATTCTCTGCACGTGTGACCCTGGATATTATTGCTAGAGGAAATCAGCCAGCGGTACAGTCCGGGCTTAATGGAAGCTCAGTTGTTTACCCTGAGGCTGTTCTGTAGCCTTCAGGATCTCCAAGCCTAGTGTGGATAATGAGTGTCCAATTCTTTCCCCAAGATCCCGTGGATGAGGAAATCAAAACCTTTCATGCAGATGGGTGACTTGTGGCCTTGGTGGTCACATAGAGGGTTGGAACGGTGCAGGCTTAAAAGTGGGGCTTATGTCCAGAATCTGTTACAAAGGCACAGATTGTGAAGTGTGTGTGGTAGTCAGTGTGCAAAGTGCATTAACTCAGCAAGTGGAGGGGGGAAACTATACTGGAGAAGAATTCCCTCCCAAGAGAGGTTAGACTGGCTCCCTCCTTGTTATCTTTGCACTGGCAGGCGAAGACCTTCCTGTTCAGACAGGCCTTTGGAAACTAGGTCCTGACAATGTTGATACCTGGTTCGAAATGTGGTTCGAAATGCTGGTTCGAAATGTGTTTTGCTATTAACTCTAAACCACTATTATATGGCTTAAAATGGACAGGGTACCATTTTAAAGGGGAACAAAGAAGCTGCATGTTAAAAGTAGTTACAGTGGTACCTCGGGTTACATACGCTTCAGGTCACAGACTCCGCTAAACCAGAAATAGTGCTTCAGGTTAAGAACTTTGCTTCAGGATGAGAAGAGAAATCGTGCTTCAGTGGCGCGGTGGCAGCAGGAGGCCCAATTAGCTAAAGTGGTTCTTCAGATTAAGAACTGCTTCAGGTTAAGTACGGACCTCCGGAACAAATTAAGTACTTAACCTGAGGTACCACTGTATTGTGTCTTTAATTCTCACTTTTAGGGTTGCTTGCCCAAACAATTGAGGTATGTTACACTGAGAGGGACAGAGCATCCTGCTGCTCTTGGACTCCCCGGCTGGCCATGCTGCTGGGGGGCTGTTGGGAGTTTGAGACCAACAGAATTCTGAAGGGCCACAGGCTCCCTGTCCCAGGTACGGAGTTCCTGCAAGTGAAATCATCAATATGGTGCCTTTCTAGGACTCTTACAGCTAGGGCAACCAGTTTCACAAATGCCATCTGGAAAAGGAGGAGACTTCACCTTACTCCGGGGATTAGCAGATTGCAGCCTCTTTAAAAAGAACTAGGTAAAGAAATATGACATTTGAAAGACTGCTGATGGAGGCTCATTGTTTAGCAACCTCACTTGTCTTTGTAGCAAGTTGAAATATCAAAAGGTTTTGGAATGGAACTCATGGTTTACTGTAAATATAGTTGCTGCAAATGTGAACCTGTCTCATGTTCTGAACCAGGCGATGCATTTAAAACAAGGCTAAAACAATGCAAAATAGGCACTTGTGGCAAAGACCCATTTATCCAGCTAGGAAGGCCTGTTCGAACCAAGTGAATGAGCAACTTGCCCCAGCAAAGGCTGAGACTGGCTGAGCCTTCAGGACAGAGGAAACAACGTACTTATTCATGCAGCACATGGTTAAACTACGGAACTCACTCCCACAGGAGGCAAAGATAGCCACCAACTTGGAGGGCCTTAAAAGAGGATTAGACAAACTCATGGATAAATCCATGGCTACTAGCTACAATGGCTGTGCTCAGCATCCATGATCAGAGGCAGTAATGTTTCGGAATACCAGCTGCTGGAAACCACAGGAGGGGAGAGTGCTTTTATGCTCAGGTCCTGGTTGTGAGTTTTCCATAGGCATCTGGGTGACCTCTGTGAGAACAGGATGCGGGACAAGATGGGTGATGGGCCTGATCCACCAGGTTCTTCTTATGTTCCTCAAGCAAAAGGTTTGCATTTATATGGTAGCAAATAGTCTCCTCAATCTGAAGAGAGCAACTGGTAATAAAACAGTAATATTTTAAATAGGAACCGCCATCCTTTTTTTAAAAAACACACACAAATTTGTTGTTTTTTCTGATTGCAGGCTCAAGTTTCTTTGGGGCTTCTGCTAATGTGAAAAATAAGAATATTTACTGCTGAGGGACTGAGATCAGCACATAGATATTTTATGAAGGGAATAAATATTTTAAGATGCAAACACTGGAGTGTGTTGGCACTTCAAAACAGGGTCAGAGGATTTGTTCATCTTTCAGAAGTGTCGGTGTTTTAATGTATATCACTGCAAACAGTGAGCCTTTCATGATAAAGTAACGCCTCTGTTGCTTTTGCCAATTTGGGGGTGGGAGACCCATGCACACCCACACACAGCTCCTTTTTTGTTTCAAGAGATCACAAGAGTTCTGGTTCTATAAATAGTGATGCAGGAGACTTCTTCGTATTAAAGATGGAAGTTTTCAAAAGACGATATTCTATCTGGAACCACACGGGAGGGACCACCGGAATAGCATCTCCCAGACAAGTTAACTTGTGTTTCTTTTAATAAAGATAATTTGGTCAGGACGAGCAGAGGCAAGGCTGTGCCGTCAGTCAATCCATGAAAGCTCATTGGTGTCTCACGGTTCTTGATGTTTAAGTTTGGGCGGCTTGACCACCAAAGCTCAGGATGAAGAAATACTTTGCAAACTGAAGTGATGGAAGTGAGCTGCCCCAGTTGTTAATTTTGGAGTTGCTACCAAACTGAACCCAACTTCACTCTGAATTCTGCTTCTGCTTGAAGTGGTCTGCTGTCCACCTTCTCATCTGCAAGTTTTCCTGCCACCCCTTTCTCACATTTTCATACAAGTTACAAGGTCTCTGTGTGTGAAAGAAGGCACAAAATAGCTGCAAAGGTAAAGTTGAAGGATGGTTTCAAGTGTCCATGACCCCTACCTGGCGTTGAAGTCACATCTAAAACTGATCCAGGAAGACCTGGAGATTAAGAAGCTGAAATAGGAGTTATTTGCCTGGCAAAGAGGTGACTTACATAATCACTACCAGGACCTCTTCTACCGGGTTCCATTGCCCCGTTCACTTCTGAGTCCCAAATGGAGATGTGGTAGAATCAGAAATTAAGGCAGAGTTTTGGACATGTTTGGAAGGGTTATTGAGGGGAGAGGGTGGACAAATATTGAGAAATGAAAAAGAGGATCCCCCCTCTTGACAGAATTGGATGAAATTTGCAAGCGTGGTAGCCTCGTCAGAGTGAATAAAACCTACAGAATTACAGGCAAATAGATATGGAAGCCTTTGTGCTGGACACCTTAACGTTGATTTTGGGGTGAAAGAACTAAAATAAAATAAAATACTTCCTGGGTAAAATCATTCCCTCTGACTACAAGTTATATCTCTCATTCACAAAGGAATTCCACTTCCTAATGCTTCCAACTCCACAATTCTGTGTATATTAGGAGAAGGATGCACTAAAATACTGAGAAAATTTCGCAAGGACTTAAATAAATAAATAAATTTGCAAACGGGTGCAGAAATATGGTGACCTGAACTTAAGATGGTGAGCATGAGAGATTGTGAGAAATCGACAGAGCCACCCATCCCTAGTTTTTTTTTACTCTTAGTCAAAAGGGGCAATTTTATTTTTTATTTTTTATGGCAGAGAAAGCTCCGTTATGCTAGCAACAGTCAAACAGATGACCTCCTATGACCTGAGCCAGGAGAATATGCTTAGAATTTGCTCGTGAGACATAAAAAGAAACGAAATAGCAAGGCTGTAGCTGCTGTCCGATTTGTAACATTATTCAAACTGTAATCATGTTGATTGTATTGCATTAGCATTCTAATTTCCAATTTGGGGTTTTGCTACATAATCTCCAGTAGAGTACATCTAATCTTCATGCAACTCGAAGTCTTTATATAAACTCAACGGATTTACCTCCATGTGTCTCTGCTAAACTGAGCTGTGTCTTCTGGCTGAGCTAGAGAGACGTTAAATTACTAAGTAAATCAATACAGCATTGTTATGTCACTGTATCTTTTTCAAAGACCAGCTCAAATTTTGTCTGATGTCTCTTTGATCCATCCCATTTAGTTCTAAGTACACTTGTTATTATAGTAACTGTTGTTTGTATGTTATGTTAGCTTTTTCTTTTTAAAAAATCCAAAAAAAACCTGAAGTAGCTATTTAGCAATTTAAATGAAAATGTAATTAGGTTACATCTGTTTTACATGCACATAATACCACACAGATGTAAAACTTCTATTAAAGCCATATTTTCTTTCAGGCAAACGCCCTCCCTTCACCCTCCTCTCCCCCATCCAAAATTTTGCAACCATGAAACGAATATTTATTCTTTTAAAAAAATAAAGGTGACACACACACAACTTATATGAACCTGAAGGAAACAAAGCTGTGTATTCCTAGAAGAGAGTAGAAATGACAAAATGAATGATATGCTAATTCTTTTATTTATGAGTTTGGCTTTAAATAGAAGACACAGTTTTTGAGTAATTAAGACACATCAATACTTTCCTTTTTCTCTTCCGGGGAATGGTTTCTGGGTGTGTGTGCGGAGGGAAGAGAGCTCTGTCAATCTTTATTTGCATATGTTAATTCATTTAAATAGCACACAAATTTAAAAGGCAAAGAAGCAAGCAAAAGAACAGAAAATTCAATACTCAGTGGGTGGACTGTTCATTTTGGACTTGTGGGATCCTGAGTACACTGGGTTGAAGTCTGCTTGTTGAGACGTTAGATTAAAATAAAGGACACTGGCAGTGGTGGAAATGCTGAATAAGTTTTCAGGATTGTTGCATGGTCTCCAGCATCAGCTCTGGCTCTGCATTCAATAGGAGCCACACATTGAAGCTATGAATGGGAAAGAGGAACGTGTCGTAGAACATGACATGGCATGGGATGATCTGTCTCAATATTTTCTGTTCTGGGGAAAGCCAACCTGGTGACCTCCAGATGTTCTGGACTATAACCAGCCCCAGCCAGCATGGCTGATGATCAGGGGTGGTGGAAGTTGTAGTCCCAGCAACATCTAGAGCAATGTTTCTCAAGCCTGGATCCCCTGCTGTTGTTGGACTACAAGTCCTATCATCCCTGACACTGGTCCTGCTAGCTGGCGATGGAAACCCAAGTTTGAGAAGCACCCATCTAGAGGGTACCACTTTCATCTTGTGGTCTATTTCAATTGGCAGCATCTTTCCAGGGGGTCTTTCCAACTCTGCTGAGAGCCTTTTAACAGAAGAAGCCAAGGATTGAACCCAGGACCTTCTACATGCTGAGCCACTTGATCGCAGTCCCTGTGAGAAGCTATGAACCTCAGCTCAACCTTGGCATGTTCTGTGGCTTTCACTTTAGGCAAACTTAGGGAGCGATGCCTTTCACTGTCATACTTATCAGGCATCATCTTCTCATGCCATTCCTGAAGTGTCAAGATCCTAAACGCCACCCTTCTACTGAATTACAGAGTATGAATTTTGTTTCTGTGTATCTCTGCTATGATATTTGCATATGAATCTCTCAGATTACTCTGCATCATGTCTGTGTCACAGCAACTCTTTGGCTGTTTATGATATTGAACTTCCATGTATGGTTTATTTCAGGAGTAGGGGACCCTTTTGGCTCCACAGGCCAGATCCTTATCAGGATCTGCCTCGTGTGCCAAATTGGATAGGTGCATGGAGCCACCTGTCAATCACCTGCTGTCCTGGTGATTTGGTGCTTTGAAGTCCCAAAGTTGGAACTTCTAAGCACCACACATAGAGCAAGATGCTTCTAAACTGCAATTCCCCCCTTCATTTTAGCAGCTGTTTCAACGCAGCGTGTGCCCCCCCCTCATCAAAAGCTAGTTTTTGGCTTCTTTGAAAGCCTAACCCTTACCTGCTTCACATCTGATATTGTGTGTGACATCATGTGTAGGGCAGGTGAGCAGCGCCAAATGAGGAAGCCTAGCAGACCAAGTTTGGTGCATGAACCAGAGGCTCAATTGCTATGTTCCCACTGTGTGGCAGCTTACTCTAACTGACCTGGATATTTGTTGCCCTCTGTTGACTTTCTCCAAACCTCAACCTTAGGATAGGCCATAGTTCCGTAACAGAGCTTTGCATGCAGAATGTCCCAGGATCAGCTCTCAACATTCTAGAAGCCACAAGTGAGTGCAGAGTGAGGATTAAAAATGGACAAACTAACCCAGAAGGATCACAACTTGTCCCGCACCAGAGGTACTACCCCTCCCCTAACACCCCACACACCTCATGGGCATAGCTTTTGAGGGGAGACAGCACTAGATTTAGTCAACCTGGTGCCCTCCAGCTATTGCCAGGCGATTACTCCCAACAGCCCTAGCCACCAATAGGGAGATGAGAGCTGTAGGTCAAAGCAGTAGGGTGCCAGAGGTTGGGGAAGGCTGTAGGACACCAAACAGTGGAAAGCCTGGGTCTAACCACTATTTGTTTTGTATGCTCATCTCTGCGCCCGGGCATTGGCAACAGGTTAGGTGTCTAAGCCCCCATCAGCCCAGGCTCAGATGATGCCCTAACTTAGACCCATTTGCTGCTGTTCTATTCAGAAGAGAAACTGTGTTTAAAATAAAATAAAATAAAACCCAGCCTGCCCTGCCGCATGTCTCCTTTTCCATTGGGAGTTTAAATAAAGCTGTTAGACCAGCCCCAGTGACACGATTAATAACAATTATGGAAAGGCCTTCTTCCCTCTCCCCAGCTCCAACCTTTACCCCAGCATATAACATCTTTGCCTGTGTGTGTTATGACAGCCCCCGTTGTTGATGAGGTAAATGAATATCTGTTGTGACTGCCAAAGTCGGGGAGAGGGCATGTGAAACTTGGATGCGGCAACAGTTCACGTCTCACCAGGCTTGATTTATTGCGTTGCAAGAGGGGCGAGGTGGACCCTAAATACCGCTCCGCCACTCACTGCTTCATTCCCCTTGTCTGTTAAATATGCAAGTACAAACAGCTTTAACACAGCACTTTACCTAGAAACAAGCCCCGGGCTCCATCCACATACTTTTAACATATGAAAATTGAGCTGCTTTGAACTTGTATGTTTTTGATAACTGCTTGGTATGCTTCCTGGAGGTTCACCTGTGGGCTTCCCCCCCCCACTCCTTTCCAAGTCCTAATCCCTTTGATTAAGTGCCAGGACAGATAGCTCTCAATGAATTACTCCAGTCTCATAATTCTTCCTTCTTTCAGAGTTGAAAGGGAGCCTGCCTGAGCGTTCAATAGGTAAATCCTCTCGATTTAGCTGGAGCGATTCAGACTCTGCGAGACTGAGAAAATTGTTTGATTCCGAAGTAAGGTTCAGATGGGCTACCCAATGTTGGCATGCTGTTGGTTGCCAGAAGCTGTAGGGAGGAGGGGAGCGAAAAAAGAAAAAGACTCCAAAATAGCAAGTTGTTTTTTTTAACACGGAGGATTAGAAGAAGGAAAACTTTGAGAAGCAAGAATCTAACTTGGGATTGCAACAGAAGCAGACAGCCAGGCTTTTAGTACGAAAACATAAGAACATAAGGAGAGGCTGCTGGATCAGGCCAATGGCCAATCTAGTCCAACATCCTGTTGCCACAGTGACCAACCAGATGCCTGTGGGAAACCTGGATGCAAGACCCAAGCACAAGAGCACTCTCATGTGGTTTCTAGCAACTGGTATTGCAAAGCATTACTGCCTCCAACTGTGGAGGCAGAGTATAGCCATTACAGCTAGTAGCCTTTGATAGCCTTATTCCCATGAATTTGTCTTATCCTTTTTAAAAGTCATCTAATTTGGTGGCCATCACTGCTTCCTGTGGTGGGCTTTTTTAACTCTGCTAAAATGGCTTTGCAGCCTGCATACTCTCATATTTCTCCCACACATGTGGGGCAGAAGGTTTACATTTTAATTTATAGATTTAATCCACAATCCATCTCCATCAGTGCCTTCCAGATGTTTTGGACTGCATTCCCCATCAGCCCCAGGCAGTATGGCCACTGATCATACAAAATTGGAATGTAAGAAGCTGCCTAATATGAAGCAAGACCATTGGTCCATCTAGTTAAGTATTGTTTACACTTACTGGCAGTAGGTCTCCAGGCAGGAGACTTTCCTATCCCTACCTAGAGACACTAGAGGCTGAACCTTGGACCTTTTTCTCATGTTGTGTCACTGAGCTACTGAGTCATGGATGATGGGAGTTGCCATCCAACAACATCTAGAGGGTACCAGGTTGGGAAGCTTGGTTGAGATGGATCAGTGATCTCACTTGGGATATGGTACCTTCATATGTGTCCAGCCCCTGTTTGTATCATTTAGTACAATTCACCTAATGAACCAGACCATTGTGTAGTGCAGTGTTGGGAATATGTGGCCCTTCAGATGTTGCTCGACTCCATCTCCCATTGCCTCTCCCCATTGGCCATGCTGGGTAGAGCTGGTGGGTGTTGGAGTCCAACAATGTCTGAATTTCCTCATCTTTATAGTAGTGATTCCCACCTCTGCCCACCCCCAGTGCAACCACAACTGATGTGAATTGCAGTGCCACTGTGGCATAGTATCTAATGTGTAGGACTACGATGTATGACTGAGTGGGCTCAAATTCCCACTCAGCCATGAAAGTCACTGCATGACCCTGAACCAAGTCACTACATTTGTTCCATGTAGTGGGAGGATTAAGCCTGATGTAACGTTTCCTCTTCACAGAAGAAAGGGCATGATACAATTCCACTGGAATGAAAAATCCACAGGGTTTTGAAGACAAGGATCTAAGCTTCAGCTTCCTGATTTTTTTGTGAAAAATCATGTGGCTATTCAATTCCAGTGTTACCCGTTCTGTCCCTGTTCTGTCTCTCCCCCCCCCCCCCCGGGATAAAAAATGTGAATGTCTGAATTGTCCTTCTAGTAACTACATATATTATCATATTCCTCTTAACATCCAAACCACTTTTATTTCAAGAGTAACCTTCCCCCCTACGCCCCAGCTGTTGCCTTCCATGCCAAACCTTAGGTCTACTTTGGAGGTCAGCTAACCACCTATCAACTAGGCGTTGACCCCCTTTAGCCTGCAAGGTTGGCCTAGATCTTGGCATTACGACTGCATTAATTGATTATTTTAATAAGACAGGCCAGTAAATCTTCAGATAGCTATAATAATGGATGATCTGAAGGCTCCCCCCCCCTCACTCTTTGTGACATGGCAATAACAGTAGCATGGGTTGAATTAAATCTGTAGAAATAAGGATTGGAGACCTCCTTGTTAATACCTCATTAACAAGGGTCTCCATTAAGTTATTATTATTATTGCCCTGAAACAGATTCTCACCTCTGAACTCCAATCAGCCAAGGATATTTAATGAAAGTGTAATAAATTTTAAGAAGTAGCAGATACAGGAAAAAAAAGCTATAAAAGCAGATTGGATGAAAGCTGGGAGCATTTGAATTAGTGCTATGCTGAACATCGCTCATGTGTGTTGCGTGTGTGTTGTTGATGTTTTGCCATTCCCCATCAATTTACGAGAACTATGGAAGGGAATTGAAGCCTCTTCCATCCTTAGCCCCCCTGTCATTGGAAAGTGACACAAAACCAGCGATTGGACACAAGGACCTAGAGTTCTTTCAGTTGACAGCAGCGGAAATGGCTGTTGCTCATCACTGGAAAGCCTAGTCAGAGTCACTAATTGAGAGCTGGATCAATTATGCTCTCTCAGATCACCTTCTGCAGAGGAAGACTATGAGGGGCATGTCAAAAAGGGATAGGTTTCAGAAGAGGTTTGGTTTCCATTCTTCTCCTTCAAAAATAAGGGACAACATCCCTTAGTCTTGCAAGGGCCTCTGTGAAGAGGTCACATGAGCACTCATTGATTGTGGCGTAATGCATGAGACACAGGAACCTGTGATACGATGAATCTTCACACGTGTGAGAGCAGAATGCTCACAGCATTACATTAGCAAATACTTTCCTTGCTTCTATATGGCGCTTTCATTTGTACAAGCTTGTAACTGAATTAACTTTGTGTGGTTACATTTGGTGTTTGTAACTGATTCTGTGGCAGGGATTGACAAAGATGTCGATTTCTGTTTCTCTCAGTTCCTAATTTTTCCAGTCTTAAGTTCAGCTCTCCACATTATTGCACCAGTTTGACATTGCTTTTTTAAAAAAGAAAAGTCCTCATGAAAATTCATCAGCATTTGTGCGCGGATTTCTCCTACTATACACATTTTTATATGCCTTTTTTGCTTCATATGCACATTTTTACAAGGCAGTTTCCCCAGTGTAATTTTATTTTCACTAAGTTTATGCATTTCTCTGCGAACTTTACCACAGTTGATGTAGTTTTTGTCTACATTACTGTACTTGGCTAGAGAACTGCATTGCAAAATTCTGATGAGTTCATTTGCGCAAACCTCTTTCCTTTTGATGAGGAAGGATTAGTTAACTGGGTCCCTCATAAGTATGGTCCTCTGCAATGGAGAGTTGCATGGAGTTAGTTAAAAGGGTGCCCTTGATCAATCTCTGGGATAATTATGAGACTCATAGAAGGAAACGGTTTCTTATGATATGCTTTATCTAAGCCATCTAGGGCTTTATTGGCTATAACGGAGCCTTCAATTATGCTTGGAGGAGAATATGGAGCCTGTGCAGATGCTGGAGCACTGATGTAATTTCCCAGCATCTTGCAAAAAAGGGAAGAAGGATTAAGAAGACTAACAAGACCGGCACTCAAGGGCCCTAACGGACCTCTTCCAAATTTAAATTTAAATACTAAAAATTTAATTGAATAGCTGGTTCTTTCCTGTGCTGCCATATGGACTTGGATCTTTGCAAACATATGGGCTGCAATTACCTCACTAAACAAATGTGCAAAGGAGAAGAAAAGGGAGTCTAAGAAATCTCTTGAATGCAGTGGATTCTGTCCTGAAAGTATAGTAAACTAGCATCCTTACAAAAGACAAGTGCAGGGAAGGTATGACTATTCCCCAGAACTACTTTCTGGATGTGGTGGTGGGGTGTGAGAGAGAGACAGAGAGAGATACTTTCTGGAGGTACAGTGAATTCCTCTAGATAGGCTAGAGAGGAGATGCTGCTTGAAGAGAGGTGCAATGTTCCCATAGGGATCCCCAGGTTTCCAACCTGGGTGGGAATGGGTATAGAGCTTCAGTCTATCTAGGATGCTTCTGCCAGTGATGATGCTCAAGAACATCACGTGTTTCATGCATAAGCATCTTCATGATAGCTGCTTCATTGCTCCTCTAGGCCATGATGGATGGTGTTGCCTACATAAAAAGGTGTGATGTGCTTTCCCACTCAGCCAGGGAGCTCTCTAGGTTAGCTGTAGGTGTGGTGAGATTATCCCCTTTTCTCTCTTGTAAGAGTTCTGTTTTAATAAAGTTGGGTGTGATTTTATGAAATTTGACCTGGTCTGAGTTCCTGAGCCTTCTTTCTATTTTGACCGAGCTTTTCGAAGCAAGGGTCATCCATCACATGGTGGTAGCGGTGGGATAGGTTCAGTTACTCTTGAGCAAAATTTAGAATACACAGTTTTCAATGCTCAGAGGCGTGTGTGTTATTTTTTCTAGCCAGCTGGATAGTTAGAACATTAGTAGGGAAGGCTGGAGCGAGTTAGATTCTGAAATAATATGCAGTAGGAGGAGGCCGAAATAAACATTACTATTTTCGACACAGAAGTAGACATAATAATGGTGAGTGAAGAGAGCTGTATGGGCATGGAAGTCCTCTCCAGGAATGCTGAAATGGAGGAAGGTAAACTCCGCCTGGATAGTGGCCAGAAAGAAAAAACTTCAAATAATTACATAGGTTAAAATCGCTCAGAAGCTAAAATAACAAAAACTGCCTTATGACAAGATAATTCTTACACTTAAATCACAGAGGACTGGGCGACGAGATATGTTCAAAGGTCTGTCTCAGTGGACACTGACCTTGGCCTGGCTGTGGCTGTTGAGAGTTCCCTCCAATCCAGACTTTAAGAGAATGCTGATAATGGGCGTTTACCCCTCACGTATCTCTCATCACCTTTCAACGCCGGCCTCAAAGCCTTGACAGGAGACAGCTGTGTGAAAGCTCATTATTTTGAGAATTCTAACAAGTTTCCACCCGACCCACAAACCAACCTTAAAGGGGTCATCCGTCACAGTAGGAATGGGCGATTGTGCCAATATCAGTTCCTCTCCGTTTCTCATTTTTCCAATCTTACATTCAGTTCTCCACATTTCCTCATCAGTTTTCAGATTTTTAAAATTTTCATTTCATCATGAAAATTTGTTAGCAGCAGCACTATTTAATTTATATACTGCTTACATGTCACAATAGCTTCTAAGCGATTTACAGGTATAAAATATCCACAAATAATGAAAATGCACAAGAAAGCAAAACCATACTTAAAATAGGCAATTCAGCTAGTTTGCTCAAAGGCATAACAAAAAAAGAAAAAGAAAAAAATTAAAACAATTAGATCAGAAAGTTCAAGTTCAGGGAAATGCTTGCCTAAACAGAGCCAGCAGAATGTCAGAGAAGAGCAGCACTGGATTATGCTAAAGAGCCCATCTGGTCCAGCATTCCTGTTCTAACAGTGGCCAACCCAATTCCTATGGGTAGTCTGAAAGCAGGACCTGAAGGCAACAGCACTCTCTGCACTTGTCATTCCCAGCAACCGGCATCCAGGACAAATATGTGAGCTGGACAGTTTTATAGTGATGGGCATCTGCACCCTGGTGGCCTTACCCCGGTTCCCAGCAGATGAAAGTTGTGACCATGGGCCCAGATCTCTGGACCAGACCTTGCTTCCTATAATCTCAGAGAATTGGCTCCTATTGTAACTTTTGTAGGCTGGTGAACATTTGTTCTCCATCTCCTTCTTTCAAGCCAATTTCCAGCAATTAGGAAAAAGCAGACACTATTTCTGCCATCCCAATTGCTATCTCAGAGGGGACTTTCGCTGCCCAAAATATTCAGAGAACTTTTTGCTTTGCTCTTAACGAAAGTTTGCCCACAAAGTGACTCATAAAAAGTTAGTGTTAAAGGAGCCACGTTCCCAGAGTTTGTCATATATCCCAGAGACCTCTTTCTTCCCAGTCAAATGAAGTGGCCTGCATGCATCTGCTTCTCATCACAGAGATGCCTAAGCAGCACGAAGGCAATATTGTCAAGCAGCTAACAGTTCTTCTTCCAGGAGCAATTGGTTTTAAGCAGGCTTATGAGCTAATTTGCTTGAGTAAATGTTGCAAAATGTGGTTTGGTTGCTGGAGTCACATTATTAACCTGGAATTTACTAGGATGGAATTTGAACTCTTGTGGTAGGGAAGGGTGTATGTGTATGAGCAGTTTAGACATGAGACCTGAGCCAGGGTCTTTGGAACACATGTGCAAATGATGTTGCATGACAGCTAGCCAATTTACTAAAGACCTTTCCACCCGTGGCATATACGTCTGCTAAAACTTTAAGCTACCATTTTAAACAGTTGCCCTTGCCCTTAGCAATATACGAAGTGTATCTCTGTCAAAAGGCAGAATCCCCATTTGTTAGCCTCTGTGCATAGGGCTAATATGTGGGGGCAGAGTGGGGACACACGCCCCATGAGCTCCAACACTTGAGCGTTGAACAGGGATATCCCCAGAGGGATGTGTACACATGAGTGTCTAAACATGTGTTTCTATGCAATCAATGCATGAATGCCAAGGATGTTGGCAGGGAGTGGACACTGATTTGTTCACAGGCTTTTAGGATCTCTACTAAAGCATTTTTGGCAACCTCAGAAAACAAGATTCTGCGGGAGAATCTGTGATGGTGAAATAGCATTTTCTTTTCAACAGGAGTGATATTGCTGTAGTCCAGGCTTTATGTGGGCTGGTCTTGAATGTTCTACTGTGGCACTCCTGTTGCAGTCCTATGATTCTGTAATATGAGCATCTCTTGAAGTTCTATGATTAACAGCTGCTAAGGCAAACAGCTGTATGGGAAGATGGGAAGGCAGGATTACATGAAAATGTAAACAGGCTCGGCAGCAGTGAAGAATTAGCAGGGCAGTTTTCTCAGTAAACATGCTGGTGGGAACTCACTCTGGATAACATGACCGTAATTTTAGTCATGCTCATTTATGCCAGGGATGGGGAACCTGTGTCACTCCAGATGTGGTTGGATTCCAACTCCAACCACCCCCAGCAAACATGGCTGACCATCAAAGTTGATGGGTCTTCGGAGTCCAGCTACAAATGGAGGGCCAGAGATCCACGATCCCTGATTTATGTCAAAAGGGTTTGTGCTTTAGATCCAGGCAGCCATCATTCACCACAAACACATACAATAAAGGCTAGAGCATAGTTGGATATGTTAATGCATTTCAGTTATACTGATGAAATACCTTTTTTATTATTTTAAGAGGCATTTTAAAGTCATTTCTACTGTTACAATTAGATTGTATCTCTGTTGCATTTGTTAAGCTTATGGTACACCGCTTGGAGATTATTATAATTAAGTAGTATCTTGTCAGAAAATAATAGTAATGATACTGTAGCTTTTTTGTTATGGGCAGCTGTTTATGGAACAGGGAGGTGTAAAGAATGGTGTGTTGGCTAGGATTGGTTAGAGCCAGGATCAAATCACCATTTTTGGCCAGTCACATTTATGTGATTAAAATGAAATAAACATAAAAATAATCTATGGCACATCTTTTTTTCCAATTCTTTCACATAGAGCCCTAACTATAAAGCAATACCGCCGCATAGATTTTTATAAGGTTGGTCCATCCCCACTGCCAGTTATGAGGTCAGTCTCTTTGAAAGGTGCGTCTCCTATGTTTAATTGATTTCTAATTAAAGTTTTTTTGTAGAAGTTTTGTTGTTGCTGTTGCACTGCTATGGTATTTTAGACTAGTAAGAATAATTGATATAATGACATAAGTGAGATGAAGGCATGCAATTAGAGTGTATGTGTTTCGATTGCTGTAAAAGGGCTTGTGTAAATGTAAAATTTACAAAACATAAAACAGTGTTATTATGTTTACTTTGGTGAAATTAGCCTAGTTCTTCAAACAGCAAATAAGGCAGTAAACAGAAGCTGATTTACACCCAGGTCGGACCATTGGTTTGCCTACCTCAGTGTCTTGTCTACAGTGACTGGTTGCAGCTCTCCATGGTTACAAAGAAGGGACATTCATCCACCTGGTTGCAGCTCTCCATGGTTACAAAGAAGGAACATTCATCTACCCGAAGATGCTGGGGATGGAACCTGTATGCAAATCAGATGCTCTACAACTGAGCTGCAATTTTTCCCTTAAACTTGCATCTCTAGCTATACCATTTCATTCTGCAAGAAGAAGAAGAAGAAGAGTTTGGATTTGATATCCCGCTTTATCACTACCCGAAGAAGTCTCAAAGTGGCTAACAATCTCCTTTCCCTTTCTCCCCAACAACAAGCACTCTGTGAGGTGAGTGGGGCTGAGAGGCTTCAGAGAAGTGTGACTAGCCCAAGGTCAGCCAGCAGCTGCATGTGGAGGAGCGGAGACGTGAACCCGGTTCACCAGATTACGAGACTACCACTCTTAACCACTACACCACACTGGGTTCTCATGACTGAATGTTCCATGAACAGTTTGCCAGAGTGGACTTGAAGACATCTGGTTAATAGGATGGCTCCTTCCACGGAATTGGGTAGGCAGAGCCTTTCAAATCTTTTGTCTCTTCTTCCAGGAGGAGGAGCTATCCTGCCCTGCAGATCTGCCCTGCCCTCTGATCAGGTTGGCATCGATTTTCCCTCTCTGTGTGGGTAAAAAAATATCCTGACTGTCTTTGATCTTGTGTTTGCCTCCTTAGCCTCTTCCTTGTCTGTCTTTGTATGTCTAACTATGTGTTAATTTTTTTTATATATATAAAAATCATTTTAGTTCTGCTTTACCTTTAATTCTTGATCACCATGAGTTCGTCCCTCTGCCCTTAGTATGTAAGCACCTTTGGGCTAGAGGAGCAGGATCAACAATTCCCTGACAGAAGCACTTCCTTCAAAATTCTTGACTACCATGCAGGTAATATCCTAGAAAGGGCCCGCCTCCCGTGAGATAGGCTGAGACAGCTGGAGAAGCTCGGGAGAAGTAACACTGCCTCACAATGAGATCTTGCGAGATCCTGTGGAACTCTTGTGAGATCTCACTGCCACTGCTTTGCCTCACTTCTTCTGTGGTGGTGGGGCATTTCTAGGGACTGGAGAGATCTCATGGACTCCTTGCAAGGTCTTTCCAGAATCTGGAAGCTGCAGCCTCACAACCCTGTGGTGGGGAGAGTGGCACCTTCCCGTTTTGCCTCAGGTGGCGAAATGGGATGGACCATCCCTATTCCCTGGAAGAACTTTGCTAAAAATCTACTTTCATGGAAATAAATTCCATAAAGTGCACCAGGGTTACACCCCAAGGTCTGAGTTACAGCAGACTGTAAAGGAAGGCATTTCAACTGCCATTGTCTTTAAAATTCTGTCCTCCCCCCCCCCCAGCTGGGTGGAACGTCTGGGGTTATAAGGAAATCTACGAATCAGGGAAAGATGTTGGTATGTAAGATTTGAAGATAGGCCAGCTGGTCTCCATCTTCAACTGGTTCCTGGAGGGCCAGGAAGAAATTAGTCTCACAGCATAGTTGAAAGAACACCTGGGCTCTTACCTGGGGCGCCGATTTACTTGCGAACAAATTTATCTTTGTTTCCTTCCCACAAACACACCTAGGAATTAAGTAATGACCTGTTTTTGTAAAAGAGGGGAGAAAAACCCAACCCAAACCTCAACATGGTGTGACTCAAAGCTGTAAATCACTCACTATTGTTCCATAAGTTATTTTATAGAAATCTTTACTGAATACTAAAAAAAAAGAAACACAAGAAAAAGAAACCTTACAGCTACTGAAGTCACGTCATCTGATCCTGAAAACATTTAAGATGCGAGTTAAATAGATATTTGAGGGCATGAGCTTTGGAGAAAAATAGCTGGCAACCTGGGCACCAGGAGAAAGTTCTTCTGGCTAAAGGGCAAGCTTTCACTGCCTTCCTGCTCCTTTTCGCAGGCAAAGGGCACATTCATAACATGCTTTTAAAGCCCTATGGTACCACTTTAAACAGTCATGATTTCCCCAAAGAATCTTGGGAGCTGTAGTTTGTTATAGGTGCTGAGATTTATTAGCAGGCCCCTATCCCCTTCAGGGGACGCAGGTGGCGCTGTGGGTTAAAGCCTCAGTGCCTAGGACTTGCCGATCGAAAGGTCGGCGGTTCGAATCCCTGCGGCGGGGTGCGCTCCCGCTGCTCGGTCCCAGCGCCTGCCAACCTAGCAGTTCGAAAGCACCTCCGGGTGCAAGTAGATAAATAGGGACCGCTTACCAGCGGGAAGGTAAACGGCGTTTCCGTGTGCGGCTCTGGCTCGCCAGATGCAGCTTTGTCACGCTGGCCACGTGACCCGGAAGTGTCTCCGGACAGCGCTGGCCCCTGGCCTCTTGAGTGAGATAGGCGCACAACCCCAGAGTCTGTCAAGACTGGCCCTTACGGGCAGGGGTACCTTTACCTTTACCTTTTATCCCTTCAGAGAGCTACAATTCCCAGAGTTCCCCTTGAAGAGGGACTGATTGTCAAACCCCTCTGAGATGCACCTACTACATTGTAAAATACTTCTCTTAAGAACGAACAATGTGCTTTAATTTTATTATAGCAAAATATTACTAATTCTCCTAATTGGTGTCATGTTACCAATCAAAGTAGTAAGTACATTCGTGTTTTCTCAAAGCCTAACTCACAACATGAGCAGATTGTGGATTAAAGATTTTGTTAGTACTGAGTTTCTTAATACTGGAATCTATTCTAGAAGTATATAGATCATCATCAGGAATTGTCCAGATTACCAGTTGTTTCTTTTAAAAAATAAATGTACTGTATTTGAGGATTCTCTTTCTAGTTTAAATTAACATTATCGTTCTATGTTCTAATTTTCTCCGAAAGGATGGAAATTTTCTCTGCTCAGACTTTCAAGGTAACCCCAACAGATTTACCTACTCAGGTAGTGAGCGGCTAACATCTACTCAGTCAGATATTCATGATATAGTGCTCCATTTTGGGACCATATCTCATTTGCATGTTGCCTGCATGCGGAAGACATATATTTTATCCCTCAATCAGGTCATATCGGCACATGAAAGACACTTCCTATAAATTCTTTACTACAGCTTGTGAGTCAGGAAATATTTTATGGAAGACATATTTTAGGTTGTCCATCCTTTGATTTCCCTCAGAAACTAATAAATAATCAACAAAAACATGATTAAAGGCATTGCTTGTGAACTTGTATCCAGAAAGGGAGGCTAGCTGGTAGAAAAATCTTTCTGATCCATATCCGTTTATTCTCAGAAACGGAATTCTAACTTAGGTTTAAAAAAACCCACCAACCACCCTCATGAAGGGTTTGACTAAGTTTTGACATCAGATTCTCATCCTCAAAATATCTGTTGAAATAGGGAGGGGGGAGAGGGTTTGGCACTTGAAATTACAGAAGGATGAAATGGAGCTTAGTAAGCCAGAGAAGCAAATTACTTATCTGTAATTGGAATTTCTTAAAATACACCTCCTTCCCGCCCTTTGAAATAATATTCAACCAGTTTTCAATCAAATGCCCATATGAGCTTGGGTTTAACCCTTTCCTTGAGGAAGCTGCAGGCTTAGGCTTTGAATAAGGGATTTTTGTGAATAGGTTGAGACCTTAGAAAAAGTATTTTCAGTATAATCAGAGACCATTTTAAAATGAACCTTGTTTTTGCCAGGAACACATATTTGAATAGCTCACATCTGTTGGTACATCACTGGATAACCTGTATCTGAACAAGAAGCTGCTTTTTTAGTGAACCAGACCTTTGCTCCATCTCACTCAATGTTGTCTACACGGACTGGCAGCAGCTCTCCAGAGTTTCAGAGAAGGAGCCATAGAATCAGAGGGTTCTGAGGGTCATCTAGTCCAACCCTCTGCAATACAGGAATCTTTTGCCCAATACAGGGCTGAAACCTACAACTTTGAGATAAAGAGTCTCATGCTTTACCTGACTGAGTCATCCCACAATAACTTTCCAGCTATCTAGAGACGCCGGGGATTGAACCTGGCGCCTTCTGTATGCAATGCGGATAATGTGCCTCTGAGCTATGGCCCTTCCCTTAGTCCCTAAAAAGACATTGTATCAGAAGTTATGTGTATGAAAATCCAACCTGTGATGTAATGCCTGTGACTGTCTACTCACATATGCAAATCAACACTTAGTGCCGACGTTCTGCACGAGTGTGCAGTTGAACTTTGACATAAGTGCTAACGTTGCAGACGTTACGCTAAAACATTACTTCTGTTGGCATAACATGGATGAATCGTATGTGCATTATGAACCCTCTCTATGCAGAAAGAATATATCGTATTCGAGAGATGCATTTGTCCAGTCTCCAGGACATATTGCTGAATGTTATCATGCTTGAGATACATTTTGCCACGGAAAGTTTAGCAAAGCAGCTCAGTCCAGGGATATGTTACCTGCGCAAGAAACAATATTTGGTATTGCAGGAGCACAGGGACATGCAAACAGTCTGATTCACCACATAGCAAGCACTGTACATGAATGCTTGCCTGCCATGCCGTCACCCTGTAAAACAAGCCAGAAATAAATGTAATCAAAATACAGCAGAGAGATAACAACACAGTAACTGAGTTTCCATTAAAAACAATCTCATGGGAAAGAATCTGCTGAAAAGCCCTCCAGAAAGAGGTAATGTATTTTCCCTGGTTCAGGGGTGGGGAGCCGCCAGGCCACCTCTCTATTTGGGCCTCAGGATTTTACCCAGGCCACACCCCTTTCCAGCATTGCTCCTACACCCTGTGAGGTTCCATTTACCCTGAACCAATGGCACCAATGTGTTATTGCATTAGCATATCAGTGAAACATAATCCCAGGCCCCTGGCATGCTGATGTGTTGCTCCTGGTTTAAATGTGATAATGCTTGCACAACATCCTGGGAAGGTTGTCTTAACATGCCTGCTTTAAACTGGGCCTGAATATTCAATCTCTTCCAGATTTTAATAATAATCTAGAATTTGCTCCTCTCAGACCATATCAATAGTTCCTTTTGCTACACATCAGAAGCAACAATTCCCCTGCAAGAGGCTTGGCTTGTTTCCTACATATTTTCAGCAACAGCCTCACCTTTTGCTTGCTATCGCACACCAAAGGCAGAGAACCTTGAGACTGATGTTCATTAAGCACCGTGGCTATTTTCCACATGGAGCTCATTAATAAACGAAGCAATCGAACTGCCACTGCTTTGGATTGGCTACATTGGCCAAAGGAACTGAGTTCTGGTGCTTTTGCTGGGGGGGAAAATGAGGGATAAAATGCTCTTTGAACGCTCAAGATTTTATTTAAGGGGGGGAAAAGCCAGTGCAGAAAGGTTGCATTTCTATTTGGCTCCCTCGCCCTGCATCTTGACCTTCTAATTACTTTATTTGAAACAGCACTGAGGGTATAATAAAAACTGGAGGTTGTCTCTCGTTTGCTTTATTCATAAATTAAAGCTGTTAGCTTGGCGAGGTGAAAGTCGAGGCAGGGTGTTCATTACTACACAACTGACGGCTTGTCAATAGCACTGCTTTTTAGTTTGTTCTAGTCAGCACTTGTGTTCATTTTGTTGGGCCTTTGGGAAATAAATACAACAAGATTATACATTTGGAAATACCACAAGAGTTCATGGGGAAAGAAGGGAGGGGAAGGAGGTGGGGGCGAGGAGAGAGAGAAAGAGAGAAGGAGAGAGAGAAAAGCAAATGATAAATTATACACTGGGTAGAAAGTGACATGCTATCTTGTGCTATTAACAACCAGAGATAATTGCAGTGAACTGTAATTGCAAGTTTTGCAACTTACAGTACACAGTGTCCAACATCAATCTTAATAGGGAACAAAGCAATTTGTATTAAAACTTAATTCGCTTGGTAACTTTCTGCTGTATACAAGGGAGCAAACAGATGTAGCTTTTCAGGAAGTTCAAAGGCACCAGGAACGTGGAGAGACATGCTAATGTAGCAAGCCTTGGAGAAATATTGCATTACGACTTGTAATGAAAACAAATGCATGCCATTATATCCTAGTTTGTGTTTATTTAATAAAATATATACAGTTTGTACGTCGAGGAATTTAGTGTTCCTGAATGGGAATGGAATGATGGCCTCTTTTGATTCACAGATCAGGCAGGCAAGTCCATAATGCCTACTGTGTAAAAAATGAGATTTTTCTACTTATTGCTTCTATATTACACATTTAATGTAATGGATTTGGCTTTTTGATGGAAAGGATTGTGGAAATGGGGTGGATGAGTCTTTGAATGGAGCTCCTTGCATTTAAAATTTCATTTTGAAATAATGTGATGGAGATCGGGAAGGAAAAGAGGATGCTTTCTTTTGTGTGAGTCACATGTTGCTGTTGCTACCCACTGGACTTGCAGTTGAAACTAGTTGTGCAAAAAACGCAGTTGGGTTAGCATCTTTCCAGTCCCCTTTATTTTTCCTTATCAAAGGCTGGCTAATATTATTTTTGCTGCCATTCTATCCATCTTTTAGTGCTTGCAGAAATGAATCCTAAGTCACCCAGTGTTGAAGTGGTACATATAAAACTTTACTCCCATTCACCAGGACAGCCCCCATTGCTGTGCTGCCCTCAAAAGAACCCATAGCCATTAGCCATTCCCCCATGGAGAGTCCAAAGTATGTGAGCATTTGTGGCCCAATAGCTAGAGAGCCTGTGTGGTGTGGTAGTTATTGTATTGGACTAGGACGTGAGTGACCAGGATTCAAATCCTTACTCAGATATGAAGCTCACTGAAGGTGATCTTGGGAGCCAGCTGCCGCCTCAGTCTAACCTACCTCACAGGGTTGTTGTGGGAATTAAATGAGGGGAGGGACCATGTTCGCCGCCTTGAGCTTCTTGAAAAAGAAGTTGGGATATAAATGGCAATAAATAATTTCCAAAAAGCAAGTTCATCTGAGGCTCATAGAATGGTGAACTGGCAAAAGATGGTACCGTGGTTGGACTTTTGTTGAAGAGACTTGGATTTACATCCCTGACCAACCATGCAGTTCAAAGTATCACCTTGGGTCAGTCAGGGTCTGAACCTAGCACCTCTATAAGCAGACTATACCTCTCTAAGCAGTTTACAAATTAACAAACAATAAAAAATCAATTACAGCTATAAAATCCAATTAAAACGCCTACTGGAATAATAATTATAAAAGTCTTCAGTAGGGAGTGAGCCATCCCTTATGAAAGGGAGTTCCATAAAATTGGGCCCACAATGATGTAGCATGGCTGCTGGTGGATACAGGCTGTGCATCCAAGCCATGGCGAACCACCAATGGCGACTCTGCTGAAAGACTTCTAGGATTGAGTGGGGATATAAGGGATTAGGGGGTCCTTGAGGCATCCTGAACCCAAGCAGGAGCATAGCCAGAATTTATGTTTGGAGGGGCAGGCTTTATGTTGGGGGAAGCAGAACCTCAGTTAGTTATGTATTTTTATTGATTTACTTGATTTAGTGAGGCAGCTGCCTCCCCCACCCCCCTTGGCTATGCTCATGGGTAAAGGCCTTGTAAATTAATACAATAATACAAGGCACTAATTTCCCTTTCCTCATGGAAATGAGACTGCTACACCATTGGCTATCATTGTGAACACTCAGCTCACATGTTCTTTCCACAGTGGATGAGAGGGACATCTACCTTCTCCTTTATTACACAATGTCTCCTAGCAATATATGGACAAGGGTGAGATGGGCAAGATGTTTAGGAGAAGGAGAGAGATTTGCAATACAGACACCTGCATTGAGATTTGCAATACAGAAAACATCTGGCAGAGAGGGGAGTGCATTAGAATTTACAAATCAAAATGTTGACTGTGATCCCCTCCTGAGCCTAGGTGAATCAGTCGTGTTTGTGGTCAGTGTTACTTTTTAGAGTGGCCCCAGGTTGTATATTCCTGGTTTGCTTGCAGTTTCATTGCCTCCTGGGTTTTGTTGCCTTTAAAGAAAGTAAGCAAATGGACATGGAAGGCACACAATACCAAAATCAGTTCTTCTGCCATAGAGGGTTGCAGCAGTCAAAATGGAACCCATCTGGACAAATGCAAGGTCACTAGGAGAAAGAAATGGATATCCTGATATTATGCTCAGAGACAGGCTAGACTAGAAATGAAGACCTGGAAAAAGCAACGAAAGAAAGTGGCATTCTGTTTTTAATTTCTTTTTGGAGGAAGGTTGAAGAGTTGGAGAGAAAGACACCTACCTGCCCCCCAAAAGAGGCTGCTGCCCCAGGCCTTCACATCTCTAGGCTAGACCATATTGCGGTTATTTATTAGAAGTGAATTAGTGGCTGTGGCACAGTAGTTGTTCAGAGACCTGACCCAAAACAGGAATGTCAGGCTTTATCAAAAAAGAACTCGAAGGGAAAATCAAATCATTTCAGAGAGAAGAAACATGCAGGTGATTGGATTGGATGAAGAGTAGTTTGGCTTATGAAATCAAGTTCCATCCTTCCTTTTCTTTTGAGCTTGCCCAAATATTTGCAAAGTGGAAAATAGAAGGGAAGTAAACCATAAAGGTGTCCCCCCACCCTTTCGTCCATTTCTGGAGATCTTTTTTTGCAGTGCAACAGGAGAATCAATACAAATCTTTGCAGTAATCACATATTGATTTTGCTAGAATATGACTCCATTTAAAACATTTTTATCCCTGGGAGTGGAAGCACTGGAGGCTATCAGAGAAGGAAGTAGGTTCCCTTGACCCCATATGTGGTTCACGATTGATTAAGAGAATCTAGGTTTGGAAATAGAAGAAGGGAGAGAAAGTGGGGGTGAAAAAAATTAAGAGTCAGGGGAAGATAAATAAAGTACAGGCACAAACATGATCACACTATATTTGGGTTGTGTTTCTGTAAAATTGTTAGGCTTCTGTAAGCTTAATAAATGCCTTCTCATCATTAATGACTTAAATGATGTGGATCCTCCTTTATGCGATACTAAGGGCTTCTCCCAATTTGACAGCTGGTATGATAATGTGTCTGGGGGGATGAATCATAGAATTGTAGGGTTGGATGGGACTTGATTTCATCTAATCAGGGGGCATCTAATCCAACCCCCTGAAATGCAGGAATCAAAGCTAAAGCATCCATGACAGGTGGCCATCCAAACTCTGCTTAAAAACCTCCAATGAAGGAGAGCCTACTGAGGGCGTCTGTTGCGCTGTCAAATAGCTATTACCATCAGAAAATTCTTCCTGGTGTTTAGTTGGAATCTCCTTTCTTGTAACTCGAATCCATTGGTTAAGGTCTGTGGTGATCACGTAGGGTCCCCGGACGTTTAACGGTCTATTGATCCCTGTGCCACCACTGTGCTCGCTTCCCCGCTGCCACCAACCCATTACTCTCAGGTAAAGCACTGAGTCCAGACAGTTGTTAAAATTGAACCAAATAAACAAGTTTATTTTATAAGCATTAACAAGTTTATAGTTTCTCAGATAATATTCCTGTCGGTTTCTTAACTTTAGTTTCTTTACCGGCCTATGCCTTCGTAATACCTTCTGACTGATTATATCAACTGTTTGACTGACTCCTCTTCACAGATTCTCTCACTCTCTCACATCAGACTAGCCCAACCCACAGACTTATCCTCTCTGTCTCTTCTAACTCCAGACTCAACCACCCTAATTCTAACTCTAACTCCTCCCCTTGGGTTCCCATTGGTTAGTCATTTTACAATTAGTTAACCCTTTCCTTATGAACCCAGTATGATGTCACACACCTAGGAGGGAAAACGCCACAAGGTCCTACACTCCAGAACAAGAGAAAAGAATCTTGTTCCATCATCCATGTGACATCCTTTAGATAGCCATCATGTCTCCTCTTATCCATGCTAAACACATGAGTTCCAGGTGGGGTGGGGAGGTAGGACCTCCCCCTTGTTTCAAAAGTGGTTTGTATTTCAGAGGACAATAGGGGCTGTTGTAAACAAAAGCATCGGCTAGTCCTTATAAAATTATTATTTGGCACTGCAGATGTCCTAGGGATTGTAGGCCTTTTGAGACCATACTCCAGGTGCCTCTTGCGAGGGAGGCTCAAAGGGTGGTGACAAAAGAGAGAGTCTTTTCAGTTCTGGCTCCCTGTCTGAGGAATGCTTTCCCCAGCGAGGTCCGCCAGGCTCCTTCATTTACATCTTTCCAGTGCAAGGTAGGGACTTACAAGATTTTCATGGACTGAAATGATGCGGGTTTTTTGTTGCCACTGTGCTGCTAACGCTTCCTGTGTCAGTTACGAGTTGTTGCTACATATGAATGAATGGTAGGTGTTTTGTATGAATTACTTTAATGGTATATCGTGAGCATTTTTGCTGATAGATAGAGAGCCAGCGTGGTGTGGTGGTTAGAGCGTTGGACAAGGATCAGGGAGACCAGGGTTCCAATCTTGACTCAGCCATGAAACTGAGTGACTTTGAAAGCAAGCCACTTTGGGTAACAAGGAACTAACATGCCTAAATAATAATAATAATTCCAGAGTTGGAGTGCCACACACACACACACACAAAAAATGTATTTGCTGGTCATCACCTTCTTAAACCCTGGAGAAGTGCCTCTGCCAATAATCCTAATAACCAGGCAGCTTCATGTGGAAACATGTAGTCTTTTCAATATCTAGGTCCCCATCCTTAAATATTTTGATGAACAGTTGTACTGTATTACACAATTCTACAACACTAAGCACACACACACACTCCTACCAATCAATCCTTCTCTTATTTTTTTCCCACGCTAATGTATTATTGACAACGACAGGCTGAACTTGCACTTGGTAGACTAACCCACCATTACAGCATCTTGTCCTGATACTTTAAATGTTGCTTAACAAGAAAAATATGTCAATAGACAATGAAAGCTTTCATTTTATGCTTTCAACTTCAGCATAGCGCTCCGAGCAGTGCTGTAAATTACCCCCAAAGAATGCAGAAGCGGGCAAAAGAGAGAACAATTTTAGTGACATTGGACGTGACTGGCTTCGTAATTAGTAACATTTAACAATATATTAAATCTATCTCCTTTCTGTCCCGGTGACCCCACTCCCACTCCACCCCACCCTTTCCAGCTCCTTGCAGGGCTTGTCTACCTTGCCCATAAATCAAACCACAGTTTTGTCAACAGGTTAGGCCTATCTCTGTTATTTAAAGGGAGAATTTCTCAGTGAACTCCTTGTTCAAAAATGCATTACAGGATGGGAGGATCCTTTCATCGGGGCACTCCTCCACCCAGGCAGCCCTGCATACCTGGGAGGAAGGGGACTGGTTCGACAAGAGAGGAATCAATTAGTATATGCTGAGAAGTCCATTGCTATAATCCTGAACAGTGCTTAGTGGTTGGCTGGGCCACACTTCAATGATCAGAACCAGGTAGTAATGCCAAGTGAGCACTCTGCCTCCAGCAGCTGTCAACTCATGATAGATGGGACAAATCTGATTGTTTTATCAGAACATTCATCTCCAATCTTGATTAGTAAACCTATTGAATTATGATTAATTCACAAGAGTGCTGTTGACAGATAAAGTACTTTATCTGACACTGTGTAGTAGTTGCTTTTGCCCCGAAGCAAGGAAGCCTTGAAGTTGCTAGCCGAGTAAACAGTATCAAATGCAACATCCTGCTAAGGAGAGCTGTGCTGCATGCACCTTTTGATTTAATTTAAAGGCTGGGCTCCAAGTGTTTGACCTTATGCACAGGGAGATGGGAGAGAAACCAAAATGAGGGTGCAGAATGAGAAATAAAGAGTGTGTGTGTTAAGGGCTGCTCTGGTTAACATAGGAACTGCCTTATACTCTGTCAGATCATTGATCCCTCTAACTCATCCCTGTCAGTCAGTGACAAAATAAGAGCCTGCTTGGTCAGGCAAATGGCCCATCTGGTCCAGCATCCTGTTCTTACAGTAGCCAGCTGGATGCTTTTGGGAAACCTACAACCTGTATTCTCTCAAATTACGCCTTTCTAAATGTGTGTGTGTGCACTTAAAAAATACACATTTTTTTAGTTCAGATCTTCGTTGGAGCAGCTCAAAAGCTGGTGCATAACTAGGTTAATCTCCATGCATTTTTCCGGGAGGTACGGATCAGATCAGGCTGTATTAGAATTTGCAAGGAGCCGCCTTACTGCTATGCGCCCCTACCACTGAGCTGTGGCATCCGACCTCCCAGGTATCTGACCTCTGCAGATATTTGTGCCTCTCCCTAATTTACTGTGGAATGTAGACGTGTTGTTGTTTTTTAAGAAAAATGCTCCTTATTTTCAATCCATTGATGTCCTTTCACAGTATGCATAGGTATTAAAAAAAATAGTGGGTATGTTGTATAAAATGCTTCTGCCCCTTTTCCATAGAAGCTTACCTTAGAGCTCTTATTGGCACTATCCCGCAAGTCAATTTATTACGTGTCCCATGTTTTACAGCATTTCCACCCACCCACCCACATTTTAGCCCTCTCGGCTGTACTTCTGAGTGCTGAAAGGTTAAAAGGTGTGTCGCAAAGGCCTCTGGCATAAAAGCACATCAAGGCGAATGTTTGGGGGCCTCTTGAATCGAGCAAATAAAATCCTAGGTGTTTATTTCCTAACTGCTAAATGCAATTTTTATATACTCTGTGGTTTTACTCCAACAGAGGTTCTGTAACCAACTTTACCTGCCTCAGAGTGTTAATAAATGCTAAATTGCTTATGGAAAGTTGGGATAGGATTCAGTCGGTCAGATTTTCCATTTTAACCCCAAACCTAAATGAGTTTCTGAATACAAATTTGTGTGTATCTGTGTGTGTATGTGTGTTTAAAAAATCTCCCACACAAGAAGATTCATTTACAACATCAAAATGGCGTCCTTTCTCCCTTTCCCGTCCCAGATACATACATACACTCCAATAATATAATCATGGCTTTGTAAGTTTCTTTCATTTTATTTTTAGGTAGATCGATCTCCCCTTGCATTAACACTGTGCCTTCTATCATTTGTAGGTTTGGGGAGAGGATGTGGAGTATTGCATATGTAGGAATTGCTTTCCAAAGAGAACGTTAGGCCTTTCATTCTTCAAGAAGCAACCAGACCCCAAATGGCATAATATCACTTAGGGCAGATGCAGATGTACGGATTATTGCATTAGTTTCCCGCTAGCACTTCTGTCGCTGTTTCTAACTTCTAAAAGAAGTTGGATCTTTTTGTCCAGTCATTATGCAAGATGCAGACTTGAGAGCAGGGCCAGCCTCAGAGAAAAGGCTGTAGCCCAGTGGTACAGCATCTGCTTCGTATGCAAATGGATCCAGGTTCAATGTTTTTCTTATATTGTGCATTCACATGTTCAGCATGCATGCACCTCTGCACAGTGGTTTTTTGTTGTTGTTCTTGTTGCTTTGTAACTGGCAGGGGAAGGAAGGAGTAAAATCATACCATGGGTGCTGCAACCAGCTGCAATCATACACCCATGAACCTGCGAGTAAGCTCCCCTGACTTTTATGGAACTTACTTCTGAGTAGGGATAGATGGATCTGGCCATTTTAGCTTTTCTCAATTTCTCAGTTTTTCCGGTCCAGTTCTTGACACTTCCTCCTCAGTTTGCATCCCCCCCCAAAAAAAAGTCCTCATGAAAACTCGCCAAGATTTTAGTGCAGTTTTCTCCTAATATGTGCATTTCTGTATGCAATTTTGCCTGTCACACATTCAAAAACACCAGGTGAACTGCAAGGCGGGAACATGGCACACCTGTGTAGAAAAGGTATAAAAAAATGCATATTTGTATGCAATTTTGCCAAATGGAATGTATTTTTATAGGACATTTTCAATTTTTGTGCATTTTTATGCACATTACTTAAATATGTTCATCATTGTACACATTGCTTGGCTGGAGAACTGAATTGCAAAATTCAGAGAAATGCAAATTTTGAAGAGTGGCTGTATTTCATTTTTCTATTATTCCAGAAAGTGCAAATTAAGTCGTTCTGCCTTTCCAAGAGAATGGAACCAAATTGCTCTGCCATCCCTACTTCTGAGTAGACATGCAAAGGATTGTGATGTGAGTTTTTCTCTGCAGAAGGAGGGGGGCTTGCTTCCTTGATTCACTGCTTGAGAGTTGCATTGCAATATATACATTCACCAGTGCAGAACTATCCCTCTACCTTTTGTGGGGCAGTTGGCGGGGGGAGAGGATCTGCCTAGCTTTCCCAGCATCTCTGCTGCTTTAAAGGGTGACTCTCCCATGAACTGGGGGTGCTGCTGAGCCTGGGATTTCAATAAGTATATATAGCTGTTATTAGTCACAAAATATTGCTTAGACAGAATGCTCGGTCTAGAAAATCTTGTTTGCATTATCATCCAATCTCCTTTGAAATGAAAGCATTTGGCTTGGCCCTCACTTTTCTTTTTTCTATTACATCTCCCCACCCAAACCTCTCCCCCTTCAAAATATGAAAGGACTGCTTGCTTGCTTGCCTGTTCGCTTGTCTCCTCGTTGTGATTTATTGTTGCATTTTAAGTGTCTTTTCAGACCCACTAGGGTAGGGTAGAGATTTTTAAAAGAGTGTTATGAAAAACTGAACAAACCAGAACAGCTAATGGGGCTAATTCACTGTTATTTCTTCTCAAAACAGAGCTCCTGCATTAGCAGCGCTCGGTTAACCTTACAACAAGTATATTATTTTTAATTGACACACAATTATTATTTTCGCTTTTTCGCCAGAGGGAAAATAACATACACTGCTATGACAGTGCACAGTAATATGAGTAATTAGATGTTTCCTGATTAGCTTTTTAAAAAAAGTTTAAAAGTAAGTTGGTTAGTAATGTTGAAAAGCTTTCGTAATTTGAACTTAATGAGGAATTTCTCATAGAGATATACACAACTTCCAATAATAGGGCTGAAAGCATGAGCCCCTTAATCAGTGACTTTAATTAATTAATTCCTGCATCTGTATTTCTGCCACTGAATTCCTGCTTGTTGCTGATGATGCTAGCATGTAGTACGGGTCCATTGTGCGAGGGAAGGGAAGATGCCTAGGCGGGGCCACCCCTACCACTAGGCAAAGTGAGGTGACCACCTCAGGCGGCAGAGGCTGGTGGCCAGCAATGACAGCCCCTTGGCTGTTCCTTCTGAGCATCTCGCTCCATCCCTCCCTCTATTGGAGAGCAGAGCTTCTGTATGCTACCTGCCTGCTAAGGTAGCCTGGTGCTTTGGGCACAGTGGAGAGGAAGTTCTCCTTCACAACAGTTGAAGTCAGTTCAATCTGCCTGTCTAGTCCACTTTTGCACATGGAATGAGAATGAGAGTGCTATTTTTGACCATCCTTGTGCTTAAATGGCAGCGATCCACTGTGAACTGGGCCCTTCCAGTTGTGACAACAATGTCGTGCAATGATACAAGTGTGTCATTTCCCTACTCCACAATTCACCTGGCAGGAAGCCAAGGCCTGGCTTTTTCAGGAGCCGTTTAGCTAGTAGATTGATTGATTGATTGATTGATTGATTGATTGATTCATTCATTCATTCATTCATTCATTCATTTCATTCCTCTTGTCTCTGACTCCTGGTTTGTCAAAGGTTGCTGTTGTTATTTAGAAATGTTCCTTCAGGTAGCTTTGTCCACCATTAGAAATTTTACTGAGTAACTCTTGATAACTGCACAGCCAAAGACATGTCTAAGAAACTCAACACTCATTTGACTCCATTTCCTCCTATTTTGTAAGTTACACTCTTAAGGTGTGCAGCCCTCTGATGTTTTCCCCTTGCTTCCTCCTGTCTCTTCCCCTCCACATTACATAAATGTTAGGCTGTAGCTCAGTGGCAGAGCACAAGTCTTGCATACAGAAGGTTGCAGGATCAGTCCCTTGTGTCTACAGGTAGGGCTGGGAAAGATTTCTGCCTGAAACCCCAGAGAGCCACTGCCAGTCTGTGTCCATATTGAGCTAGATGGACCGGTGGTATGGCTCAGTATAAGACAGCTTTCTAAACCTAGCTCTTTATTATATATGTATGTATATATTCCATTGAGTTGCCTACCAGCTCCTTCTCCCTCCTTTCAAGGTGGTGGAATGTCATTGGCATACCCTATTTTTTTTGGGGGGGGGGGCTGACATTCTCCTCCTTCATCTAGCCCATGAAAGTTTGGACCTGGGTCCTGTCTGGAACAAGGGGTTGCTAGGAGGGAACACCGAAACTAGGCTAAAAAACATCATAGAAAGCTCATAACCTCCATCCACAGATATCTTAACATAAAAGGTAAAGGTACCCCTGACCGTTAGGTCCAGTCGCGGATGGCTCTGGAGTTGCGCGCTCATCTTGCTCTATAGGCCAAGGGAGCCGGCGTTTGTCTGCAGACAGCTTCCGGGTCATGTGGCCAGCATGACTAAGCCGCTTCTGGCAAACCAGAGCAGTACACAGAAATGCCGTTTACCTTCCCGCTGGATCGGTACCTATTTATCTACTTGCACTTGACGTGCTTTCGAACTGCTAGGTTGGCAGGAGCTGGGACCGAACAATGGGAGCTCATCCTGTCGCGGGGATTCGAACCGTCAACCTTCCTATCGGCAAGCCCTAGGCTCTGTGGTTTAGACCACAGCGCACCCACATCCCTCTGCCACCCGCATCCCTCTGTCTTAACATACAAATAATAATTAACTTTCTGGTATAAGGATCTGAAGGACATGCAGCAGGATATTTCTCATCTCAGCCTCTTCCCAGCTCAATGATAAGGAGCGAACTAATTGGTAGGCTGTTTGAACCGTAACACGTTTGTCCATCAGTACAAATGAAGCTTTAACAGAGGCTGCATTGTTGTCACTTCTTGGCTTGTGGGACCTGAAAGTTACATCGCAAGGTATAAGTTCTCCAGTGGAGAAACGATAATTGGAAAAGAGAACTCTGGCAGATAACGCTCAGACACCCCCTCCCTCTGGTGTACGCACAGAGAATGGGGAGACTAAGGTGTTCTGTAGCGCTAATGAATATGATACATCACTTTTGATCAAAGCCATCATCAAAGCCAGGGGGGGTTCAGTAGCTACCGCCTAGCTTTGTTCACGGCTCCCGGTGCCAACTTGTCATTGCACCGCAGAAGAAAAAGGGACAAGGTAACCAGATACAAAGGCCATTTTCCCAGACACATTCATGGTATCTGAATTTCCAGGTCATTCTTGATACTATAGGTTAATGTATGACCCTGCAATGTGTGTGTGTGTACTGTATAACTATTTCCAATATTGCAGAAGTAGACTATGGATTGCATCCAAGCTGGCTCCCTTCCCGCATTTCGTTTCAGTTCTGTTCCTCACTGTCCTGGAAGAAACTAATACTGCCTGGTGTTTGGTAGAGGCAGGGCAGACAAAAGACAATACCTCTTCACTCATTGTGGAATTAATTTGTGGGATTTGCTACCCAAGATTTGTTGGTGGCCGTTAATTTTGGCAATTTGAGCAGTCACAGAGACCCGAGGCATGGAAGGTTAGTCTTACCAATGGCTGCCAGTCATGATGGTTGTATGCAACCTCCGGGATTTGGAGAAGGGGATCAGGAACTGAAGCTGGGGAGAAGTGAGCTCTTAGGCCCTGTTTCTGAGGCATCTGGCAACTCACTGTGGGAAATAGGATGCGGGATTAGATAAGAACATAAAAGGCCAATGGCATGTCTAGTCCAGCCAACCAGATGCCTGTGAAAAACCTGTAAGCAGGACCTGACCACAAAAACACCCTCCCCTCCTGCAGTTTCCAACAGCTGGTATTCGGAAGTATTACTGTTTCTGACCCTGGAGGCAGAGCATAGATGTTGCAGCTTGCAGAGGTGTAGCTAGGAGTTGGCAAAACTGCCTCCCGCGGGGGCAAAGCCCCAGGTAGAGGTGTATGCAAAAATCATCTACCAGACTACAGCGTGTATGACGTACTTGTGTGTGGCAATCCACCACTGCTGTCGCGGTGAGATCAAACTCAGGAGAAGCTTCCTGTCCTCCTTGCACCATGGCATAAAGGCATGTGAATTTTTCCACCCTTCCTCCTTGCCTTGCCCTCACTTCATATGCTTTGAGTACTTGGGTTGTGTAAAATGTGGTGATTTCTAATGTGGCTATTGCAGTAAAGTGGTGTGGGGGGTGCCGGTACAGCTCATTGCCAAGGGCACAAGGGACCATCTGATGGCTAGTAGCCTTCTTCTCTGTGATTTTTTTATCCCTTTCTAAAGCCATCCAAGCTGGTGGCGATCATACCTTCCTGTGGGAGTGAGTTCCATACTTTAACTATGTGCTTTGTGAAGCAGTTCTTTCCTTTACCTGTCCTGAATGCCCCAACACTGAGCTTCATTGGATGCCCACAAATTCTAGCGTTATGAGAGACAGAGAGAAACCTTTGGTTGGATTTGGCAGGGCTCCTCATATGTTCTTAATGTAAACTGTTATGTACTGAAGTTCTCACCCAGGGCCAGCAGGGGGATACTGTAGATAGTTTTCACTCAGGTCCACATATGCAAATAAGGGATCAAAAGTAACGTTCCGTGATTGAGTAATTACAAAAAATGGTTACTGTTGCGTTCTAGTGGAGCTCTATATAGCGGCTGGCTGAACCCTTCATGAAGTTCAGTTCTGTTCTGGCCTGTGAATAAACAAGAGCTGTTTGAAGAATCGCTGTGTCGTCTGATATGTTCACCCACAGCTTAACATAAACATTTGACATGTGTGTTTGCACTCCTTCCCACAATAAATGGCAATCAGTTACGGGTATTTTGTATTTTGTACTTGTTTTATGAATGCAATTTTATTGTTGATTGTGGTGGTGTAGTTAATGTTGGTGGTATAGAAATTTTTCAAAAAAGTAAGTTGGATAAATCTCCCAATTGGAGGCAAGGGTTTTTTAAGGCCTTCCTGTAGGGGGGAAGTGGGGCCAACTTCCTCCACAGCATTTTTTACTTTTTATTGATATGTTACAATCAATAACACTCATTTCAGGATAGTGTTGATGGTTTGCACGCACAAACACACGCAGAGAGCAATTCTGAAATCAAAACAACCATGAGGAGTAGGCTAGTCTGAGAGGTTATGATTGTTGATCACAGTTCATCTGCATGGCTGAGAAAGGATTTGAACCTGAGCTTTCCTTGTTTTAGGCTAAGCGCTAATCTGCACCACACATTTAAAGCATGTTGCTTCCCGCAAAGAATCCTGGAAACATTGGTTTTTAAGGGTGCTGGGAATTGTAGTTCTGTGAGGAGTAAATGACAGCTCCTGGAATTCTTTAGATGAAGCCATGTGCTTTAAACATATGGTATGGATGTGACCCAATGCTCTTAACTACTAAAGTGCACTTGTTCTCAGCTCTGCAAGGAACATTCAAGAAGGTCAGAGGCAACATATGAGATTTCTCAGTTTGCACATCCTACTTCTTTCAGGTTTAGGGGATTTTCTGACCCTTCCTTCCTGCACTCCCTTCTGAAATGCTAAAGCTAGGCCTGTTCAGTTAGGCCCCTTCTGCACCACGCATTTGAAGCAATATTACTTTAAGAGTTACGGCTTCTTCCAAAGGATCCTGGGAACTGTTGTCTCTTAAAGCTGCTGAGAAGTTGTTAGGAGACCCCTATTCCCCTCACAGAGCTACAGTTCCCAGAGTGGTTTAACATTCAATCCTTCTTCACGGGGGGGACGGGGGACGGACACTTGGCATGGCAGCTCTCTAAGGGGAGTAGGGGGTCTCCTATCAACTCTCAGCAGCATTGGCAAACTGCAGTTCTCAGAATTCTTTGCTTAAAGTGGTATGACACTGCTTTGCATATACTGTGCAGATGGGGCCTTCGCACAAGTGTCAGGGAGTCAGAGATCTTGAAATCGAAGCTTGGTGGTTGTTGCTTGGTTAGTTTCTACTGAAGGAAATTAGCAATTGAAAATAGCTAGGATGCATGGGTGCATTTGGCACTTCTGCTTCTCCGACGAATAAAAAGAAGCAGTTGGACAGAAATCGTTTCAGGAAAAAGAAAAGGAAAACATATGTTAGTTATTGTATTTTGGTGGCTGCTCCGTTAATAACTCTGACATGTCACTCCAATTCTGGTGGGTCTGATAGATTAAACATGAGCCTCTCATTATTCAAGGTGGTTAAATATTTTGGCTTGCTTTACCATCCTAATATTTATTCCTCGCACAGTCAGGCTACCAAAATTGACATCTTCTTTTTAAATGGTTTGGCAGCGGTGATTTTTTTTTTCCTCCGGAATTGCCACTGATGTAAAGTATTGCTGGCTGGCATCACTCCCCCCCCCCTTTTAATTATTCTTGACACCGTAGAGAAACATCTAATATAAATCTGTAATGCCTGCTGATGACAGACTACACGGTTGGAAGACCATGTAATCTCTCCACAATTAATTAAAGTGCATAGAGTTGTTGATTTCTCTCGCTCACTCGCTCTGTGTGTGTGCGTGTGTGTGTGTTTATCTAGCATCCAGATGCCGCCGACTGGCTGAAATAATACTGCTGTCAACTGTAAAAAATTAAGATCCAGACCCTAAGAAAGATATTTCGATAGAGAAACCAGATGCCTGGTTATTTTCCTTTTTTGGGTATCGTTTTGTTGGAAGCCACCATTGTTCAACAGCTGTAGCTCTGCATACTTAATTACTCATGTAATTTAGCAAATCTGCCGGTGAGACTGCCCCCCACCCCGGCAAGTGCTTGTCACTTTGGTAGATCTTCTATGGAAAAATAAAAACATAGAATAATGCTAACTGGCATAAACAAGGATACAAAGTACCGCACCCCAAAGTACCCCAAGTGGGTAGCCAAGCGAGTGGGGTGAGGGATAGTTTCTTCAAACATGATGTCCTAGTATAAATGGGTTACCAGGTGGAGGGTGGATTCTTAGAACATGATGTCGTTTATTATGTGCTTGTTTGAAAAAATGGTTCAAGTCTTGCTCTGGAAGGGCATAGAACAGTGATGGCCAAACGTGTCCCTCCAGCTGTTTTGGGACTACAATTCCCATCATCCCTGACCACTGGTCCTGTTAGCTAGGATGATGGGAGTTGTAGTCTCAAAACAGCTGGAGGGCCAGGTTCAGCCATCACTGGCTTAGAATAACTGTCAGGTTTATGTTAGCACCTGAGACAGATCAGCAGCAAACTGAATGATAAGTAAGACTATCATTGCCACATCTATGTGGTTGATGAGGTGGCATTATTATTATTATTATTATTATTATTATTATTATTATTAATAGTAGTAGTAGTAGTAGTAGTATCCCACTTTTCCCCAGTGACTCAAGACTGCTTAAACAAATTAAAACATAGATAAAATACATAAAACTGAAACATATATAATTAATTAAACTGTAATAGAATTAAAACGATAGAAAGACAAATCTTTTGAAATGTAAATAGTAAAAACCTTCAATGTGATTATCTGTTTCACTGCTTCAGTTCGAATTCACTTTGTACAAGGGTATGAGTAGCGTGTCTGATATTAGGAACATAACAATTGCCATGCTGAAGCAGACCAAAAGGACAGTCCGCTTCCTCCCTCTGCCTACAGTGATGGCCAAAGAGTTGCTCCTAGAAACCCTGGTGGGGTAAACATTCTCCTGGATCTGCCTCTAAATGTGGAGATTCTCCTATTTTGCTCCTTTGTCATTGAGAATGTGGATGGAGACTGGCGCTGGGGGGTGGGGAGAGTTTGTTCACATTTTGATTAGGGTCTGTAAAATGCACTTTTCCTGAACCAATGTGCAAACCAATGTACATTATGGCACAGAGATGAGGCAGGATCCAAGCTGTGCAGTGCTTTGGCACAGCTATTCTTTGACTTTGGCTCCAAATTTTGCAGCCAAGTTCTACATCTCAAAATTACATACACCCATGTGTCTATTAGTGAAAATAGCACACAGAAATACATCATATTATGCAAAATTGCATACAAAAATGTGCATCGAAAAATGCACACAATGCATAACAAATGGGTGCAGTAATGAGGCAAATGGAACTTAAGATGGGGCGTGCAAATGAAAAATTGAAATTGGCAGGTTTCTCCACTCTTAGTTGTGAGACTTGTCCTGCACGAATTTGTCTAATCCTTTTAAAGTCATCTATACTAGTAGTCTTCATTCGTTTCCTATGACAATGTATTCCATATAAATGGATTGTGTAATGTAGCAAGCTCTTGTTTCTCTGCAGCAGCTACTGTTTATTTAACAACAGCCATGTATAGGCTATTCAGAATATGCATTTCATGTCCTGCAGGGGGCTTATGTTCTGTGACTGCAGTTCTGTGGAACCTTCTTTGAATACAGTGGGGCATACCTCTGAGTAAACATGCTTGGCATTGCATTTTGCACCATGGATTTTGCCTTGTCTCTACAAAATAATCACACAGCACCTTTAGCTGTTAACCGAATAGAAACGATGGTGTGAGTCTGCCCAGCGATGTGGTGGGCATCTGTGTGCTCACCCTTGTCCTTTGGGGGAAGACCATCGCTCAGTGATACAGCACCTTCTTGGCACACAGAAAATTTCAGGATCCATCCCTGGAAGAGCCACTGTCATTCAAGAGGGTACTACACTGAGCTACGCGGATAGTCTGACTTGGTATAAGGGCACTTCTTAGGTTCAAAGGAATCATTGGTGTAGTCATGTGTATGTGTGTGTATGCAATGGGTCTTCTTCACTCACTTAATGCTACAGCCTCTTATGCTCTCGAAAAGCCACTCTTGACAGTGAGGGGAGCTTTTGGAGCACTCTGCAATAGTAATAGTATTTTATTATTTGTACCCCGCCCATCTGGCTGGGTTTCCCCAGCCACTCTGGTCGGCTTCCAGCAAAGACTAAAAATACATTAAAATGTCACCCATTAAAAACTTCCCTGAACAGGGCTGCCTTCAGATGTCTTCTAAATGTAAGGTAGTTGTTTATCTCTTTGACATCTGATGGGAGGGCGTTCCACAGGGTGGGTGCTACTACGGAGAAGGCCCTCTGCCTGGTTCCCTGTAGCTTAGCTTCTCGCAGTGAGGAAACCGCCAGAAGGCCGTCGGTGCTGGACCTCAGTGTCCAGGCAGAATGATGGGTGTGGAGATGCTCCTTCAGCTATACTGGGCCGAGGCCATTTAGGGCTTTAAAGGTCAATACCAACACTTTGAATTGTGCTCTGAAATGTACTGGGAGCCAATGTAGATCTTTCAGGACCGGTGTTATATGGCCTTGGCGGATGCCCCCAGTCACCAGTCTAGCTGCCGCATTCTGGATTAGTTGTAGTTTCCAGGTCACCTTCAAAGGTAGCCTCACATAGAGTGCATTGCAGTAGTCCAAGCGAGAGATAACCAGAGCATGCACTACTCTGGTGAGACAGTCCGCGGGCAGGTAGTGTCTCAGCCTGCGTACCAGATGGAGCTGATAAACAGCTGTCCTGGACACAGAATTGACCTGCGCCTCCATGGACAGCTGTGAGTGACTCCCAGGCTTCGCACCTGGTCCTTCAGGGGCACAGTTACCCCATTCAGGACCAGGGAGTCCTCCATACCTGCCCGCCCCCTGTCCGCCAAGAACAGTACTTCTGTCTTGTCAGGATTCAATCTCAATCCATTAGCCGCCATCCACCCTCCAACAATATGGGGAAGCAGCAGCCGAAGAGTGTGAGAAGAGCCTGCTGAATCAAGCCAGTAGCCTATCTAGTCCAGCATCCTGTTCTCACACGAGACCACCCAGTTACCTCTGGGAAAGCCTCAAGCAGAACCCAAGCGCAAGAGCACTCTCCACTCCTGTGGTTTCCAGCAACTAGAAATATTAAATCTATTCAACTCAACCGTGGAGGAAGAGCACAGCTATCATGGCTGATAGCCTGGTTCTGCATGATTTGAATCTTCCTTCAAAGCCATCCAAGTTGGTGGCTGTCACTGCCTCCTTATTTGTTGTGTAAAGAACACCAGATCAAATATTCACCATCTAGGCACCCCATACATAACAATGGGCTCACCTTTGGCAAATCCAGATATAATTCCCAATATCTGAGAGGGGAAAATAAATTTGATTCAGTTTGCATTTAAAGGGGAACCTACCTAAGTCACACTTTCCAAGAAAAAATATGCAAAAACATAGCTATCCTTTGAAATTTGCATTTCTTTGAATTTTGCAGTGTAGTTCTCCGCTCCAGGAATGTGTACAAAAATGCATATACTGGGGTAATACATGCATAGAAACTTATATATAAGTGAAAATAAGGTACAAATGTGTGTTATATTAGGGAGAAATTGCTTTGAAAGAATATGCAGATTAGGTTAAATTGCATACAAAGATGTGCTTGTTAGCAGAAATTTGTACTAAAATGAATTTTCGTTAGGCCTTTTTTTAAAAAAATATGTGGGAATGTGGAGAACTGAATTTAAGATTGGAAAAAGGAGAAACAGTGAAATCTAATTGTCAGATTTGCCCATCGTTACAAGTATCTTAAGTTAAAGGGTCTAGGAAAGCAAGTCCTGGGAGGACTTCTACCTGGGATCCTCAAGATCATTTGTGTTAGATGCTTCTTTCATCTGAATCAGTACGGATGTTAACAACCTGATACTTTGTTTGTTCCTGCCTTTCCACTTACCAAAATAGTGCCTAAAGTGACAAGCAACAATTAAATCAAAACATTTATAACCACCCCCGCAAAAGAAAGGAGGAACATAAAACATAATTTAAACAGTTGGCTTGGAATGGCAAAAGGAATGGAAATCCCCTCCAAACAAAACTAATTTCTTGATTTGGTTGCAGGGATGGGATTCACCAAACAAGTCCCGTCAGCGCAAGTTAGGGCTTCTTGCTTGCAAAGCATTTTATGGGGTGTTCACCATAGCACACCTGCAGGGTGTTTATATGTCTTCCCGCTAATTGTTTTTTTCCACTCTGCACTTTCCAATGCATTTTCCCATCACTTTCCTAGCAGCAAAAAGTCACCTTCCTTTGGATTTGCTGTGGTGGAGCATTAGAGCACTTCAATCTGCTTTAATTATGTGAACCTATTTTCCCAATACGCCCTTTAATCTATCCTCTAAAATACTGACAGTCCAGAGGCACCCCTAGACTGGATTTCTGTACATTGTCCCTAATTTTTGCTTAGTGAGAATTCAGGGGACCTTTAATGATTATGAATTGTTGTGGCCCTGGGATTCCTATTGCATATGATACACTCAAGGGGTTAGTTGGTTGGTTGGTTTATTTTTGCATTTAATTGCTATGCTGTTTCTGAATCATTGAAAGCATCTGACTTTTGACACCTCAAAGGCAAGGGTCAGCTTGCAGTAAGCATGTGTTCCGATGTGCTTTATTGCTAAATTACAAAGAACATGCAATCTTTCATTTTATTCAATGCAAATCATTTTTTTTATTTACTTAAAAGAAGGCAAGCTGTCTTAGTTATATGTGCTTGGCTTGGAAACAAAGGGATTGTGTTCTTTTTTTAAGAGGTGTTTTATGGTTGCAGAGAGAAAATGTAGCCCTTTTAATGGGACTTTATATATGTGGGATCCATGTCTCCACTCGATTATATATTTCCAAATAATAAATGGGTTTATGGTGCAGTCATATCATGAAAATGTATAGGGGTTGTGTGGGACATGTGTTTCTGAAACCGGCATGAAAAGTTTCCTTCTATTTAAGAGGTGGGGTGTGGAAGGGAATTTGCTTATTTATGATAGCAGGATGCACAGGTATGGGAGGGGATATATGGCTTTATGATGGGAAGCCTCTTCTCCACTGACAAATTCAGATGGTTCAGGCACCCCCACCCTAAATCCCATGAACTTCCCCCCACCCTTATAGTTTGGTTATTTGTTGTAATTACCAAGTCCATTTTTGTCTTTAATAGATGTGATTAGTATATTTAGCACCATCTAATGGGTTTTCTGCCTGGTTGCATCCCAGCTAATATGGAATCCCTCTTGAGTACCTTCTGACAGCTGCTCAGAATCCCAGGTTGGCGCAGTCGCTAGAGACTTCTTCCGCGAATCAGCAACATTAGGGGAATTAACTCTGTTAGACTAACCAGAAAATCCAGGATGAAATTTGATTATGAATAGATCTTGAATTAACTTTGAGCAGCTCAAAAGACTTGTGGTCTTGGGTTTCTTTGAATGGGATTTTGAAAAATATCAGGGATGGAAGCGAATCTTATGTTCAGTTCAAGACCGGATTGATCTTTAGGTGAAGCTATAGAGCAGGGATGGGGAACTTCTGGCCCTCCCGATGTTGTTGGACTCCAACTCCCACTAGTCTCAGTCAACGTGGGTCAGGGAAGTTGGGAGTTGGGGTCACAGCAACATCTGCAGGGTCATGGATTCTCCACAGCTGTGGCCCTCCAGATGTTGCCAGACTACAACTCCCATCATGCCTGGCCATTGGCCATGCTGGCTAGGACTGCCAGACAGAAACACATGCAGAAAGCGTGAAGCAGGCTGGTGAGGGGTGTGGACTGGGAGGGTCCAGAGTGCCAGATAATGAAGCTAGGAGGGCGACATTTGGCACTGCCCCAGGCCCGAGGTTCCCTGCACCTATTCTAACTTAAAGTCAGCTTCATAGAAGTCCATAACTTTGCCCACAGCCACATTAGCAATGACCACTGCTATTGTTTCCACACATTACTTTTCCTGCCCATTCCTGATCTTCTCACTTTTCAGTCTGCAGCACATACTCTGGAGGTCCCAGCTGCTTCCTATTTATCCCATCAATGTCCTGATTTGTAGTGCTGAAAACGCTGGGAACAATTAGCAAATTGGTGGTGCGCTGCCGCTCTGGAGTTGCTGGGCAACCGCAGCACCAGCAGACTCTCCAAGTCTCCGGAAGGGGGATACAGAGACAAAAAGATGAAATTAACCCACTTTCTGTGACTTGGTTAGGAGACTATAACGGCTGTCAAGTTATAGAAAGCTTCTATAAACCCAGCCCCAAAATAAGCACTTTACTTACTCCACTTGCAAGAAGGAACTATGCATATATATCCAAGGTGAAGCATGAGATCTTTTTTCACAATGGGAAAACATTTACCACCCTTCAAAATATAAACTAATAGCAAACTCCAAGCATGTATACTTTCATAGCCAAAACAGCAGCAGCTACACAAAGGAGGGAGGTATCAGCAGACTGTGAGGAGCCTGAAATTTTGAACTGGTGCAAAAAAGGAGGGGACTAATGGAGGATACCCCAGACAGCCCAATCAGTACAGAGCATTTTCAGTGGGTACCAAATGCTGGCTGCTATTGGGGGCATGGAAAATCTGATGGAGGGGAAATAGAATGGGGCATGGCTGGCTGGAACTCTAAACAGAAGCACTGGAGACTGCAACATTTTGCAGTGATGATAGCCTGAGTATAAAATGGCTAGGAAATGCTTCTCAAAATGTCCACACCCTTGCTGCACGGATCGCTTACACAGACAGCAACTGATATCACATGCTTTCGGTAATAGGAGTCATAATAATTTTGGCATGAGTCTCCAGTTTGTTTTCTTTTATGCCCAGCCAACATCCCAGTCCTAAATGTATTTCCCCCATGCAGCTCCAATTTGCTTGTGACCCATGCAATATTTTTAGTGTCTAGAACAACGACACTGCCAAATGACAATTTCCATCATGGTGTGTTGATGATGGAGAGTTGTAGTTCATCTGGAGGGGCACAGTTTAGCCACCCCTGGCCTAGGGGGTTGTCCTGAAACACCTATGAGCCCCATTGAGGTGTCTTGGCAGGCCTGGTCTGAAGGGAAGAAGGAATGAGATTAGGCTGTGGAATCAGATTCCAGGGAGGGACATAGCAGTTTGGGAGGTGTGAGTCAGGACATCGAAGAGAGACTTGTCAGGCAAAGGAGAGTCTCAGTAACACCAGACTTCCAAAGGGCCAAGGAGGTGCCTCCTGACTTGATTTTAGCACCACCTCACAGCATCACAGCTCCCCCTGCCTTTGGTGAGGCACTTGAGGCTGGATCAGACGGTGAACCAGTCATGTCAACTGCACAAGGACGCAACAACACCTGTGATGGCATGAGCAGACCCAGCCTACTCACAGGAGTGTCTGTTGGCTTGCCCAGTCCCGAAGCTTGGGATGACAACAGCACAAATGACTGTGCCCACCTTGCTCTTCAGCAGGGGAGCTCAGGAGGCATGTCAAGTGTTGATACAATGTCTTAGGCTGTGAACCTTAGAGCTCTTATATAGCTGCAGGTGCATATCTCCTAACCAGATCCATATTTGGGCACTGCAGTAAAATTTGGAATAGACTATTTGACAGTACAGTGGTACCTCAGGTTACAGACTCCGCTAACTCAGAAATAGTACCTCGGGTTAAGAACTTTGCTTCAGGATGAGAACAGAAATTGCACGGCGGCGGCACGGCGGCAGCAAGAGGCCCCATTAGCTAAAGTGGTACCTCAGGTTAGGAACAGTTTCAGGTTAAGAACGGACCTCCAGAACAAAGTTCTTAACCCGAGGTACCACTGTAATTGAGCTGAGAGTGCAAGTACTGTATTTTTGAGTGGAAGCCAAGGCAACACAAGAAGCCCAAGTTCACCCCCGACCCAACCCCAACTCAACTGTGAAGCACATTGCATGGCCACAGAGAAGTCATGCCTTCAACCTAACCGCCTCTCCAAAATACTCATTGGAACACGAAAATTCTTAGGAGGAAGGGATAGGCAAATATGTCAGCTGCAATTTCTCATTTCTCAAGTTGTGTTTACAGGTCAGCCTACGTAATCACACTTTCTGAAACAACACTGAAACCGAAAAGCGGCTACCCTTCGAAATTTGTGCTCTCCTGAATCTTGCCATGCAGTTCCCTAGCCAAGTTATGCGTACAGTGATGCATATGGGGTAAAGTGTGCATAAGAATATATTACTGCAAATAGCATACAAAATGCATTATCAGAGTTCTTTTACATTGTATTTAATACTGTGTTTCAATGCTGTAACTCAACCTGAGACCTTAGGGTGGGTAATAAAATTATTATTATTATTATTATTATTATTATTATTATTATTATTAATTATTATTATTATACAAATTGCATACAAAATTGTATGCACTGGGAGAAATTGACACTGAAATGCTGATGAATTTTCATTATGTATGCTAAAAAAAAAATCCCAAACTTAATTTAAGATTGGAAAAATGAGAGATTGACAGAAACCGAAATTGGCAAATTCATAGTACTGTACTCACTGACGAATAGATTTAGGAACAGGGTGCTTGAGATCACTCCACATTAAGTAAGATGGTTTTATTTCCTGCGTGATATCCCTCCAAATAGCTGAATAATGCAAGCAACCTCATAAAGTGTTAGTATTTTTGTATAACACTGCATATCCCTAGTTCCAAAACCTTTGAAAACCAGCCGGGTTAAGATTCTTTCAGCGGAGCAGATATCACCCCACATTACACAATTTGGTGCAAAATCTCGGTCTCTGGGAGGCCAGGCATGTAAAACGAAGCCTGAAAGAAGTTGATCGAGATATATATTCAACTTTGCAAAGGGAGCCCTTATCTCTAGTAGCCAGAAATGTGCTGGGTTTTTCCAAAGTGCAGAGGATCATTACTCCACACCAATGCTGCTTTGCAATTAGCGTTGAAGCTGCAAGATAAGGTGGGGGGTATATAAGGAATTAAACACAGATAATGTAAATGCTAACAAAGAAACTTAATCCCCTTTACACACTCTCTCTCACTCTCTCTTTTTTTTGCTTGTTTACTTCCGATTGAAACATTGACATTTAAAGCAAAAGGGTACAACATCAAGTTGCATTTCAATAAAGGTTTGGTCCTAGTTCTGTTATTGTTGCTTTACAAAAACCAGAAATGAGCGGGAGTGTGTCTTCACATTCCATGAGCATGCCTATACATTCTCATGCTCCTCTTTCCCCACTAAGGCCTGTCAGGTTAGCAAAGATGCCCAAATAACCGAATCTCTAATCAAAGTGTCCTTTGTCCACATGGAAGTTTGTTGATTCATATTTGGAGGAAGGTCAAATTGACAGACAACACCTAGCTGTCTAGATAATGACTTGATCAAACTAATTCTTATAGACAGGCATGTACAATGAATTACTCCCTCTCCTGAATTGGATGGGCTTTGACCTTTCCGCCCCAGGTATTATTGCTGATCATTATCACCAAATGGTTAGTACCAAGATTTCCATCCCATTATTTTAGTGTAGATTTCTATTTTATTTCTATTTTTAATTTTGCATTGGCTGGATTTAAGCAAATGACTTTTATTAACCAATATCCATCCACTGCATAAGTGGGGAAATGAGTTGTTTGCCTTACAGAAATTCTTTTTTCCCCCCATCCCCTGCCCAGAAATTCTTTTTTTAATTAAAAAAAACACCTTTAAAACACCACATCTCTCATAGAAGCACCTTAAAGTGGATTGCTGTGGTTTCTGCAGAGATTTTCAAGGAAGGTATATGCATTTTGAGGGGGAGGGACCCTTGCCCCCTCCCCTGGGTAGGGGAAAAATAATGGTTGCAGTGCTTGCTTTTTCCAAAGTGCTTCCTAAGAATCTTAGAAATGAAGCTGCATAAATATGGCTCTATTTTGTATATAGCATATTGCTTCTCCTTTAGATCTATGTCTTTTGCTTATGGAATCAACCCAAGCCAGGGAGATAAACTAATATTTTGTATAAGCTGAGCCAGACAATACACATGATAAAGATGTTTCATCTTCTTATGCATGCAGAAAAATATGAAAAATTGTAGTTTACACATATTTTCTCCCTTCCAGAGTAAAATTGGGCCCTGCAATTGCCCTGGGCCAGTGCGAGTGGTGTTAAGGAAGCCGAATTTACCTAGCAGCCGAGTGAAAAATGATCAAAATATTAGCCTGATCTAGGCCACATTAAGGAGCCATTGCATTTTCTGACAATTTTCGGCAATCTCAATATGAAAACAGAGCAATTGTCAGCTCATATCAGGTTATGATCGGCAATTACAGTTGCATAATTCACCTCATCGTCTCTTTTCAGACCCTTTATTTTCCCTCTCGGTGACGTTCCCGAAGTGCCTGATGAAAATGTCATATATCATCCAGTCTTTTAAAACTCGTAAGGGGGTAATCTGCTATGCCTTGCTGAGCCTACACTCGTCACTAGATCTTCTCTCTCTCATTCATTCATATATATATATATATATATATATATATATATTATAATTTTTACTGAGAGAGAGAGGTCACGACACTCATAATTTCCTTTTTGATATTGTCCTCAATTGATATGACAAGGGGCTGTAAAAGCTCTATTGTATGCTGCAGTTAAGAGCTGTTCCGGAGGGGCTGATCGCGAGCAATAACGCTGCATTACTGGGGGGATTCAGCAGTAGTTGGCCGTTTCGAAGATAATTAGATTTGATGTCAACATTTCTTTATCACCTGCATCCTTTTGTGCATCTGCGTGTCAAGTTGTTATTTCCGGATTTATTAGCACCCTCAGAGCTACTATCTATCTGTCAGCTCGCGCGATGTCTGTGTTGACAGTTGTAAAGTTAATTACTACTGCTAATGAGCAGCGGGCTTTTGGTGGACATGGTATTTTGGGCATTTAAAAGGATAATTAGATTCTTGTTTCTCCATCTCCATAGCTGGCTATAGGAAGTAAATCTCTAAAAACTAAAAGAAGAAGAAGAGAGGGACCATCTCTCTCTCTTCACACCCACCCCCCTACATGCAAATAAGAAAACTAACCAATCTTAAATAAAGGGCCAACTTCCGGCTTGACTGATTTTGCCGCTATCTTATTGTTTATTCAAACACTCAGATCTGCTTATTTTTCACAAGGCCTCCTGCTGTTTCTTTGGTTACATCCACCTGAAGAATACAGATTTCCTTCCCTTCCGCATCTCTTGCAATCCAGCAAATCACTGCAGGGCACAGAAACGTTGTTGAAGGCAGTGCTTGATATGCAAGGCACTAACGCAGCCTAAATTTTGCCCCGGGAAAAGCTGGGGTGTGCGATCAGTATGAATTAAACACCATAGACTAAAGGTGCAGCAGCCAGGATGCAGAATTAAACATCCCCGTGTGTACACTGGGAGGGTCTGCCAGTTTCTCCTTCCGGCTGCATTACACAGTCGCGTCCCCCACAACTATCAAATGTGACTTTGTAGTGGGGGGAAGGGAGCACAAGGAAATGCAGTAGGAATCCCTCCCCCCCTCCCAATAAAGCTCTGGTAGATATGTAACCATATGAATCTCGGCTTTATTTATTTATTTAAAATTTTGCATAATTTAGCTTCCAATCCAGTTCACACTTTCACAGTAAGCCCCACCAGATGCAGCGACACTTCTGAGTAAACCGGCCTAGGATTGGCCATTTGGTCTGCCTTTCCAAATTAGGGGCCGGAGAAGACATGCAGGCTGTCAAGCCATGCTGGGTGCAAATTCTGGTGTGCTCACCCTCACTTCTCCATCCTAAGGGACTAGAAGCTTGACTTACATCCAAATCAGTTGGAAGTTCTTTATCAATGTGAAAATAGCCTTCAGTGAAGCACTGGTTTGTGGGTACTGATTATTGAAGATCATACCAAAGATCCAGCAGGGCATTCGAAATGAGTGGTTGGGCTTTTGAGCCACCCATTCCCCCCAAACCATTCATCTAAAACTCTATTAGCCACATCAAAGATGCAAAAAGGCTCTGCACCATTTGCCAAGAACATTTCCTTGCCCTAAGAGGAAGAAAAAGAATGCAGCCTAAAACTTGCAACAGAGAATAAAATCGGTCCTTTAAAATTGCTTATTTAAAGGGTCTGAGAAAATAAAAAGGCCGTCACTTAAGCACTGAAAACAGCTTAAGAAAAAGTAGCTGGTGGGCCTCTCTGGGGAGAGTATTCCACATCTGGGGTCTCCAGCAGCAAAAAACATAGCTGGAATGCTCCTGCTTACAAAAACATGATACCTGTGTCGACAAACTGGCATGTAAGAATTCAGTTGAAGGTGTTACTAGTAATAGCAATCCTATGTTTTACTATTGGTATATAAAGTCCTCAACATATTGTGACCATACCCATATATGCACCCACTCAACCACTTCCCTCTGCAAAAAGTGCAGTTTTACAAGTGCCACATGGTGCTCGTTCTGCACCTGCAAAGAATAGATCCTTCAGTGTGGTAGCATCTACTCCCTGGAACTCCCTGCATATTGTTATTTGTCTGACACCTTCACTGTATTGTTTGCGGCACCTGCTAAAAAAAATATGTTGTTGTTTAGGCAGCGTGATGCTGTTGTCTAAACCACTGAGCCTAGGACTTGCCAATCAGAAGGTCGGCAGTTTGAATCCCCGTGACGGGGTGAGCTCCCATTGCTCAGTGCCTGCTCCTGCCAACCTAGCAGTTGGAAAGTATATCAAAGTGCAAGTAGATAAATAGGTACTGCTCTGGCGGGAAGGTAAATGGCGTTTCCATGCGCTGCTCTGGTTCGCCAGAAGCGGCTTAGTCATGCTGGCCACATGACCTGGAATCTGTACGCCGGCTCCCTCGGCCAGTAAAGCGAGATGAGCGCCGCAACCCCAGAGTCGGCCACGACTGGACCTAATGGTCAGGGGTCCCTTTACTTTAACTTTACCCAGGCATACTCCATGCTTTTCTCTTTAAAAGAAGATGTACCTGTTCTGAAGAATTAAGTGGCGCAACCTAGACAGAGAGCAACCTAGACCATGAGAGAATATTGGGAGAGTGGATGAAATTAAGGGGACCGGCTTATATAAATAGATTCCAAAATATTTTCAAGAATTAAGATGTAATCCGATTAAACTTTACATATACACGCTTTTTCCCACACCCCCAGCAATCGGACACACTTTTCATATAACTAGGAGCCGCCACAGTGCTTATTCTGTTTACTTTCTGTTCATCATTTATTCCCCTCCTATTTTACTAAGCACTTATCTGTCCTGGGCATAAATCATCTGCAAAAAAGGGAAAGAAATGGGGAGGAGGGAGGCTCTAGCTCAGAAAAGATTTCGTCCCTGGCATGAAAATGATGAGAGAATCATTTTCGTCTCTTGTTTGAAACATTGAGATTTATTGAGTTTTGATGGGCTGCAGTGCTAGCATTGCTGTCTGCTAAACAGACTCCCACATACACTTATTCTTATTGCATTTCAGCGATTGGGGGCATCGGGGGGCTCTGGAGTCCCTGGAGAATCTCTTCCCAGCTTAGGTGGGGCGTTGGAACGTCAGTGTTATTAGTTTATATTAGATAAGGAAAGAATGCACACAGAAGCATCTGGTGATTTTCTTTTTTTTTCTTTACTTTCTGTTTAGCAGCAATGACAGAATGTCATAGTGAAATGACTTCCAGAGTCATCCCCCCACCCCGCCTTTACTCCTGACCTGGGTTCTGCGGCCTTGTCCCTGGAGGGCACTTCCATTGTATCCTTATATTAATTCTGCTAACTTTTGGACTTCATTGCTGACAATAGACCCTTTGGCTTTCTCCGGCTATTACATTAAATTTCCTATCAAACCGTGTCAGCCTCTGAGGTCAGAGATTCCATGAGAAGCTTTAGATATTTTGCCTTTTTGACTTCACGGGCAGGTGTTTTGCTAAATTGCTTCTAGGTTTATTTGATGTGGTTTCTCTCCACCACCCCTCCCCCATTATTATTATTTTTTTCGGGGCTGGGGAGGAGAAAAGGAACATACCAGACCACTTTGCAAAGGAAAATAACGGAAGTTCACAAAAAGTCCCAACAAATTCAGGGTGATGCTGAAATCCAGAGGTGGGGAAATTGCAGCCCTTCAGATGCTGTTGGACTCCAACTCCCATCAACCCCAGCCAGCATGGCCAATGGTCAGAGATGATGAGAGTTGTCATCCAGCAACGCCTGGAGGACCACGGCCTCCCCATCCTTGCTGTTCTGCTGCCACCATTACTCCCTACACTTAGCTAGAATATAAATGATACCAGACTTTAGAATAATGCTTTGGGTCATGCTTGGCCCTACCATTAGGCAGATTGGGGCAGCTGCCTGAGACAGAAAATTGGTCCAGTCCTCTTGAGTTATTCCTATCCTCCTAACCCAGTGTCCTGGCACTAGCAATTCTGGCATAGCTGGCATGTGTTGTCTGGTCGCTTTACCATGTCACCGCCTTCCAAGGAATCACAGGCAGCGTGACTGAGAAAGGCAGAGAGAAGGGCCACACATTTCAGGAGGTGGAGAACCTTAGGCCCAGGGGCCTCAAGACTTTTCCATCTAGCCCTTGGGAATCTTTCCCAGGCTGCAGCCATCACTGGTCTTGCTTCTCACCCTTCTTGAGTGTTTTTTGCCTGACTGAAATGTGCCCTTGAACTGTGATAATGACTCTTTTTTGCCTGAGTGGAGGATAGAGAGGGATGTGTATGTGTGTAGAAACTAGCTTACTGTACAAAGAGAAAGTCTGCATCCCTTGCTCTGCTCAGTTTTGCCTCTTGCCCTGCTGCTGGCATGTGGCCCCCAGAAAGTTACCCAGAAGTGAATGTGGTTCCCCACCCCGGCATTTGAGCAGAAGCTAGAGAGAACAATGAGTAAGCAAAAGCAAGGTGTTGAAGGACACGGCTCTGTGTCGTTCACAGTCTGCCCTGCATCCTTCAAGCTAGCCTGCTGCACTCAGATGTGGTAGGAGTTGGAGTCCCATCACAAGTGTGGAAGCAGAGAACTGTGAAAGCACCAACTTTTATCAGTCACTCAAATGGCTTTGCTCAACCCAGTTGGGGGGCTCATTTTCACTATTCACTTAGCATGATATAGATACAGTTTTGAGTGGGCACGTCACGTACTCTGTTCAACATGTGCTGGAGAAGTTGTATGAATTGTCCCAGGATACACCTACCTCACCTTTCAACCTGTGTTTACTGTATCATCTCAAAACCAATTGAAGTGTACTGAAATGGTAAATATAAGGGGAGTTGAAAGTGCAGTGTGGGCTGGCATGTAAAATTGCACTACTACTACTACTACTACTACTCTCTTCCATCACCCCCCTTTAGTGCAGCAATATTTGTATTTTGGGTTTGGGGTTTCTTTAAATTTAAAAACATGTCTCTGTCTTAGTTAGTCCTTCGACCTAATGTAGACATGAATGTTAGCTCCCTTCAAAGTTTGATTTGCAAGGCAGGAGACCTGAGAATCTATGGCTGCTGCTTCCCCGTGATTCCGTGAAACATCTGCTGCACCAGCTCTGGCCATGGGTAATGCTAAACACCTCTATCAGGATTTGCAAATCCACAGCAAACCGTAGCTAGGATGTAAACTATGGATAACCACTTAATCAGCTAAAAGGCAGATAATTGATCAGCTATTTTTGTTTAACATAGGTAAGAAATTCCATCTGTAGCCAATGATTCTCAAGTGCCCTGACTTCCTTTTCTTCCTTTTTTGTGTCAATGGGTTTTGCGTAAAACTTGAGAACTCAGTGCAGTAAAGCCATAAGAATACTCACTTGAATGAGTAGTTCAAATAAGAGGAGGCATTAACAGCTGTATTCCTGTTACTAGCTTCGTTAGTGTCGTGACAGGATAGTTCTGCCTGTTGGTTTTCCCTTTATTAAAAGAAAGAAAGAAAAAAGACATTGATTCATAATAAGATAGAGTAAATGGGAATCCCACCAAGGAACGACTAACCTAACTGTGCAGATTCTCTCCCCAACCCCTCTCATTCATTTAGTCCCATTCATTTCAAGAGAGTCCTATCTTAATCTGAATTAGGTATATGGTCTGTGCTTGTAAGCAGCAATTAAGACCCAAGGCGGGAATGCAATAGGAAGATTTGGGGGGGGGGGGCAGCCAGACTCTGCCTGTGCGTTGTCTCTACCTGCTTACATCCATCCAGAGAGGGGAATCATTTGTGACACTCTAGGGACAGTTTTGTCACCCTGACAGTAATGCTGTTATGCACCAAGTTGACACACCGGATGAATCCATAAAGACAGATAAGTAACTGTTAAAGTGGCTAGGGATCAACCTGAGTGCTACCACTCACCTGCAAGTGACAAATAGATAGTCATGAAGGATTGAAAATCCAGCGCAACACAGCAATGTGTCAGTCCAGAGCTAAAATACTGCGTAGATACATGAAGGCTGGAGCGCCAGGGCCCCAGGCGACTGCGGGAAAAAGGTTAACTTTAATGTACACCATTGCACCTTCTTCTTTCCACAGCTATATATATTTATTTATGATGTGCATCTATAGCTATATAGCTGCATAGCTGTAACCGCGCCCAGGCCTAAAATGCACAAGGAAAATGCTGGGGTTTGTTCTCCATGTTGGTGGTCCTTCTGCTCTCAAATGCTCAGCATGAGATTGAATTAGAACTTGAACCAAATTAGTATCATTAAGGTCATTACCATCTAGGAGCAGTTCCCTGTTTTGAATCAGAACAAGGTCCCAACATTCTCAAAGAGCAAATGACCAGATGCCCCTAGGAAGCTCCAAATCAAATGCCCCTAGGAAGCCCCAAATGGTAGCAAGTCCTCATTGTTATTTGCTTCCAGCTTCTGGTATGCAAAGGGATGGGAAGCACAGTGGCTCAGTGGTAAACCACCTGCTTTGCATGCAGAAGGTCTCAGGTTCAACCCCTGGCTCCTCCATTTAGGACTGGAAAAGACTCGGGTCTGAAATTGTGGAGAGCCGCTGTCAGTCACAGGTTCCCCATCCCTGGCCTTTAGGGCACAAACATGTACTGCAGTTGCACCAAATTCTAGCGCTGTGCTGAAAATTCCTCCTTTGTTTCCCCACCACTGCTAGCCATACACTGCGAATTAAGGGGAAACAAAATTGTGCCTGAAAATGCACTTACCGATCTTTTGTGGGAGTTTTGTGTGTGCCCTTTCTTTCCTTCTACAAACCATTTCACCAATCTGCATGTGTCAATCAAAGCCCATGGGAAGTCAACACGGGACAACTTTTTTTCAGATCAGGAAGCTCAGGCAGCTGCAGAAACTGTAGAGTGCTGGAAAAAATGGGAAGGAAACCTCATACACTTTCTCTTGCCCCCCCCCCCCCCCGCAATGCTCTGGTGTACAAATTTCAGCACAGCACTAAGTTAATGAGATCAAGCGGGGAAACAACTTTCTCCCCACCAGTCATAATTTTCTAAACCTCCAACCTGCTTCATCTTAGCCATATCTACCCCAATGGTCTTAATTGCATTTTTTATTATTTTGAGACATTTTATTTAGACCAATAGAGGTCCCCATCTGCAAATCTAATGAAAGGAGAGGAGACTGAAAAGGAAGGAGAAATGAATGAGCATTACAACTGCAGGTCCCAGTACCTAACTGATGAACTCAGAAATGCGTTTGTGTTTTCCCCTTCATTTATTTCAAACATGTTGTTGAAGGATTATGAGGGATTTTGCAAATCAGAAAGACAATTTTCTTATTCTGTTTCAAATACTCTTAAAAGGGAGGGGGAGAGAGTGTGTGATTCTATGCATCAGGCATATTAGGAGCAATCAGGTGGATGAGGCATGTTCATAGTCTAGCCGTAGCTAAGGCTTCAGTCCTGTTCACACTTACCTGAGAGTAAGCCCCATTGGTTGTTGCATACAAGTGCGATCCAAAAGGCAATGTTGTGTCAAGCAGCAAGATGGTGGTAGAACAGTATACTATATTTAAATAGTATCTTTGAAGAGTTAGCACAGAGTTCACCAACCATGTCCATCCCATGGGCATATTTGGATTTTTTTAGTGAGTGTCATGGGCAACACCCCCCTCTGTTCACTTCTCTCCCCCAGATCCCCAGATGAGCACCCACAAAGACAGACAGACATAAAAGGAAGACATATGTGTGTGCACCAACAAATTTTACTTTTTGAAGCGATATGGTTGAAACTCAGATCCAGCAGAATTAATCTGAGCCTTGAGAAGCAGGACTGAAAGAGGAAGTGGGGGGAAAGGGTTGCTCTTCTCCCTTCCTCCTTCAGCTCTATGTACTTTTTCTAGGAAGAAAAGGGCAGCCACTTTCACCACCTTATGACCAAGGGACCAGGGAGGCTCAGAGGTTTCATGGGCATCAGGGGTATTCCTCAAGGGTGTCACTGCATCCGTGGGCATCATGTTGGTGGTCCCTGTGTTAGACACTGTCAAGAAGGAGGCAGTTTTCAAAGAAAAGCATGATTGGACAACTCCATATGATTGGAAAATGCAATCATATACAATCGTAGCTTGGTTTTCGAACGGCTTAGTTCCCAGACGTTTTGGCTCCCAAATGTTGCAAACCCAGAAGTGACTGATTCAGATTGCGGCCTGATTATGGAAGCCGAATGTCTGATAGGGCTCCCATGGCTTCCAAAGCTCCTGCAGCCAATCAGAACCCGCGCTTTGGTTTCCAAACGTTTTGGAAGTCGAACAGACTTCTGAAATGGATTCCGTTCAACTTCCAAGGTACGACTGTACATCACTGAGTTTAGTCAGGAGCTAACCATTGAGGCTTTGCTTTGCTGTAGTGGTGGCCCAACCATCTTGATGGTATGAATTGTTATTTGTTCTTCACAATTCACAGGAAATCCTACTTGTAGTTCAGTACACTCCATCAAGTAAATTCTTGCATAGTTACAGGCTGCAAACAGCTGCTGTACAAACACTCCAGGCAACTTGAAAATGCTGCTGTGAGTCCTAGGAAGATGAGAAGAGAGTGTGGCATAGGGGTTAGAGTGCTGGACTAGGACCTGGGAGACCATGGTTCAAATCCCTACTCAGCCACAAAGCTCACTGGGTGACCTTGGGCCAGTCATTGTATTTTTGTCTAACCTACCTTACAGAATTGTTGTGAGGACAGAATGGGTGGATGGAGACAGGGCACCTATTTTACCTTCTTTGGTGGAAAGGCTGTATATAAAATGTCATGATAAATGAATCAGGAAGTTCCGTGATTCCCCCATGGCAGTTATGCACCATTCCATAATTCCATATCATTCCTACATCAGAAAACTGGAAATTTCCATGGTACTGAATAAAAAGTGGAAAGTACTAGATGAATTCTGAATAGCTCCCCCCTGCAAAACAATGCACTTTGCTCATTCCCTATGAACTCCATATTTTCCTTATGAGAGCAATGTTTTCTCTGAATTTCAAACTGGCATTATTTTAACACACTTCATTCAGCTTCAGAGGCAGAAGAGGCCATTTTGGACTTTGCAGGCTGATCTTTGCTGTAGAACTTTTGAGTTATTCTGGTCTTTGAATTTGGGGAGCAGGAGTTATTGGACACAGAATTCGGTTCCCCATTACCACACACATCAGGTGGGGAAATCAATTCAGTTTGCATTTAAAGGCGGGTCTGCCTAATTTGCATTTCCCGTATACAAACTGAAACACGTTTATCTTTTGAAATCCACAGCATTTTTTCCTGAATTTTGCAATGCTGTACTCCAGTCAAATAGGCTGTACAAAAATGCCTCTGCTGGGGTTAGGGGTGCATAAAAATGCATATATTGGTGCAAATAACATACAAAAATACAGTACCGATGGGGAAATTGCCCATGTAAAGAAATGTGTATATTAGTCTAAACTGCAAAAAAGTATATATTTGGAGAAATTCATACTAAAATGCTGATGAATTTTAATGAGGAATTTATAGAAATATATACTGCAAACCGATCTAGAAGAACGTGGAAAACTGAATTTAAAATTGGAAAAATGAGAAATTGACAGGAACTGAAATTGACATGTTCACACATCCCTACTTAAGCAGGAGTACTTTCTGGGACTCTCCTTTGTGTGCAGGCAATTTGGAAGGCAAAAGAACGTAAGGAAGTTGCCAGGTACTCACAAAGGTCAAACCTCCAATTACTGGCGCCGTGGAACAGAAATGGCACACAAAGGTCAAACTCGTATTTCTCTCCCCTCCCCTCTGCCTTCGTTAATTATTCCAGCCATATATGCCCCTTCTCCCCAGATCGGAAAACGTATGGTAAGGATCCTCTCCATACGTAGAAATGTTTGCAATCTTTGTGTTCAGCCTGGGAGCTACACTACTTTTTAGTGGAGTTTTGCAAACTTCCACTCTGCGTTTTCTCGCTAATTCATTTCAAGCACACTGCATTTTATTGGCTTATCTCCTAATTCTTTTGATTAAAACACAAGCAAAAACCAACCAACTTGAACAGGTTGAATGCCACATCTGTGCCGAAGATAGCGGCGCACTTATTTATGGCTCAAAGAAATGGAGCCCAAATTAAGCTAGCGATTGCCGTAGAGTGGATAAGCGCCCATTATGAATTATCCTTAATTATAGCGATTTCCTAAACTAATAAACCTGCTAAATCTTTATTGCAAAGGTTAGTTTACGCAGCGCATATAAAATCCGCATGTGCTACGCATCAGCCACCAGCTGTCTGACGGTGTGTTGCTATTGCTCTGAGTGTTCCCATAAATTTTATGTTGGTTATATTAAGACTCAGTCCATATCACTACCCACAGATGCCACTAGACATAAAAATTGCTCTCCAGCGAGCCTGAATATCCCTGGAAGCTACTTGTGGCTAATGTTCCATGTAGTATTTGTACGTGAAAGCAGCAGATTGAGGAGTTATTTACAGATGAATATTTCAATCCAAGTTAGCGCATAGTGGCCTACTTAGCCTGATTTTTTTTCCTGGTTTATTTGTATGCTAAATAATTCACCAAAGCTCCTTGTTTACTTTCAATAGTACTTTCGGCGAAATGCAAACAAGGCAGCCAACTTCAGGTGTTCAAAAGGCTAAGCTGCTCCTTCTCCTACTCCCACCCCCCTTTTAAATGCAGGTCGGAGCCGCCAACATCGATGGAGTGTCCCTTGCATTTTGATGATTATTTGTTCACGTTCAACAGCCCTTTTTAGCACGCCAGGTACACGTTACGATGCTTAGGCCATTTATCCTCACAATAACCCTCTCAGTTAAGTGAGGGGAGTAAATTCACAAACCCTTGGCTGGAGCACGTTAATTCATTTATCATGTGGGGAACCAGTGTGCCCCCCCAGATGTTGCTGAACGGCAACTCTTGGGCCATTGGCCATGCTTGCTGGGGTTGATGTTGCCGTTCAGCAACATCTGCAGGGCCAAAGGTTACCCACCCCTGATGTATACCAATAAGATCCTTATGTAGACAAGGCATTCCACACCCACACACAGCAGGGGCAGATCAACCCAAGGAGTGGGGGACTCCAAAGCAGATTCGTGAATGCTAAGCATGCTCAGTGAGCACAGAATGCTGTTGGGAAGGGATGACAGAAAATGAAGAGGGAGGGTGGAATGCCATATTCTGGTAATGAACATGGCTGGCTGGAATCCTGAACAAGATCACTGCAGTGTCGGTCTCACTTCTTTTGTTTTGCTGCAGGCCCAGTTTCATTCTTAGAAATACATATATCCCCTTTCATATATTATTACAGTGGTACCTCGGGTTAAGTACTTAATTCGTTCTGGAGGTCCGTTCTTAACCTGAAACTGTTCTTAACCTGAAGCACCACTTTAGCTAATGGGGCCTCCTGCTGCCGCCGCACCGCTGGAGCATAATTTCTGTTCTCATCCTGAAGCAAAGTTCTTAACCCAAGGTACTATTTCTGAGTTAGCGGAGTCTGTAACCTGAAGCGTATGTGACCTGAAGCGTATGTAACCCGAGGTACCACTGTACTGGGTTGTATCCAACTAAGGGCTACTCAGAGCAGACCCACTGCAACTAATGAACCAAAGTTAGCCATGTTCATTAACTTCAGTGGGTCTACTCTGAGTAGGACTGGCGCTGGATACAATCCATTGTGCTGCTCATTGGCTTCCAATAGGCATGTAGTTGGCTCCTATGAGAACAGGATACCAGACTAGATGAGCCACTGGCCTGATCCAGCAGGCTTTTCTTACATTAACATCTTGGAGGAGACATTCTGCCTCTATGTAAGAGAAGGAGTGGATCTCTCTTCAGAGATGCCACATACTGCTCATGGGGTTTTGTTGGAAGTACTTTTATAAAAATTTGCTTTCCCATTAATCTGGGGTGGGGGAATGAATCAATCTAACCAGTTTACATCACCATCTTATGCACAATTGCTCAGCGTTTATTCCTGCAGTTTTCAGTGGAACTAACTCCCAGGTAATGGATGGATGTAGGATTGCAAATAGATACAGGATAAGCTAAAATCCTATGCACATTTCCCCAGGAGTAAACCCTAACAAATGCTTCCTTCTGAATAAGCATGCATTGGGTCACAGTTGTTCACCTAGTAAACAACAATTCAATTAAAAGTGCAAATAAAAGAGTGCCATTTCCACCAGCCTTTGGTATCTTTCTGCTTTTATACATAGTTGTGTATTGCAGCATTTAGAACACATTTTATTCCCCTAGCTCAGGGCTGGGGAGCTTGCAACTTTCCAGGTGTTGTTGGACTCTAACTCCCATTAGCTCCGGACAGCTGTCAGGGTAATAGGACTTGTAGTCCAACCTCTCTGCAGGCCATAGGTTCCCTATCATTCCTTTCTATTCACTTAATGAAAGATCATCTAACCCCTTTTATATCCAGTTCACCAGCAGAGCTTGCATCCTTCAGGTGAGGGCCTTCTGCAGATACCACCTTATCAGGAGGTTCGTTCCACACAGTGTAGGAATTGGGTCTATAGTGTTGTGGCACCTTTGGAATTCACTCTTCTTGAATCTTAGACAGGCATCATCTCTGTTGTCTTTTAGGCCTCACCTGTAGACCTTCCTCTGTCAGCAAACCTTTTCACTTGAGATCTTTCCCAGTCTGCATCTTAATTAACTGGAATTTTAAAAATATGTTTTTATTGTTTTATCACGTGTTGTTTGCCTTCTTGGGAAGAAGGTATAACAACAACAACAACAACAATGGGTGAGAGGGTGTTAGATTTAAAAGAATGGGGAGAACTGCTTCCAGTTCAAAGCCCAGGCCTGCCTAGCTTGTAGAGAGTTTGTCTGCTGAGCTAACTTTTTGTTTTACGACATTGATTTTCATCATTATTATTGCTCACCCTAAGAATTGCTCTATTGATATGTACTCAAATTCTTATTGTACAAAAATTGTAGACAACTCAGTTACAGCTATCGATGTATGTCTCTGGCTTGCTCTCTCCGCCGTCAGCCTATTTCAACCAAATATTATTCAGATGCTGCTCATGTTTCTTGCTATTGATTTTGGATTGTGTTCATTACATACTTCCTCGGCTCATGTACTGAATCCGCCCAGAGCACTGGTTTTCAGCTGGCGGGTCAGGACCTACTAGGGTGCTGCATCCTAGTCTCAGAGGCCAATTGTAGAAAGGGCACCAGTTCCTCGTGAGCATCTGGGTCAGAGGATACTGTCTCAGGGGGTCCCAGTTCAGTGGTATCTGACTCAGGTTCACTGGATGGACCTTGGTCTGTGTTTAGCACCTCCACAGCTTGCACAGTTCTCCCAATGCAGTTGGTTCACCTGTTTTTCGGGGGCCTAGCTTCTTCTCATGGTCAGGTTCAGGATAGCAAGTCATTTTTTTTTTATGTGGTGAAGGGCTGTGGCTCAGTAGGAGAGCATCTGCTTTGCATGCAGAATGCTCCAGGTTTGATTCCCCAGTATTACCTGCTGGGAATGCCCCCCTATCCAAAGAGCTGCTGCCAGTCTGAGTAGACAACAGTGAACTCAATAGACCAGGGATCTGACTTGGTGTAAGGCAGCTTCCTGTGAACCCTTTCACACTTTCAGTACCATGGTGAGAAATTTAGGAGTGCAGGGTCCCTTTACGATAGTCGCAGCTGCACTCTTTCTAAGATTATACAAAAATCTTGTAATTCTGCAGTAATAATAATTAAGGATGCAGTGCAATGATCAATACAGGTCTCCAGGTGTTGCCTTTCAGCTGGATCTACTATTTTCTATATGGGCACGTATATGGGTAGATTATTTGGAGTGTTCCAATATCTTCTTTTGGACTGACTTCAGTTGTATTTTCCATGAAGTTCCATTGTACATGGCAGAACCATTGCCCACCATTCTCTTGACACTGAAGCACCTTGTGTTTTCGGTGTTCCCAAATACTTAGCTTTGGAGCAGACTGTGGCTGAAAAGTCCTCCTTTTAATGCTGATTGGACAGCTCCAGGACGTTGCAGAAATAGTTTTCAGTCCCCTGCAACCCCAGACTGCTAACACCAGCACCCTTTAAATGTAGGCTTTTTTGAACTGAAGGATGAAGCATGGCTCTGATTTATAATTTAAAGGGAGGGAGGTCTTCAGATATCAGAAGTTTGGGGAAGACTTATTTAATTGGACAGACATCTGGCAATTGGCTTGCTTGGAAGTAGCTTCTCCAATCAAGCCAGCGAGCATCCTACCCCAACTAATTCGCCAGGCCGTCAGTGCTTTGAACTGTCTCAGGCATGCCTAACAGTTACATGCTAGCAACTAGAGTAAACACTCTGGACAGAAGAGAAGAGGGGAGCGAGCGGGAGAGTCACTGGGAATAAAGAGAGATTACAAGACAACCCATCTGCTAGAGCTTTGAATGGAATACCTGTCACCCCTTGTTATAAGGCAGAAGAACCCCAGCTTTATGACAATCATGTGGGCCGGCTTACAATAAAAGCAGAAGAGAAGCAAACTTAAACCTTTTCCTCCTGGCTGACATTGTGTCAAAAACATCATTTTTCAAGGAATCTCGCAGACAGAAGAGTGAGCCTGAGCGGAGAGTAAATGCTAACAAGAAATAAAAAGGAGGAAGAGAGCTCGGAAGCATCCACAAGCTTGGGGGGAGCTAAGTGGACTTCCCTACAGAATAGCCAAGGGAAAAAGAGAGAACGCAACTGTCAGGTATATTTCCAAGGCAGTGTCAAGAAACCAAGTTGGTGTGTCTAGCAGGGGAGATGTGGAAAAGCATATAATAATTGGGATCATCTTGATTCCCTGCAGTTGTTAAATCTTCTGTGTACTACAGAGGTGGCCCAGTCTTTTGGGAAGGTCATGTGCAGTGAATTGTGTTGCAATTCTAAGTGTCCCTCCCTTCCAGGGTGTATTATTATTATTATTTCTATAATAAAATTTCTATAATAATTTCTATAATAATTTTATTTCTATACCTGAAGGTCTCATATGCACCCCTCTGTACATCTCAGCTATGCTGCTGAGTTGCAATGTACAATAGCAAATAGTTGCACTAACTTCAGTAATTACAAACTTTTAATACTAGTCAGGGTAGACAAACTTTTTCCATTCATAATGCATCCTCATAATACTCATCTTCTGCATGTAATGCTCATAATCCTAGCCAGTGTGACTCTTTTCCTCCTGGCTTAAACACGACAACAATTCCAGACACCAGAGACCCTAGGAAATGTTATTTTCCCAGGGTCCCAGAGTCCTTACTATGCCCTGGAAGCTAAATGTCCCAGGGCTCCTTGATAAGTAGGACACTACAAGGAACATAACAGGGTGTGAATTTCAGAATTCCACCCCCCCTCCCCATTTTAGATGGGCAATAGTTTAATTTGCTGAGCCCAAATTGTAGCTGAGCTGGGGAAGGAATTGGATTTCCCATAACTTCTTAATTTTGTTTTTGTTTGTGTGTGTGTGCTGTTTGAGGGGATAAAATATTTATTTGGTGCTTTTAACAGTGCTTTATGTCACTTGGAGATTTCCAAGTTACAAGTGACAAAAGTGACAAACAGATCGAATTAATAATAACAACATGATAATGGTGAAAACAACTTGTAATAAATGATTAGACATAGACTGAGCACTATCACTCTTGACCAGGTATACCTCAAACTCCTACTGACATGAGTTGGATACCAGTGACCAAGGAGTGTACACCCAATGGGATTTTTTAAGCAGATCTCTGTATTACAAACTATTTTGGACTGAAGAAAGAAAGAAAGAAAGAAAGAAAGAAAGAAAGAAAGAAAGAAAGAAAGAAGCCAAAATCCTCCCAGGGCACCCTGAACATTTTGTTTGGTCCTTTTAAGACTGCCCAGCCCCTTGTTCTAATTATGAGGTTAACATCTAGCTTTTTCCAACCTCGTGGAAAATGTACAAATAGGGTGTATTCATGTAATGGACTGTTTTGGACATTGATTTTTGAAGGTTCGTTAGATAAATGCTGACATTACAGATTGATGTCTCTTTAAAACAGTGTCTGGCACACAACCATGGAAGAATCAAAACTATTGACAACGTTTGCTTGGAGGGCCCGCTGGAGGCTTCCTTTGCATTAATAGGATCCATCAATTTAGGTGTTCCTTAATTATTCTAAATCTGCATCTCAGAGCCGAAAAGGGTCTGTTCAGCCAATTTGATCCTGTACCCAGGTAATTGAGCAGTCTGTCCAAGAAAACAAATAACACAAGATGTGGGTTCACCACCATACCACAATGTCTTCTTTTAAAGGCAACACATTTTGGAATATCTTTGTAGAGCCATTTACCCAACCGGAGCAGAGAAGACATTGATTAGTTGGGCAGCTCAGGCCGCCCCCAAAGCAATTGTGTGGTTCAGCAAAATGCATGCATGCAAAATAAAATTGAGTGTGTGTGTGTGTGTGTGTGCGTGTGTGTTTATCCCCTCACCCTGGTACCATCAATAGATTGAAGACGTCGTTTGTATCTGCAAGTGTTTCTTTAATTAAGACCTTTTAAAAATCTTTGCTATTGATTCATTCCATTATCTTATTGATTAACTGCACTGGATTGTGTACTTGGTCTTTAGTGGGAAGAAACAGACTCAGCCTCCTGTCATTACCAACAGATGTGAACTGTAAGCCGTGCTCAGTGTCTGTGCCTGCCAAACAGTCTTGAGTTTTAATGAAGTACTACATTACAGGAGAGGAGCCAGTTGTCTACTGCTTATGGGGTGACCAAGCATAAAGGTTCCCTTCCAGATACTCATAAACCAGCTGCATACCAGAGCATGGCAAGATATTCTGCTTATGATTAAATGGGCACAAGACGTAGGTCACAATATTATGATGGAGGTTTGGGTTAAATTATGGAAAACTGACTTAAAATTTACAGATTGTTCACTATTGAAGGAGAACTACATGAAGATGATGTACAGATGGTATACAACACCAGTGCAGCTAGGGAAAATGTACAAAACTAGCTCAAACATATGTTGGAAGTGTAAGGAAAAGGAGGGAACATTTTATCATATGTGGTGGGATTGTAAAGTAATTAAAAAAATTTGGGAAATGATATACAATGAACTGAAGAAAATGTTCCATTTAACATTTGTTTAAAAACCCGAGGCATTTTTGTTGGGGATTGTAGGGAAAGACCTGCCAAAAAAGTTGAAAAACATCTTCATGTATGCGACAACGGCCGCGAGAGTTCTGGTAGCACAAGGATGGAAGACTGAAGAAATCCCAACTAAAGAATCATGGCAAGAAAAATTGATGGATTATGCAGAACTGGCAAAATTGACACATAAGCTACGGGACAAGGACAAGGATAACTGTGACTTTAAGGATGAATGGGAACCGTTCACAAAGTATTTGAAGACGCAACAAAGTGAACTGAACTCCTTGGCAGGTTTTGAATAAACATCCACAATTTTTTACCGATAATAATTAGCTAAACAGTTGGAGGATCTATACATCTCTGTAACATGCAGAAAATAGCATTATTGGAGAAACCAAAGACTGGAACTGAGGGAAGTCGGGGGGTGAGGAAAAATGGGGGGGAATAAGGATATGTTTTTGGAAAATATGTTTTGTTATAACTGAATAAAAAAATATATTCTGCTTTGTATCTGTATGTTAAAATGAAGCCCTTCTTTCTCTCTCAAGTAGTGTATTATCATAGGTGACCCACAGATGTCGTTTCTTTGCTGTCATTCAAATTTCCATATTCAAGAGTTGGTTGACATTAATAAGAATTTGAGGGGCAGTATTCAACTGCTGTGACTCAACAGTGCAATGATTTCTGCTTGCACAATGGGAATCCTCCCCTCTTCTCCCATCCCCACTTCCAAAACTGCTCCAGAGGAGTTTCTTAACCTAGAACACATTTAGGGGACACAGGGGTGGGGTGGAGAGGGGGAGAACATCCCACAGCACAAGGAAAAATCAGTTTGGTTGCCCTTTTCTGAACCTTTTTATTTTTATTTTTGAGGAGAAGCTATCAGAACTGTACACAGTGTTCCAAGTGCAGCCACACCACAGACTTGTATAATGGTTGTATAATAGTGGTCATTTTATTTTCAATCCCTTTCCGAATCATTCCTAGTATAGAATTTGCCTTTTGCACAGCTGCGGCATGCTGGGTTGACATATTCACTTGTGTGTTTGTGATAATTATATATACTTACGTATTTATCTATTGTAAACCATATTGAGATTTTTCAGATAGTAAACAGTCTATACATAGAAGTAATTAATGAATAATAAATAATTAGCACAAGTTGTGGGATGTGGACTCTGACCACCCAGTCCTATGCATGTTTAGTTAGAAGGAGCCCCATTGGATTGCATCCCTTGCTGTTTGGGAATTTTGGGATCTTTGTATATAGCTTTGCTTTTAACTTGTTTCTCTCCCCCCACCCTCATTTATCTGAACGTTGAACTCTTGGTTTTATTTTTCTGCACACCAGATGGGATTCATGATTCTTTGTAGTTGTTGAGATGATTTGTATATGTTAAGGGGAATGCAAGTTGAGTGGTTAATGTGCATAACAACCAGACATGTGCATAACACCAGGCTTTGTGGAGAATGTGCACATAATAGTTCCATGAAGAAGGAATTGTGCACATTTCCCAGTCAATATACATAATATCCAACAGTCATATTGCATGGTGAAAGATAACCTTCAGCTGTTGTTTTTGAGTGCTTTTGAGCACACATTAAGAAGGGCTTTGAGTGGCGGCTTGATATGTGTGTTACTCTGATAAGGCCGGCGCTGCTCACATAGGGCAATAGCCTCTGACCCACACTCTCCGGTGTGCATACAGGAGGGAGATAAAGGGCTGGTTTTCTCCTGGCATTCTTGAAAGTTGCCTTTGGTCTCAGTAATGGCATGCCTTGCCTTCCCATCCCTCCAAATAATCGGAACCAGTTTAAGAATTACAGATTTAAGTAGAAAATTGGGTAGTGTTGGTCAGGGGGGAGAATCTCACGAGGCGCCTGTCAGTTTCATGCACCAAAAGGTCAGGTGTGGACTTGGCACATTAGAGCAGCCCTGGCCTGGATTGGATGATGATTCTCTTAAATGGGGAGGACCCTGGTTCAGTGGCAGAGCACCTGCTTTCCATGCAAAAGGTCCTGGGTTCAGTGTCATTTCCAAATAGGGCTGGGAGAAACTCCCTGTCGGAAACTAGAGGAGAAGTTTCCCCCCAGCTCGAGGGCTGCATTCCCTTGTGGGCAACCTGATGGGGGCCATGTGGCAGTGGTGGGCAGGGCCAGAGGCAAAGGCGGGCAGAACAATGAATGCCATTACACACACTCTCAAGCCCTTCTGTATCCCCCACTCCAGGCAAGCATGAGTCACAATCGCTGTTCAAGGTCATGTTCCAGCCAGGCAGAAACAGCCAATCAGGGTGTGAAGCAAGATGGGAGAAGGGTGTGGCCTGGGGAGAGAATATATAGCTGAGGAGCTTCCAGAGGGCCAGGTAGAAAAATCCAGGGCTGCATTCTGCCTCCCCACCCTTGTAATGAAGTTTGCACAACAGGCTTGAAGGATGACAGGCCTCCGTTATTTGTTTATTCATATTTCTAACTTACATTCTGTAGGTGACATTCTGTAGGTGACTTAGAATTTAAAATAATAATAATTGCAAACATTATTCAGTGCTTCTGGGAGACCTAGTTGCATTCTGCTTTCCCTGCTAATTACAGTTAAGCAAGGCTCAATTGTCCCGATGAACATTAATATGTCACATTGTCCTTCTTTCCCAGAGCTAACAAGAACTTTTTTAAAATGGTTATAATTTTTAAAGAAAACACACAGAGACACAAAGATGTATTGGAAAATAAATTCTGACACTGCCAATCTTGGACAAGTTATCGTTCCCCAGATGTTACCAGCATTTTATTACAATTATTTTAAAAAAAGACAATCACCCACCCAGCCCAGTTTTTATATTGTTTTGATTATTGAGATTTGCCCGCAGATCAACTGAGCAATTAAAAAATCTCTAAATAACATTGCCTGAATTGTCAGACAAAGGATGAGTTTCCCAGTGGGGCAAGGTTTATTTTTAAAGTGGATCCTTCTATCTTGAAATGTCTCCTACCAGCAAATGATTTCACTAATTGGAATAAACAGAAATATTTTTGCCAGCTTAACAATCCATGACAGGAGCTGAAACATTTTTTCCCTAATAGGCAAGGTGAAATAATTTCAAAATAGCCACTTTAATCTGTCGTGGAAAATCAGCCCAAGAACCTGATGACAATGAAAGATTATGGTTCAAACTGCAAGGTCAGTAAATTGATTCATGTGTTGCAGTCCTTCCTGAACTATACTACTTCAGATTGCATGGGGGGGGGGTTTGCATTTTTTTATGCCCTTCTTTGGGAAAATAATAATAATAAACATCCCTGCATGTAGAAAGTTAGCCCATCAATATGAAAGTGTCTAACCTTTCTGTCCCCCAAATTAATTTTCTACATGTAAGGAGATTCATACCTGCACTCTGAAGTACAATGGTACAGTCCAGGAAGGACAGAAGTTTGTTCCCCCAAAATATGTGACTCTGACCCTGAGGTTGTCAAAAGTCCCTATGATGTGCATTGCCCCATCAGACACAATGTCTCCATGCTAACCGTGCATATCCCCAGTGGGTACAGAAGAATTTCTCTAGAATATCTGAAGTAAGGAACAGGAATTATTACCAAGTATTTATAACCTGGCCTACTTGAATCTGTAGGTAGTGTGTCAGCTCTTGCATGTGGAAAGCCAACATTAAAATCCTTGTGACTCTCTCTAGATGAAATCTGCTGTCCTTTTAAATCTAGTTCACAACATTGTGGTGAGAATAAATGGAATAGCTATCATAAAGCAAGTTGTACATTAGCAAGAATGGCAAAGACAATGGTGAGCTGTCTTTGTCATTCTAACTCATAGAATGTGTGAGCCTCTGTAGAAAGTAGCCAACAGTACAAAGCTAAAATCTGCAATTCTTGCTTTCTCTGGTTTTGTGTCTGACCCCTCCCTCTACTGGAAGATAGCAGAGAAGGAAATGGGGCTGAAAAGGCCTTCCCACCCTGATCTAGTGGTTCATAGACACATAAGAAGCTTCCTTATGCTGAGCTAGACCTTTGATCCCTCAAGTTTGTCCACACTTCTGCTTCTCCCATGCCTAAAAAGCACATGTCTGAGTGGTTTGCTGCTCGCCCTGTGCTTTCTGTACATGGGTCCGAGCAGTTTTGCCCTTTCCTGTTGCTTTCCCCCATAAAACCCACTCTTTAGCGCTAAATCGGAACAAATGGTGATCCATGGGAAATCCCGATTGCTGTTTGTTCCAATTCAGGGCTAAACTGCATGTTTTTGCAGGGGGAAACAGTGGGGCAAACAGAATTGTGGATAAGCCCCAACTGTCCATGGGTCTCCATGGTTTCAGATAGGGAATCTCTTCCATAGAGATGCTGAGGATTGAAGCTGGGCCGTTGTACATGCAAGGCAGATGCCCTACCAATGAGCTACAGCCCTTCCCCATCTTCAAGCAGGATGACAGGGAAAAGGCAATCTGTTTACATTTTCATCTTCCTCCTGCATCTTTATCTAGGATAAAGCTCTTCCTTGGACTAACATGCTAAACTCACTACTCCATTGCTTTTGCATTTAAAACATAGTGTATTCTGCTGTGCCATCAAAGCGAAATGAAATGTTAGGGCTTTCTCAGCTTTAAAGGCTGAGAATCAGAATTTATTATTATTATTTTTTGCCTGCAGACAAAATATATCACGCTTTATTAATGGTGGGCGGGATGCGGGGAGGAACCTTAAAATAACAGAGAAGTTGTTCAGCAAATGGGACTTGGTAATGAATGGGTAGGAAAGAACAAAAGTGGCTCAGGAAAACTGCCGAGGAGTTTGGGAACACAATGCTGCTTTCAAAACTGATGTCAAACTCTTCAGATGACCAAGTATGTCCTTATCTGTAATAGAGTCTTTTACAAGCTTTGCCTGCCCTGTAATTTTCTGTTCAATTTAGATAGCAGATTTAATTAACAGTTGGTGAAACAACTATTCTTTAATAAACCTGCAATAAAAATTGAATTTATACCACGTGAAGCTTACCGTGACAAACTCTTATGCACTTTGGAATGCCAAGTCTAGTAAGAAAGCCAGAATTCCCTACCCACCCACCCAGAGCTGAACCAGGGGAAAATACGGAACAGGATCGCTATGTGAAAACACACCCAGTCCATTGATTTTACTTGGGTTTCTCTGCCTTTTTCTTTTTTTTTTCTTTTTTTGAAGAGTAGTCTATCTGAACTGATTCCTTTCAGTCATCGCAATGAGCCTGTGGATTTGGCTAGACTTGGAGACAGTGGTACGGCCAAGGCGGCTGGCTGAGCTGTGTGGATGCATGCAGATTTGAACTCAGGTCTGGAGGTCCAGCTTCAACACTCCATCCCAGGGCTGGGAAACCTTTTTCAGTTCAAGGGCAACATTCCACAAAGGCCAGTGGTGCGTGTGGCCAAGGGCAGTAATGGGACAAACAATGGATGTGACTCTTAACTTTTGCAGTTGGCTGCAATCCAGTCACAAAAAAACCAGAGGTTTTCACACGCACAAACCCTCCATCATCTACCTCTGCAAGGGAGAGGCATTGCAGTGGTATCTTGGGTTACAGACGCTTCAAGTTACAGACTCTGCTAATCCAGAAATAGTACCTTGGGTTAAGAACTTTACTTCAGGATGAGAACAGAAATCGCACAGCGGTGCAGCTGGAGGCCCCATTAGCTAATGTAGTACCTCAGGTTAAGAACAGTTTCAGGTTAAGAACGGACCTCCAGAATGAATTAAGTTCTTAACCTGAGGTACTACTGTAATATCAAGGACACTTTCCAGGCAGGCCACAAGGAGGGCACAGTAATGGAAGAGGCCTGGGGAGCGTCTTGAGGACCAGAAAGAGACCCTGCTTTTAGTCCTTCTTGTGGGCTTCCCATAAGCATCTGATCAGCCACTGGGAGAAAACGATGCTGGAATAGATGAGCCCCTGGCTAGTCTCATGTACTTTTCTAACCCTTAGAACAACCCTGTAAGGTAAATCTCTGTTATTATAGGCCACCTAGCAAGTTTATGGCAGATGGAAGATTCAAATTCTGGGCTTTCGTCTTACAGAACCTGATACATTATTTGGTCCTCATTGCATGCATAGTGCCTGCCCCCTCCCTTAGAAAATCACCAATACAGCAGTAGCCACAACTGAGCATTACTGCTTCAGAATGGGCTCCTTTGGGGTGAAGAGCAGGAGAGAAATGGAACAGATAAATATGTAGTTTAAGGGCAGCATCAGTTACACACAGCACCAGACTTCCCACACACAAGGACAATGCCTGCTGCCTGTTAGTGGAAGAAACATAGCTCAGTGGGTAGACCATCTTGTTCCAGAAGGTCCCAGGTTCAACCCCTGGCCCCTCCAGGAAGGGCTGGGAATGTCCCTTGCCCAAAACCCTGCAGAGATCCTGCTAGTCAGTGTGTAGACAATATCCAGCTAGGTGGACCAATGAGTCTGACTCCGTATAAGGCACCTTCCGGTGTTTCTGCGCTCCCGTGCAGCCTTCTGGTTGTAGCGTACCGAGAAGCCAGCTGTGAATCAATCAGCCCCATTTCATCCACCCTGTGATACTTTTGATCTTTCGTAGGATGTTTGCACATTTAAGGGAACATCTTCTGCATTTGTCGTCGCTGCAGTTCATTGGGGTTTTTCCACCTGTTTTGAAACTTTCCTTGCCAGCCCATGTTTCCTATGTAGTACATTTGATCTGAGTGATGTTTCCTCTCCGGAACAGGTTGCTCCCTCCCTCCCTCCTCTTTGATGGCGAGGTGCCCATAAGAACAACACATCAAGTACAACGGTCAAACCTGATGCGTTGCATTGATGCTCCTGATTTAATGGGTATTCTTTCCTCCCTTCCCCCTCATGTCTTTTCTTCTTCTTCTTCTTCTTGGGTCTCCCTAATGCATTCTGAAGTATTTTCAGATCGACGAAGCCCCGTCCTTCTGTCTTTCAGAGTTAACTTCAACGGGAGCAATAAAAATCTGGGCTGCTTTTTAGAGCGTTAAATCCAGCAAGTTGAAATTTGTCGTGATGTCTATTCAGGAGGGCCAGGTGTGTGTCATAGAGCAGGAAAGTTACTCTGCAGGTAACTCAAATCTCTGTGAGCAAGCAGACTACACGAAGAAGCCATTTGTATCCCACCGAGTCCCCGTGATGCAGAGTGCATTGATGAGATTTTACACAAGCCCGATGGAAGCAGACGGCAAGATGACTGCCTCCGAGTGGCAATGGGAATGACCTGAATCGCTGGGCTTTTTATGCCTCAGAGACTCTGGTTGTAGCTCCAGGTTCTTTCTCTTACCCTTCCTCCTCCTCCTCCCCGGGTCACGGTTTGCTATGAAGGTGTGCTTTTGATTCAAGCAGGCAGCTGGAAGTCAGTTAGGTGGAAAAGCTCAGGAAGGAAGAGCCAGTGGCCTCTTGGGCCCACTGTGGAAGCAAAGGGTCAAAGGTAATGTATCGGCAGAGGTCCTGAACGTTCGGTTATTGTGTACATTTCTGATGGCAGGCCCCAATGCTTTTAGACAGCAGTATTGTCAATGGTATTGATCAGTTGATCTGATAATCCAGCAAGGTTCCCTGATGTGTTAAATGTCCTCCTTCCACGTGGCTCTAAGTGTGGAAGGAAGAGTCTGCGGCTGCAGAAGCAAATCTCAGTGGAATCCCCAAAGTACCGATGCCTGCGATCAAACTGTGCCAGGCACGCCAATTCCAATTCATCATTTTGGCTGGCTGCTGGGTTAACCCTTTTTGTCTGCGGCTGCATGTTACCTTTTGCTTTTTCCACGCAACTTGATTTAGCACGCTTTTATCCTTCTCCCTTTGTTGGAGGGATGCCTCAGAGGTCTTGGCCGCAAAGTTTCGACAAGGGAAATGTTTAATTGGTAAATGTGTGCCCTATCTTTCCATAGATGTCTGCAGAAAAATAAAATAAAATATGTATATAACAAAAGATAGGAAGCTCAGTGTGGGTGGTGCAGGGCTTTTTTCCAGCTGGAACTCAGTTCTGGCACCTCTCAGGTGGGCGCCATTGCCATTGTAAGAGAAGCAAGGAGCCATTCATTGTGAGTTTCAGAACCTCTTTTTCATGAAAAATAGCACTGGGTGAGTGTATAATAAAGGAATGTTAAACTGACCTCTAAAAGTGCATTAAACTGGTCATTGGGCACATTTCCTGGGCCTCATACAGAATCTGCACATATTTTTTCCATAAAGAAGGAATTGTGCACATTTTCTGATCATTGTACATAATCCCCAACAAACCTTGAGAAATGTGCATATCTTACTTACATTTTGTACATTTTCTGGGCAATGTGCACATTCTCTGATCAGTATGCATAGTCTCCAAGAAACATTGCCCTACCCAACACTGGCAACCAACCTCTGGAGCATTGCTCGCCAGTAAATGTGGCCCAGGTTTCCCACTCCTGAGTAAATAACTGTGGCCCCTCTGAAAATGTTGTGGAAAATCTACCACTCCCCACAAAAACAATTTCCTCTTTTGTGAAGGAGAAGAATCTGTGGAATCTGTAGGCTGGAATCAGCATAGCACTAATTAATATATCCCAGCACCTTCATTATGTTACTTTCATGGCATGCATCATTACCCTGGCCTGCCCCCCCCCCTCTCTCTCTCTCTCTCTCTCTCTGTATATAGGACCCACCCTAATCTCTTGACTGTGTTTTGTTTTAACATATTGTTTTAATATTGTATTTTAAAATCGTCATAAGCCATCTTCAGACCTTACGTGAAGGGCAGGTAAGAAATCATCACCAACAACAACACCAGCAGTTTGCTGGTGACCTGCCCTCCCATTCCAGAAAAGGTTGCCCATACACTGGGTCACTGAGGTTTAACAGGGATACTGTGTTTTCTGGAAAATGCAGATACTTCCAGGATTTCTTGTTTGCTGTAGCATGGAATGCATCACAGAATCCTGACACATCCCTACATTCTTTGGGATGGTACCACTTCTCATCTATTGACAAGGCCAGGGTGATTATACAGGATGCATCCAGCATGGTGGTGTAATATTTCAAAGGGCACTTCAGCACTTATCATGGCACATTGGTGCACCCCAATGTAGAGTTTGGGAATCACCAGTTCAAGAAACCTAAACCTGGTAAATGTTTGACAGGGACTTCTTGGTGGTGTCACCCAGGCTATGGAATATTCCATGTCTTTGGAAACCCAGTTGTACGCTTTTAGGCATCAGTTGTTTTTTTTTTTTTAAAAAATGAATTATTGTTCAGCTGTGCTTTTCAGTACGTGCTTGATAACCCAGCAGTGGTTTGTAGATCTACTTGTATGTTTTATTGTATTTTTTTTTTTTAAAAAAAAGTTGCTTGGCTGGTGTTACTTTATAAAGGTTGTTAGCAAATGCATGGTTTCCTTTTTTGTCCATGATGGAAATTTGGGGGCATCACATCAATAATTTTAATAAATAAATATCTGCCAAGAATTGGTGGCACTCGGTGGGTTAACGGCCTTTTCTTTCCCTCCGGAAATGCACAATTAAGAGCCAGATTAGTGGAGATGAAAAATGCATTGTGGAACTGCCACAGTATTATGAGAAGCAAAATGATTTCTCCGAGAGGTATAGCTTGGCTGCCATAATCCTAACGATAAACTCTGTTACACTAATAATAGGAAAGGGGGAAACTAATTGCGGTGAAGACAGGACAAATCTTTTTTAATCCCCGTTGTCATCTTGACTAAATCCAAACCTATTTGTATTAACCTTTGCTGACAAGAGTCACATGACGGACATAATTTCTTGTAATTTACCAGCAGTAGAGCTAACCTTTCTTCATCCAATATTCATAAAGGCGTGATTCCCAATGATTTTCTGTCTCTTTAAATATTTACAGCTTGTTGTCTGCTTCCTTTTTTTGCTGTAATTTGAACACAATTGAAGTCAGATGAAATTATAGTTACATTTCTTTTCTGGCTGAGATACCTAAAGGCAAAGAGAGAGCGAGAGAGCCGGGCGGGGGGGAGGGCGGTGGAGAGGAAGAAACTGCTTGCATGTTACAGGCTGATGGCTACCCTGCCGAGAACTGGGCTCATTTCAGTCAAGCGCATGGCCCTTGTCTGTCTTTAGGATGGAGTACAAGGCTGCTGTTTTGTTGATGGCTGACGGATCTGGCACCATTTCTTCTGACTGAGATTGGCTAAGTCGCCAGCGAGAGTCATGATAGGGCCGGAGCCCAGTGGCAGAGCAGCTGCTTTGAGAGTAGAAGCTCCCATCTTTGCCTCTGGCAAAAGAGAATCCACCACTGCCCCAGGCACCCTCTTCCACTATAGAGCAACCTATGCTGTTAGGAAGTTTGGAAGGGACGGTCCATAGCTCAGCTGGAAGCCACAGGAGGGGAGAGGGTTCTTGTGCTCTTGCCGGTTTGTGTCAGGCATCTGGATGGCCACTATGACAAATGGTTGTTGGAACAGATAGGCCATTAGCCTGATCCAACAGGCTCTTCTTACCTTCTTATGTAATTCAACCCTGGAGAACATCTGCCAGTCATTGTAGGCAATTTTGATCTAGAGAGCTGTGTGGTGTAGTGATTAAGAGCAATGAACTCGTAATCTGGGGAACTGGGTTCACGTCTCTGCTCCTCCACATGCAGCTGCTGGGTGACCTTGGACTAGTCAAACTTCTCTGAAGTCTCTCAGCCCCACTCACCTTGCAGAGTGTTTGTTGTGGGGTAGGAAGGGAAAGGAGAATGTTAGCCACTTTGAGACTCCTTTGGGTAGTGATAAAGCGGGATATCAAATCCAAACTCCTCCTCTTCTTCTAGATGAACTAACAGTCGTGACTCAGAAAACCTCAGCTTCTAGTGTTCCTAATGTTTATTTGAAAAATCTACAACCTTCACACCTTGGCCTAGAGGGAGCTCCAAGGGCCAAGCTGAGAGGTCTGGAAGGCCACATTCAGCCTCAGGGACTGAGGTCTCCCATCCTTGGTTGAGAGGAAAACTCCCAGGTTGCTGTGCCACTGACTAAAGTGAAGGAATGAGCTCCTAGCACCCTTAATGAATTACAGTTCTCAAGATTCTTTGTGGGGAGCCATTGCTGTTTAAAGTGGTATGATACTGCCTTAGGTATATAATGCAGATGGGGCCCAAGTCATGCTTAGGATAGACCCAGTGAAATCAATAGGACGTTAGTTGACCTTGTTAATGTAGAGAGCCAGTGTGATGTAGTGGTCAAGCGGTGTTTTTCAAACTTGGTCCCCAGCTGTTGTTGGACTACAACTTTCATCATGCCTGACACGGATCCTGCTAGCTAGGGACCTGGGAGACAAGGGTTCAAATCCCCAACCAGCTTGCTGGGTGACTCTGGGCAAGTCAGTGTCTCTCAGCCAAAGTTACATTGCAGAGTGGTTCGGAGGGCAAAACCAGGTACGCCACCTCAAGCTGCTTGGAGGAAAGGCGGGATATCAATGCAATAATAATGTTTGGAAATTGTTCGTATAAACATAACTTAAGGCCGAATCCCTTGAACTTTGTAAGAAGCATGGGCAGGTGGGGTATGCAAACATTTGGCAATTTGCTTCAGCCAAAAAGTTAACAGGAAGATTGAAGGCTATAAAAACAGCAAAAAATACTTGGATACTGTCTGGTTTTGATTTTATTATATGCACTAACAGATCTAGCCATACTATAATCCCTCCATCAACTCTTAAAGACCTGTGAGGAGACTCATTAAGTTAAGCTGCTGGACTTCATAGTAAGCGATATTACAACATATGTACAGTGATTCTGTTTCATACTGGTGCTTGTTATTTGTATGTTTAGAAAGTATTTGAATAAAAATATTCATTAAAAAAACCTTAAAGCCCCAGGAAGGTGGGCCATTATTACGAATACTTGTATTGTATCGGTGGCACCAGGGATGGAGGGGTGTGGCAAGAGAACAGTATCATCTTTAAAGCTGGCAAGTCAATTCATGGACAAGGAGTCACTTGAACCAGCTGTTTTCCTGGTTCACGGCCTGGTCTCTTTGCCATTATGCCGCGCTAGCTCTGTGTTAGCACTGAATATGTCATCTGAATTCCCAGCCAAGCTGTTTTCTTGATGAAAAAAGAAGTTGTGGGGGTGGTGGGAGCGAGCAAGGGATGGAGGGAGGGAGGGAGGGAGGGAGGGAGGGAGGGAGGGAGGGAGAGAGAGAGGAAGGAAGGTGCAAGTTTCAGCTTAGCAGTCTGCCGATAAACTTGACTTCCCATCAAGTCCAGTCACAAGGGCACGGGGGTTATTTCAGCTAATCAAGTTGCTTGTGAGAGCTGTTACGGGGTAACCAGTGAGGCCCAGTGGTTTCCCAGGTGACCTTGGGGCCGTAATGCACTGCTCAAGACTGCTTTCCCCGTTAATAGCGTTTTGAACAGGCAGATGATGTCCTTTGATTTAGTATGACCTTCTCGGTTTACACAATTCCAAGACGCCTTAAAGAGGCAACCGAGAACACAGCACGGCCAGAGCTTTCTTTCACCTACAGAGCTTCTCTCTCTCATTCTCTCTCTTTGTGCAAGTCTTACCTTGAGAAATGTGACTGGGCGGCGGGGGGGGGGTGCATCTTAATATTTGTATACTGCAGTTCATTTCAGATCATTGGCACTGTCTACTGATTTGGGGGCATGTTGTTACTGATAGGATTAAAGCAAGCCATCCACATTGGTGAAGACTTCTCTTATTTATTTATTGAACAGAAATTGTATGCCATCGAGTTGTAGAAACCTCAAAGCGCCTTACATAAAAATATAAAATATACATTGAAATAAGTTTAAAACAAGTTGACAAAAAATCACTATATAGGTAAAACCAGTAGTTAAAACATAGATTTTGTGCGCACACACATAGACAGACAGACAGACAGACAGACAGACACACACACACACACACACACTAAAATGCTGGTGAACTACATATCTGGGTAGAGTTGCTTTAACAAACAAAAAATTAGCAGGTGCTGAAAACAGTACAGTGAAGGCACTTGCCTGTTGTCAATGGGCAAGGAGTTTCAAAATTTAGGTGCTGCCACACTAAAATATACAGTTTTTACCAATATGGAATAGGCTTTGTGTAGTGTTTGTGGAAGCGCTAGTTCCACAGATCAGATTACAGGGAAGAATGATTAGTTTTTATTATGCTTTCCACATTATGTTTATTACATAGCATCCCATCCTGGAATTTAATTTAATGAAGAGTAGGCTGGAAGTGCCTCAAATAAAGAAATGGAAGTTATGCAAATTTAATCAATTGATTGATTAATTGACCCTGAAGAATCAACTAAGATTTCTTTAATTGGGTGACAGCCCTAATTGTAGCTGCTGCTGCTCCTCCTCCTCCTGCCATTCAAACAAAAGCAACCATGGCTTTGCCTTTGCTGATATTTGTTTCTGTCTCTGGAAAATGTAACCTGTGCATCCACACCAGACCCTCAGGTACGCGAGTGCACAGCGGTTGATTAAAGCACAGATGGGAAGGAAATATTGATCCTCCTCCTGATCCATCCAAGCCTCTTAGCACATAGTGAAGGCCTTTACTAATTAGAAAAACACCTCCATTCATGCGATTAGCTTTAAACCTCTGCTAAGGCAGCGGCAGCGTCCAGAGGAAGTTAAGTAGAATCCTTTTGTGTTTTGCTGAATAGGCTGGTTGTACCGGGGCTCGTGGTAGATAATGTTAAGTAGGATTTCTGAATTATTGCATGTAAAGTCTCAAAAGCAGCTTTGTGCCAGAAGGAGGTTTCTGCCAAGGTACACTTGGCGTGATGGAGATATGTTTTGTATAGATAAGCCGCCCAATATAAGTTGAGTGACTCTGAGAGCATTGCGGTGGAGCTCCGATACCTGTGACGGCTTTCCTTCATGCTTTTCTGGGCCTGAGGTTTCCCATCGCTGTCTGAAACCCTTTAGCTAGGCATGCCTAAAGCACTGCCTTTCTCTGCCCCACAGTTTGCCCCAACCCATGGAGGAGGATGAGATGGTCTATGGCTTCTAGCCATGGTGGATGTGCTCTGCCTCTACTGTTGGAGGCAAAAAGCCTCTGAATAACTGTTGCTGGCAAACACCTGTGGGAAAAGTGCTGTTGCATTCAGGTCCTGTTTGCAGGCTTCCCATAAGCATCTGGTTGGCCACTGTGAGAACAGGATGCTGGACTAGATGGGGCCTTGGTCTGAGCCAGTAGGGTTCTTCTTATGTTGGTTTGTTAACCCCTTACACCTGAAGCAGGGGTGGCACAAATGACACTTGTTAAGGAGATGCTTTAATGGAAGCAGAAGGCACTTGCAGTTGTCTTCTTTCTGGTGTTCTTCCATAGCTCTGCAACTTAGTGTCAAAACTATAGAAAGACACTGGGGTCTGACCATGTACTTGAGTAGCAATAGCCATGACTATTTAGCTCAATGAACGGCACACTCCTGCTTATAGCCCTAGTGTGTCAAATCTCTCATGCACGTTAAGATAAATCAGAGTCAGAATAAGAATCAGATTCTCTGAGGCTGCTCCAGAACTCTGAACCTCTTTCAAAAACACTAGAAGGTGGTTGAATTAAGCCAGTAGACTTCAAGATAATTTCCCCTAGATTTTATTTACTGCATTTATGAATTTCTTTTGGCCAACATTTAATATGGACACGTAGCAATGTGTGACATCAAGTGTTGGAATCTTGCTCCAGCATCATCATGAATTGTGTGATGCCCACACGGGTTATATCTGTATATGTGTGGGCTGCAAACAAGAAGATGTGGATGGTATGAGCAGGTCGTACATGCGTATGGATGCACACTCATCTGAGAACATACTGAATCAGTCCATTGTTCCATCTAGCTCAGTGATGCTAAATAAGCTCAGATTTCTGGGGTTTCAGACAAGGGGACTCTCCCATCCTCTCCTGGAGATGGCAGGGATTGAATCTGAGACTTCTTGCATGCAAAGCAGATGGTCTCCCATTGAGCTATGGCCCTTCTCATAAATAAATATTTTATATGTAGTGTATGGATATTTGGAAGCCCAAGACTCACTCCCAAGCACTGTCACCTATAGAACATGTTGAAATATCTTGTGACTGATTCCATTATCCAATTTAACTGGCTGTTCTCTGGATGTATTAACAGAACATTTGCTCTGGAAGGGGATGAAACCGAAAGTATAAGCACTCATTCACAGTTCATTCATAAGTACTAACAAAGGATCAGCCTAAGCCACTTTGTTTATGCCTGGGGTTCTACCTACTTTATTCTCATTAGGTTATGCCCTGTGCCAATGATTCCATCCAGCAAGGAATTTCAGAACCAGGCACGCCATCAATTGAAAAGCAATTTTGTCATTTCAATCCAGGCAAGGGCAATTTTAAGAACAACACCCAAGTTTACTCTGAAGGTCATTTCAATCTTCCACAGATCTCGGGATATTACATTACCTCTTCGTTCTCTCTCCCACCCCCTCTCCTCGAATCCTCAGCATAAGACATAAATTGAAGGTTTGAAGTGTCTGTAGACAGACATCAGACGAGCTCTGGTGTAAAGGAAGACTTCGCCATTATTTGTTCTTTACCATCCTAAAGTGAAATAGAACAAAGCTTCAAAGGCCTTTGTAGTGGAATGGCTCAGAGCCAGTGCTGTATATAGGAATCCATAAAACAAGTGGTTAGATTTCCCCCTGAAGAGTCTAGAGTGGCACTCTATGGAGGCAGTGCCTGGAATTCCAACCAAATGGATCTTCATCCTATAATATGTGGGCTTATTGAGCTAAATATGGCAATTGCACCACCATAGTGACTTGTGGTGAATGACTCAGTTGTCATACGCTGCTTATACGCTGCTAGGCCAGATTCAAGGTTCTTATATTAATTTACAAGGCCATTAGCAATTTGGGTCCAGGATACCTCAAGGACCCATTAATCCTTTATATCCCTGCCTAATCACTGAAGTCTTCAAGGAATCACTCTTAGTGTTCCCTCATGTCTCAGATGTGTGGCTTGTATCCACCCAAAAGCCCAGTTTTGTAGGCCCAGTTTTATGGAGCTCCCTTCCAGTTGTCCCTTCACTACTGAATCTCTGGTGCCTACTGACTGCTTTTTTATTCCAGCATTTTAATTGAATTCTGATTTTATAGTTTTAACTCATTTTTAGTCTGATTGAATGATGCCTCTTGTATGCCTCTCAGTGACTATTCTAATTAAGCAGTATATAGATTGTCCGAATAATAATTCATTAGCCATTGCACACTTAGGCTTTTATGCGAAACAGGGTCTTCTCCCAGGACCAAATGTGTTGGTTTTCTGAAACCAAATTAATGCAATTTAACATATTTTGTGGAGCATATGCTTTGAATCCAGAAGGTCCCATGTTCAATCCCCAGAATCTCTAGGGAGGGTTGGGAGAGATCCCTTGCTGAGAGCCAGTGTGGTGTAGTGGTTAAGAGCGGTAATCTCGTAATCTGGGGAACCGGGTTCACATCTCCGCTCCTCCACATGCAGCTGCTGGGTGACCTCGGGCAAGTCACACTTCTCTGAAGTCTCTCAGCCCCACTCACCTCACAGAGTGTTTGCTGTGGGGGAGGAAGGGAAAGGAGAATGTTAGCCGCTTTGAGACTCCTTAAGGGGAGTGAAAGGCAGGATATCAAATCCAAAATCTTCTTCTTCTTCTTCTGAAACCCTGGAGTGTCACTGCTAGTCAGTGTAGACAGTACTGAACTAGGTAGACCAATGGTGTGACTCAGTAAAAGGCAGCTTCCTATATTCCTATGCAGAGCTTGCATTCTTCCACTGAGACATCCCCCCACCCCATGACTAGTGGACAGTATTTACAACGTATGCATCTGCTTTCCATTTCTTCATTTTATGACCAAGCAGCAAGCATCTCAGATCTCAGCTATGATCATGGGTAATCAGGGACATTAATTTACAGCATTTGCTGTATAGTAAACTCTGTATTGGGGGGATTTTAAATTCCCTAGACCTCCTGCTTTCCAGCATTTCACTAGTGCTATGTGAATTTCATTTTTCATTTTATTTTCAAGGCAAACCAATATAAATTGCTTTCTCGTAGAAAAGAAGAAGAGGAGAAGATTAGCTCCTTAAGTCTTCTGCTCCTTTCTGCTCGCTGGCCTTGGAAAATTCCCCACATGCTTTTAAAAATGTCCAAATGCTTTGACCATAACACAGGAATGGCAAGACACCAGTCCTCAAGCCACGGATGGGCTACAGTGTGTCATGAAAATCAACAGGATGGAAATCCACATTTCCTCCCGGTTAGCCAATCTGCAACATTAAAGAAGCAAGAGATGACATATGGAGGAAAGGAAAAACGACAAAGCCCTTGTTGGATCAAACCAAAAGTCCATCTAGTCCAACATCCTGTTTCCCAGAGTGGACAACCAGATGCTAAAATGAAGTTAGCACATGCTTAGACTTCCTTTTGGGATGAGGACTGCAGGCTCGGCAAAAGTGGTTTTTTTGGAAACTTTATGAGCGTTCGTGAAAGATTGTCCAGAAACCCCATTCTCTCTGATCTGAGCTCTTAGTGCAACTGATCTACCTTCTACACATTTTTCAGGTCTTACAAAACATACTCAAAATTGGAGTCACCCTGACCAACTATATCATACCCAATTCCTCTTAGCATGACTATTGTGCAAATAATGAGCGTGCAAGAGATAGTGGTGGCAAGCCCCTTTCTAATCTCCATGCATTCTCTCAACAGTGTAACTGTTTGATATCTACCAGTGTACAAACAGTACACATAGTTGGAGACCTTGCTATTTGCAGGCCCCCCAGCTGTACATACAGGACCTATTCTCATCCAATTTGTTTGTGTTTGTAGGATTGTACAGATGATCAAATGAATCATCTGGCGAAGTCTTCAAGAAGTTCTCAATGCTCGTAAAGCAGAGGATCATGAGTGGAACACATGCTTAGTATGTAGAAGATCCCAAGTTCAGTCTGGCACCTGAAGTTAAATGATCAAATGGGTGATAGGGAAAACTCATCTCTATTTGAGACCCTAGAGCAGGGGTCAGCAACCTTTTTCAGCCATGGGCCGGTCCACTGTCCCTCAGACCACGTGGTGGGCCAGACTATATTTTGGAAAAAAATATGAATGAATTCCTGTGCCCCACAAATAACCCAGAGATGCATTTTAAATAAAAGCACACATTCTACTCATGTAAAAACACGCTGATTCCCGGACTGTCTGCGGGCCGGATTGAGAAGGCGATTGGGCCGCATGCCTACCCCTGCCCTAGAGAATCATTGCCTGGCAGAGCTGACAATACTGGGCTAATATGGATTAAGGGTCTGATTTAGTCTAAGGCAAGGCATGAGGTATCTGTGGCCCTCCAGAAGTTATTGGATTATAGCTTCCATCATCCCTGACCATTGACTGTGCTGGCTAGGACTGATGGAAGCTGGAGTCCAACAACATCTGGAGGGCCATGGGGTTCCCCATCCCCGGCCTAAAGCAGCATCATACCTTCATCTCCAGATTCCAAGAACTATCTCCTCTGCTGTGTTTTTCTTTCCACTTCTCTTCCTTCTCCTTTGTTTTCCATTATAGCCTGTGAATCAAAGGAAGGTCTCTGGACCAATGTAAATACAGCTCTAGTAAAATAACTTGGGCAAGTTCATAGCTCCCTTGCTGCTCTTGCGTCACTGCTTTTGGCTGCCGGTGCAAAAAATAGAAATCCTAACATTGTCCAGGCTATCTTCATGACCTAGAGGAAGAGAAATGTTGGTGATGATTAAAAAAACAAACAAAGCGTGGGTCCTGAATGTTAGGCTCTCTCAGCCTTAACCTTATCTGTATTTCTGGAAGTAATGTCCAGGCTGATAATGCAAAGAGATTGGAAACACATTTTGAAAGTGCATAAAGCCAATAATTGGGGCAATGGAAACTACTCATGCCTTATACTCTGTGTATAGCATGCCTTTTGTTTCCCTATGCAATCTTAGGAGACATCAGCACCAAGGTTCGTAGGGTTAGGAGACAACAAGTCCAGCTATTTGTGTCTGCTAGAACAACTATTTCTTCTTGTGCAATGGAACCTCTTCTCCCTCTCCTATCCCAACACGCATGCCCACGGACGCATATACAAACACACATGCTCCTCAGATCTGCACTGCAGACTTGAAGGACCCCACGCTCCAGAACAGATTTAGGGGGCATGTGAGGAGAAGAGAGGGAGGGAAAGGTCCATTGCAGATCCACAAGGTCATGTACTAGCAAAAGCACTTAGATGGATACCACCCTGTCCCATTTTTCCATTTACCCCAATGTCTTCAAGTTTGAGTTTGGACATGCCATGCTTACCGTATTTTTCGCTCTATAGGACACACTTTTCCCCCTCCAAAAATGAAGGGGAAATGTGTGTGCGTCCTATGGGGTGAATGCAGGCTTTTGCTGAAGCCTGGAGAGCGAGAGGGGTCAGTGCACACCGACCCCTCTCACTCTCCAGGCTTCAGGCAGCTATCCGCAAGCCTTCTGAGCGCGGCGGGAGTTCCCGCCGGGCTCCGAAGGCTTGCGGATAGCAGCCTGAAGCCTGAAGCCCGGGGAGCGCAGAACCAACTCCCGCTGCACTCCCCGGGCTTCAGGCAGCTATCCACAAGCCTTTGGGCTCCGAAGGCTTGCAGATAGCAGCCTGTTCTGGAGGCTGGGTCGGGTGAAGCTCGGGCTTCCCCCACCCCAGCCCCATGGCTGGGGAAAAAAATATTTCCCCCCCTTTATTTCCCCCCTAAAAACTAGGTGCGCCCTATGGTCCGGTACGCCCTATGGAACGAAAAATACGGTAATCACAATATGACAGTGCCATTACTAGGTCCAGCCAAAATGTTACAAACTGGCAAGAAAGCTGTTCATCACAGGAACAGTTATGCAGATTTGACTTGATTTCAGGATGTGAGGATGTGCCTTGTCTCTTGGGATAAAGCAAAAATAATGACAGTTCCCCCATTTTTGAAAATGTTACATCTGGCACCTAACTCATCTGTCTCCAGCCCTAACCAAAAGACACAGGTCTCTTGCAAGGCAGAAGTGAAGAAAAACATGGTTGTCTATATATTATCAGGGCTAATTGAGATTAATTTTATCCTGGTGTACTAGGTACAAAGTCAATAGAAGACAACACAGTATAAATCCTTAATGCTGTATTCTCTCCTGATTCTTGGAGTTCCAGTTGGAGGATGGGGGTAGGGGTAGGCATTGGTGCTAAAATTCAAAGCACACAAAATGCCAACCAATTTTAAGGTTAATACAGCAGTAGTCAGGGTTGCCATCAGCACCTGGCGTCCTTGGGCTGTTGCCAGGACCCTAGTGCCCCCAGTTGATGCTGATACTGAGCTAGCCTTTAAATGTTGCTTTCTTCAGCCTACCACTCTGAGGACTGCCAGGCAGTAGAAACAAGCCACCCTTTTAGTTTTCCATAGTGCCCTTGATTTCCCACCCATCATGAGGGGAAATGAGTTTTTAAAAATAAAATAAAAATTAGAATTAAACCTGTTTCTCAATAAGTGCTTCTTTTTTTGAAGGGAGGGATGTAATAGATCTAGATTGCAGGTGGACTACATAGTAGTACCCAGTCTCCATTGATTCTAGAATAAAAGGATGTGTGTATACAACTAATGTCTATAAACCCAGTTTGTAATTGTAGGTGTGCCTCACTTCTCTGCCTCTTATGACATCTACATGTTTGTTTGTTTGTTTGTTTGTTTGTTTGTTTCAATGGGTTATCTCAAACTTAATTACAATCATCTCTTAAGTGGTGCACAATAAAAATAAAAATCAGTTAAAATCACAAAACCAGAATTCAGTTAAAATGCTGAATGAATCTTATACTATATAAAAACATCAACATCTCACATTGAATAGAACTGATCTGTAGAAAGGACTTTGTGATTTGGAAACAGAGACAATGTATGTACTTTTGTAACCCAAGAAAATCTTCCATAAAAACAATTAAAAGGGGGGGGGGGAATGCTGAACAAAGTCTGCTCTATTGAGTGCTCTATTGACCTGAGATGATGCTTGCAGGGCTATCAGGGCATCTAGTGAGAACAGAATAGTAGTAGTAGTAGTAGTAGTAGTAGTAGTAGTAGTAGTAGAATGCTACACTAGGTGGGCCTTTGGCCTGATCCAGGAGGGTTCTCTGTGTGTTCTTACATTCTCCTTATGCATTTGAGGTTGGGATCACGTGCTGAGATATGTTTATTACATCATGCAACATGGATGACTTACATGTGCCCCTCCAGATGTTGTTGGACTCCAACTCCCATCAGCTCTAGCCAGCATGGACAATGGACAGGAATGATGAGAGTTGTAGTCAGACAAAAACCTGGAGAGCCCCAAGTTGGTCATCTGTGATACAAGAGTCATAAGGCTTAAGAGTGGAGAAGGATTTGCGGCATAGCCCTCTGGTCAGATGCGAGAACCTTCTTGTGGGAATCCAGAACTGTGTAGCCAAAAATATATGCGTAATTTATTAAACCTTCAGAGTGGTGATACAAGAGTCTGTATATCTATGTGGAGGTGTGCACATGCATATGTATCATGATCCCCTCATGCATTCCAAATGTATTCTTTCAACTTGCATGATTGTAAAACTCTGTGAACAGAAACAGCCCGGAGGCCTGCGTAGGGTCTGCAATGTAAAGTTTGCAGTTTATATTGAACAGAAGACTTCATGTATCTGCAAATGCTGTGGTATTTAGCAATGTTAGTCAATTGGAATTCTACTACCCTCTCACCCAAGACCCCCAATAAACCAAGGTCTATCATTTGATTCCTTGCTTTGTGGATCACCCAGAAAAAGAAACAGGCAGATCTGAAATTCAAGCAAGACCATGCTGGCATTCTTACATGGGAGCGATAGACATTCTGCTGCCTGAGGTGATCCCCGTCCCTGCTCCATGTACAGATTCTGACCAGACTAGCAGTTGGATCTGACTTCAATGGGACAACATCCTGCACCATACCTGAGGGCAGCAGGAAAGCATAGGTGCCCTGAATAGGCCAACTTAAGTGACTCAGGGGAAATGGCTGGGAGCTGGCATTTGCTGCTTGAGGCAGGTGCCATACTCTCTCTAATGGTGGGGCTGGCCCTGGTGAGAGATATATAATATAATAATAATTTATTACTTATACCCCACCCATCTGGCCGGGCCTCCCCAGCCACACTGGGTGGCTTCCAACCGGGTATTAAATACACAATAAAATATCAAACATGAAAAACTTCGCTAAACAGAGCTGCCTTCAGATGTCTTCTAAAAGTCAGGAAGTTGTTTATTTCCTTGACATCTGGTGGGAGGGTGTTCCACAGGGTGGGCACCATTGCCAAGTTATAAAGGAATATCCACACTCATCATCCAACGAGAGCCACAGGCCTGCATGCAGTTCAAAAACCCGTCTAAGCTAGGCCTCATCGGCACGATACATTATTTAAAGCAGTATCATACCACTTTAGATAGTCATGGCTTCCCTCAATGAATCCTGGGAAGTGTAGTTTGTCAAAGGTGCTTTAGACCAGGCATGGCCAAACTTGGCCCTCCAACTGTTTTGGGACTACACTTCCCAACATCCCTGCCCACTGGTCCTGTTAGCTAGGGATGGTAGGAGTTGTAGTCCCAAAACAGCTGGAGGGCCAAGTCTGGCCATGCCTGCTTTAGATCATGTTCTATAGATGGGAAGGTAGGATACAAATACTTTAAATAAGAACATATCCACATACATTTTTCACCTTGAATTCATTTTCAATTTTAATGGCTTTAAACCTCATTCAGGGAGAGTTCACAGTCCCAAACAATAGATATTGAAGTTATACACTCACCTGAGACAGTTCAGGGGCTCCATTTTAAGTTTGTGGCAGTCTCTGAACACTGCTAGAGGTGAAAGTGGGGGGGGGGGGACTGAGTGGAATCAAGCTTATAAGCTTTGTAGTGTGTGTCTTGGTGTGCTTAGAAGAGCTTCCTGGGACAAATTGGAAAGTGGTTTTGTTTGATATCATTGCCACATATTAACATTCATATTATAGAGAAGGAAAAGCATAAATTTAAATCAGTGGCAGCACAGCAGTCCATTTCCCCCTTATGGCAGAGTCACCACTGCAACCCATGTGTTTTGTTTTCATTGTTGCTCTGGAAGAACACTGCATCCATTCTAGTGAGTCGTGAGGAAAGTTATTTTATCCTCCTTTGAAATCGTATCTCTTTTGTCGGGCGCATTTCTGAAGTTGTTCTACAGCTTTTGTGCAATGGAGCTGTGGAATTCAACACGACCATACCCTGCAGCTTATAACTGGGCCACCTCAGACATGATACATATAATCACCCAAGCCATTTGACCTCTATATTGTTACACGCAGTCAGGTAGGAGCAAAGTGAGTTTCAGGTGACCCTATCATGTGACCAAGATCAGAGGTCACGAAGTCCTAACTGTTTAGTTGTCAAGGTAGCTCATTCATCACCACTGTTATGTAACTGACATACTGACAAATAGTCCTGGGGTATAAAATTGTTCTCTGCTACTTGAGGACCCTAAACCTTAATTGGCTGCCATAAATTTCCACATGTTAACAGTTAGTTTGAGCAGACAACTGGCTAGAGGAAAGAGGAAAGATGAAAATTAGGGAAATTATTTGTCATATGCTTAATGTCACAATGGACAACACCTACCCCTTTCTTTCTTCCAACATATGGTATCATGTTAACTATTTTTATTGTTCAGACTCTTTGTACACCTTAAAAATATATAACCTAAGTTTAATGTGGCTGAAAAGAATAAAAGACCTGCAAACATCTCTGTTACACCGAAGGGTCAACCCCCTAATTTTTAAGGCAAATCTTCAGTTGCTTTGAATCTTCCCTATCCCTGCTTTTGATTTGTGATGTTGTCCCTTGTAAGAATCTAAAGAGATATCTGAAATAGTACCCTGTCCGTTCTCTCTCTGAGAGGGGTGCAAACTATGCAAGGCTAGCTTATTAGATACAATTGCCCTGCCTAAGGATGTCATAGAATTCTGAAGAAATCAGAAACGGAAGCAGAAATTGCTGGTGTTTGCTTTCTTGTCCAATGTCCGGAATGGAAATCAATCCAGCAAATACAATCTGTATTTGCTGCTGCTGTTGCATTCAGACATTTGATGCATTCAGTCATCAAATTATATATAATTGATTATATCCCCCCCCCCAATTTGCAACAATTTTAACAGTGCTTTTTTCTATTAAAAATGTTTAGGGGTGCTCTCATTTTGACTCAAATGAAATCACCATTTTATAGTTCAAATCAGGGAAAATAAATACAGTAAATGGACAAAAGTACAAAGATTCACAAAATGTTTAGGGGTATGCGTACCCCCAGAAAAAAAACACTGCTTGGAACTGTAGTTTGTTAAGGGTGCTGAAAGTTGTTATGAACTCACAGAGATACAGTTTAACAATCAATCCCTCTTCCCAGGGAACTCTGGAAATTGTAGCTGGAAATTAGGAATATGGGTCACCCCCTCCCAGCACCCTTAAGCAACTACAATTCCAAAGATGCTTCTGGAGAAGCCATGACCATTAAAGCAGTATGATACAGCTTTGAACATACAGTGCAAGTGTAGTCTAGTTAGAAACCTCTGTTAATTCAGATGGTCTACATGGTGGGCCAAAGTGAGACAATAGCCCAAAAGCAGAGGTCTAAAAGCTTACATATACTATTTGTTAACAGGAAGACAAAAAGATGAAGGAAAAAAACACCACCCTACTGCTTCTCCCCCTTACGAGCTGCAAATCTTAGCTAGGGAGAAGGGGGGTGGGGAAGAAGGGAGAATAATGTTTTAAAATAAATGGTTAGCACATTAGTATAAAACCTATTGATTAAAAACACCAAGCATAATGTTAGTCTTTTAGTCTCTTGAGTGATGCAATCCCGAAATAAATTTATCCCTTTGACTCTTACATTAACCTTTTATTGACTGCTTGCATACCCATAATTAACACACACTTTAGCTAAAGTGGTTAATTTTAGCATTGTGACCAGTGTCTCCTAATGTAGTTGACACCCTAATCATCTAAATGTAAGTAAAGCCACAGGGGAAGGAACCAGCTGTCTCCAGATTCCAGGAGAAGTCACCATTTTAGACTTGTTCCACCCATGCAACAAAATGGTAGGATCCTGGAGTGATAAGAGCGGACTGAACCAGTTTGGACTGGAGGGGAGAGGAATCCATTTCTCCCACTGTGTATATCCCTCTGGAAGAAGGAAAAACTGGGCATATTAGTGAGGAAGGTTCTAGCTGAGCCAACTACTTGTGGAGCAAGATTTTTAATTGGGTTTTGATACAGGAAACCATTTTAAAAAACTGGTTCTTCCCCCAACCTGGACCCGCCAGTCAGTGTAGACAATACTGAGCTAAATGAACTAATGGTCTGGCTCAGTATCTGGCAACTTTCTATGTTCCTCCCCCTGATTTAGCTGCTACAGAGCAGGAGCAGTGGTTGAGCCCGTGGCAATGACAACCCTAGCATTTGAGATAGACCAACATTGGGAAATGGCTATTGCCCTGTGGACTTCCTAGCTGTGAAAGTCTCCCAGAGTGTCTGGGGCAACCCAGTCAGATCAGTGGGGTACATTATTATTATTATTGTTATTGTTATTGATTCTTTTAATGTTTAGGTGCAGTCTCATTCAATGTGACCTCTAACTGTTGGGTAGATCAGTATATTATCCATATTTTGCAGATGTGGGAAGTTAAGGCTCAGAAATAGTGCCTTTGCCCTAAGACGACCTGGTGAATTAGGTACTTCTAAGTGAATGGCCTCTACATTCCAGAAGATTGGTATAGTAATGTGTAGAAAAGCAACTGAAAGTCTTCATCAAGAGCTAGGGCAGGTAACCTCTGGCCTTCCAGGTGTTGTTGGACTATAACTCCCACCCATCCCAGCCAGCATGGTCAATGGTTAGGGATGATGGGAGTTGTAGACCAGCAACTTCTGAAAGGACAGAGGTTCCCCACCCTTGACCCACAGCACCCAGCAAGTGGCACATTCATACTTTTATACTTTTCTAACCAAGAGAGAACACAAAACAAGTTCCTTGTCTGAGGTTATACAGTGGTACCTCTGGCTGCGAACAGGATCCGTTCCGGAGGCCTGTTCACAACATGAAAAGAGCACAACCCGCAGCAGCGCATCTGCACATGCGCCGGTTGTGATTCACCGTTTCTGCACATGCGCGACATCATTTTGCACTTCTGCACAAGTGCAAGCGGCAAAACCCAGAAGTAACCCTTTCCAGTGCTTCTGGGTCACCGCGGGACATAAGCTGAAAAAACGTAACATGAAGTAGACGTAACATGAGGTATGACTGTAATCAGCTTCAGTCTCCTCTGCTTAATAACTGAGTTCTTTCTCTGCCATTTTGTTGGTAGGAAAATAACTCCAGCATTGGGCTCCAGAATCGCTTAGGAACCATTGAGAGCCCTCCGCACTAAACCGTGTTTCCTCAACAACTGTTTTGAGGCGGCCCGCCCAACAAATCTACTGTTCTTCCACACGGTGCAGCTTATCAATGCAAACAGTTTAATATTTATGCTAAGAGGATTGTCAAAAGTAGCTTGTGCTCCTTTAATTCTTGTTTTAAATAAATAATGAGAACATTTGAACACATTACTCTTCTCGGAGGGCCCGAGGTCGGTTAATCTTATTATTTATGAAGTGATGTGCTACATAATAGTGCTTAGTGCATGTTAACAGATGCTATTATCACAGGCCGATGTGGGGAGCTGAAGATATATAGGAACGTTATGTGTTAATACTGTCCTTGCGCTGTAATGTACGATGGATTGAGTGTGGGAGGAGGCTGGAGCCGCAGTTAACCGCATACCAACATGGGTGTAAAGTTGACGTATGTTTTCTCTTGGGGATTCTCCTGCCATCAATAATTCCCAAGAGGAAGATGACCTCTTTTCTTTGGTGTGGTTTTTTTTTTCATTCTTTCCCCAGAGAGGGTCAGGGTAGGGAAGTGGCCAGAGAGTCGCGTGTGTTAATCATTGTAGCAACCACTGGAAGCCTTAATCGGTTAATTGTTGAGATGAGTCGGTTATCTCCCCCCATTGCAAATGCAAAGATGTGGCAGTTGACCTATGTTTTATTTGTCACTACCCTCCTTCCTTCCCCACAGCAAGAGAAAAAAAAAGTTCTATTTGGCTTGCCTGATTCAGGCATTGCCTTTTAAGGCAGAGAAGGTTTATCCATATTCTCCCCATGTTGTTTTCATTGGACGTTCTTCATTGTTTAACATTTTCCGTGCTTTTCTTGAATTTTCTTAATCTCCTATGCATAAAGAAATGCCAAACCCTTACCTGTCTTTTTCCTTTTCCAAACTCGCTTGCTTTTCTGAGCATTCTCCTAGCCTCCTGCTTGCTTAAATGCCTCTGGTGCCTTATGTACAATTAACAGTCAATGATATATTGTGACATTCTCATTCACTGAATGAGCTTTGCCACTTTAGTCTAGTGCATCTTAAAGATGCATTAGAATAAAGTGGCAGAGCATGTGAAATTTAGCAGCCATGAATGTGCTTCAATTAACACCTCTATTCAAAGGGAAGTGGGAATTAAATTTTCTGAACGTTTGAAATGTAGAAAATTTCAAGATCCATCCCTGCATTGCATAGAATGGTAGAGGACTAGGGAACAGCCTCAGCTTTGTTTATTTTATGTTCACTTATAAAACCATTTCTGTCCTGCCTTTTGTGGATGTTCTTAATTGTTTAAAATTTGAAACACGACTACAGTATTTTATATTTAATTGTATTGTTTTACCGCTCTGATGTTTACTGTCCAGGGCTCTTTTGGGAGGATGGTTGAGATAGAAATTGAATAAGCAACAAAACGGTAATAATGGGCAGCATCCAACCAAATAGTTCTGCAAGCACTTTTGGCTGTTCAATGGAACTCCCTCTCTTCTCTCTCTCTCTATGCGTCTCTTGCTTTAACTCCTTAAACAACTTGGGGGCAGGTTACCAGAAGGACCACCTCTTCCCCTATGTAGCTCTACCTGTACCTCTAGATCATCTTCAGAGGCTGCAGCTCAATGGTAAAGAATCTGCCTTGCATGCTGAAGGTCCCAGGTCTGATCTCTGAGATAGACTCCTACCTGGAAACCTACTGCCAGCTAGATGAACCAGTGGTCTGACTCAGAATACAGCAGCTTCCAATGCTCTACAGGTGCCCCCACCAAGTGAGGTATTGGCAGGTGTCTCCTGGAGAAAGGGCCTTTGTAATGACGGCACTCTGGCTGTGCATTGCTTTCCCAAGAGATGCTCACCTGGCACAAACTATGAGGTCGCCAGGCAAACATCTTTTCATTTCCCCATGTTTCTTAGATCTTGTAAATTGCTGTTTAAATCTGCCATTTTCTTTTCTTTTATGGCAGGTTGTTGTATTTTAATATTTCATGTTTTAGCACCCCCTCCCCACCAGACAGTATTATTATTGGGCAGCATTTGAACGTGATAAATAAAATAGATGGATAAAAGACGATACTTTCACTTACAGGTATTTAGTTCCATTGGTTTTTACTGTAGCTCAGCCTATTTAACATGATGCATTGATCACTTGGTCAATTTTCTCTCGGTCATAAAATATCTTCTTGTATGTGCCAGTCACTTACCTTATATTAAATTGTGGTATAGCTACTTTTTAAAACTTAAAACCACAAATGAGCTACTAAAATAGTTCCTTTTTGTGATATTTAGTTTTCTTTTAGCTTTTTGGGGGGTGGTTGTTTTTTGTTTTTGTTTTTTGCTGATCATATTATAATAATACTTGCCTCTCTTCGGCTTTCACTCCTTTATAAACATTAGCTAATTAACCAGCATCTGGCAAATTAAAACAAACAACCCACACAAAACCCCCTGAAACCGAAAACACTGAATTGCTACAAATTTACTAATGCAGGACCAATAAGTGGCGGTCTTTATTACAAAGTAATCTTACAAGATGTGTTGGTTTACTACTCGTAAAATTTCCCTGTGCCGGACTGCAGTTTTAGCTGCTTATTATAATTAGACTTCACTACTATTGATGAGGAATCCATTTAATAAGAAACACTGTAATTCAAAGGGTTTCTCTGGGGACCTAGCAAACGCTAACCTCTTAATTTAATTTTGTTGAAGTTTTGCCCATCTATTCATCAGCAGAAATTGTTATTAACCTTCATTTGCATCTATCTTTCAACAGCAACTCTCCTCCTCGTTACTTTTCCCCAAACCTGATGGATTTGTAACTCTCAGATTTGCAAACCGCATTCTGCAATATTGTTTAATCTGTGCTGTGACCTTAAATGCAGTAAATTTGGTTTAATCTCTCCCAATAATCTAGTAGTATCACAGAAACCCGCACACAATGGCATAGACTGCTGACTGACTTCAAATAAGACTGGAGAGATAATGAAAAAATAATTCCCCCTTCGAAAGGTGCGCTAACTGCGTTTTCTTTGTGATGGGCTTTCTCAAATATTCCTCTAGGAAATTATTTATTTTTTTAAAAAAAACTTGCATTAAGGCAGAAAAGATCCTGTGACTTCACTGGTTTATAGTCCTTTAGTGCCCCCCCCCTTCATTAATAGGCAAACATGAGAAATAATAAATCCCTAAATGCATCCCCTAATTCACTTTTAATCTTATAGATTATTATTTTTTTTTTTAGGTGCCATTCCCAACTTGTGGAGAATTTACCGAAGGATGAAAAGCCAGAATGCCATCCTTACTGGCAAGAAGGCGATTCCAGCATGCCGCTGCCATTCAACCTTGAAGACATAATAGCTGAGCTACAGAGTCTTCTAGAGTGCTAGATGGAGCAATTTGATCATGAACTGAATGAGGTTCTTTTGCAAAGAAACCTCTTCTGTAAGAGGCACTAGATGTCTCTGAGAACAGTGGGGTGGAGGAAGAAACAGCCCAGGGGGGAGGTATTTTGGACCATGTAATATTCTGGCTGCATAATCAGTTAAGAAGTTAACCAAAAGTGTACATCACAAGCACCAGAACATGAAAGTAAGATTATCTGTGGTTTGTTTTGAAGTTGGGTAGGCAGCCAGTGCCCTGCTGTGTTTCAGATGGGCTGTGTGAAATAAAGAGCCAATTACAAATTGTTTTAGCTCAAATGTTTTTTTTCCCTTCCTTTTTTTCTGATGGTAAACAAAGGAACACTGAATTAGAGAAAAATGCTACCCAGTACCCAATGCAAGCACTAAACCTGCTTTAGTCTGCAATCAATGGGACTTATTTTTAAGGAAACTTGTCCAAGATTGTTCCATAAGAGACTAAGCTATTGAGAAGTCACTCGACTGAATTTCTGCAATATCTGCAATATGGATATGATAAATAATACTGACCTACCTCTCAGAGTTGTTGTGAGGATTATGCTAAGATAATAATATGAATTATTTTAAATAGAATAAAAGTTCTACCGAGATACTAAATATTAGTATGGTTGAGTCTTTTTTGTGGTTGAACATTTCAGTACAAAAGTTTCTGGGCCACCAAAATCTTATCTGAAAAACACCCTCCCAAATCTTTTTTTGCATGTTTCATACATACATACATACATACATACATAGATATTTCTTCTGACCACAGGGTCAGACATTCAGGAATCAAGTAACCAACCCTAGAACATCATGTTGCTATAATACCATACTGATTTGGCTACATAGAGCTATCATAAAACCAATTCAGAGCGAGGGCAATGCTGGGGTGATAGGCAAGGATGATTTGTTTCATGAAATGTGCCACCTCGCCCTCTATTGGTCCAACCCCAATTCATATTCTTATTAGGACATTCTCAAACTTCAAATTCAGTGGGAGTATTTCTGGATTGGTCTCCTCATCCATTAAGATGTGTTGTGAAGGCTCTGTGCATCAGCTGTCCAAGGGGTGGGTGGGAATCAACAAGGTCAAATGTCCATTGTGGCATCTCAAATACCACTCTTCACTTTAAAAATTCCATGACACTTCACAACAATATGCTTGCAGTCTCAATATAGTCAGCAAAGGATAATGGAGCATGGGCCTTGTCAGGAGTTATCAAAATGTTGTTCTAGATACCAGACCTAAAGGGGGCCTTCAAGCTGAGGCTGAAGGTAAGAATTTACTGTACACTAAACTGAGAAGAAGGCCCAGCTGTGCTCAGATGTTCACAATTCCCACCCTTTTTACCTCTAGAATTTTTGAGGGTCTTTTTCAGTTGGCATCTGAGCACCTTGCAGCACCCATGTCTTTGTTGCCAAGCTAGTAAGTTTCCCTCTTTTAATATTCAGGATTTTTATACTTGCATTGCTGTAATAAAAAAGGTGCTTGTCTATATTATCTGTTAAAGGAAGGAAGGAATCACATCCAGTGGAAAACGTGGCTTGCTCATCTTTAGAGAAATGACAGAAGAGACAATATTCATAGGAAGCTGCCTTATACAGGGTCAGGCCAGCTCAGTGTTGTCTACACGGACTGGCAGTAGCTCTCTGGGGTTTCAGACAGGGGACACTCCTATCCCACTGGGTATTGGACCTTGGAGCTTCTGTATACAAACCAAATGGCTCCTTTAAACTACCATTTCCCATTACATCCAAACTGGGAAACTGTGGCTTAATTCCTGCTTCCTTTTTTAAAAAATATTTTTTTATTAATTTTACATATAATCACAATATGTAACATTGTATCCTCTTACTAAATCTTTTGGCCCAGCCAAGCCTAAATGACTTCCCTCCCTCCTGCCTAACAATTTACAAAATTACATTTTACATTTTTCAATTTCACTTTCTTTCCTATTCTTGTTATATCATTACTTAAAATATTAAATTACTCCACCCAAATCACCTTACAAATCTTCAGATAACCCTGCTAATGATGTTAATTGCTTACAGTTGTCTTTCAAATATAATATAAATTTGTTCCAGTCTTTTTGGAACACTTGATCTCGCTGGTTCCAGGTTCTTCCCATCAGTTTCGCCAGTTCTGCAAAGTCCATCATTTTCATCTGCCACTCTTCTTTAATCCCTCCTTCCTAACCAGGAGATGAAACCTGGGGAGGAGGAGGGCAAGGAAGGTACACACAGCAACATGACTTTTTCTCAGGCTAAAAAACCAGGATCAGCCTGGGATTGTTTTACATCCTAACCAGGCTGTATTGTTCCTCTTTGGATGCAAGCCATATCATGTTACATATTGTCTTACTCCGTGGATTTTATTGACAATAGGTTTATCCAGTGTAAGGTGTACAGATGAGTTGCCCCATAGAAATTAGTGGACATGACCCACATGGGCCCATTCATTTTAGTAGGCCTACAAACAAAAAATGCTTAGCTCATATTCTACAGTCTTATTTTCAACTTCTAAGCCCTTGAAAATGGGTAGGGTCAAAACTGAAATAATAAATCCCTTGGGGAGATAAATACATATATACCCACCAATATATTTCCTTCGGCATCTGTGTGCTTGAGTGCAAAGCCAGATATATTGGTGGGTGGGTGGGTGGGTGGGTGGGTGGTGGTTCTCCAGACTTAGATTCGTTGAATCTCTATTGTGTTTGCTTCATTTAACCATTTAGTAAAAAAAAAATTAAAAAAAATACTAGCCGGCACTGTGTGCATAGTGATCACTGGTTAAGAAACACTGTTTTGTTTTGTTTTTAAATCACAGGGCAAGCCCAATAGAAGACGAGGGACGTTTTGCTTTGGCAAGAAAAAGAAAAACACAGTTATCCTCTGTCCTGACAAAGTGATTGCCTCGAAACAAAATGTAACAGATTGAAAGAAACTGAAGTGGCAATGTGGAGAACAAAGCAATTGTGTTTCTTTTACTGCTGATTTGTGATTAATTTCTGTTTTAATTAAGCATTGTTAGAAGCTGTGAGATTCGCAGTGGCAAAATCCACTTGACACTCATAAAGGGTACAGGAAAACAAGGGTGTTCACATGAAAGTTGAAAGCCTTCTGTAAAGAAGAAAGGGACAAATGGGGCTGACTACTGAATGCTTTTTTTTGTCTTCAGTGCTAATTTCCTTTTGGAGCCTGGTTAGTGCATATAATAGAATTTGGCTAAAACAGGAGCCTTTTTCCCCCAGCCAGAACTCACCAGAACTCAGTTCTGGCACCTCTCAGGTGGGTGCCATTATAAGAGAACAAGGAGTTCCAGCACCTCTTTTTCTAGAAAAATAGAACAGGGGGCTTTTCCAGCAACACTTGTGTGAGCTGCTGCTCAGGATCTCCTCAGTGGTACTTCACCAATTACAATGTAAATATTTGCGACTGAATTCTTTCATACTTGCACATCCAGTTCCAAGCAAACCTCTGGCTATATAGGTTTTATGCTCTTGATTATTCTGGTTCCTTTCCTTGATGCACATTTGCTCATTTATATACTCTAGTCCTGTTGAGGCATTTGTCTGAATCCATTTGTGCTAGCCCATCTACTCAGTTTTATGAAAGACGTGCTTACCACCCTGGGCAACTTTGGAGGAAGGCTGCGAGAGAATTTTAATAAATAATAATGAAAGCAGGACACACACAAGCCCAAGCCTCAATATCCCTGTGCTCACTGGCTCCACTTCAGACCTCCCCATGCACAGGGACACCAGGAGTGAGTCTTGCATGTGTGACCCCAGCATTATACACCACAGCTTCAGGAGAGGAGTCCATAATTTCAAGGAGGATGTGGTGTGGGAGGGGTACATCCAAAATCCCAGGAACACATTTTGATGCCACCACCTCCACGGTCCAAGGCAGTTGAGCCACCTATGTCCTTGGAGTCCCAGGACTCCGACATTTGTGTATTGTGCTTCTATGGTAGTCTCTAGCCTGTACACTCCACGGAGCTGTCCACGGTCCTAATTAGTCCTGAACTTCTGTGGAAGCTCCCACTTGAGTTTGAAACACCATCTGACTGTCACCTCTGCTTGGAACAGAATTCCAGCAAAATCCCCTCCTCTTTGGCTCTGTTACCTCTTCCAACAGCAACTGTGCATAAGGGCTGGCAGGAATGTCTTGGGGTACATCATAGTGTGTGTCACATGAATTGTGGCCTTAATCCATTTTGCCTGCTGTTCTTTGTCTCTCTGTCTCTCCATCTCTCCTTTTAATAAGATTCATTTTGTTTTCTATTCGTGCAAAACAAATTCTAAAATTTGCACAACATACATTATAGCATTTCATATACATAATTTATCTTTGAAGCATATGGTTAGCTTTTTCCAGTAGTCAATGTAAGTATTCAATATTGAACAAAATCGTTATGTTCTCCTTTCCTATAAATATATAGTTAGTTTTGACATTATAGTCTGTTCCTCTAACTCCCCTACATTCAATTGATTGGATGATTCCAATACTTTCCATAACATATCTATGCTGCTACAATTATATATAGTATCAACCTTTGGTATGCCAAAGTTATTATCACAATCCTTGAGGTCCAGGTAGATGAAAAAGCCTTTGGATACCCTCAAAGCCCCAAGCCTACCTCTTACTCCAGAGGAGACAGTGAGTGTTCCTTCTTCCTAAAGAAGCTTGGGAGCTTGGCTACCATTGTGCATTTGTCGTATAATCACCATGAACACCTTGCTTCACCCTTAAGTCTCCCTTTATGATCCGTACCACCTCACTCCATGGCCTCCTTCCTTGCTTGTGGGTAATAATATAATAATAATTTATTATTTATACCCCGCCCATCTGGCTGAGTTTCCCCAGCCACTCTGGGCGGTTCCCAATCGAGTGTTAAAAACAATACAGTATTAAATATTAAAAACTTCCCTAAACAGGGCTGCCTTCAGATGTATTTTAAAGATAGGATAGCTGCTTATTTCCTTCACATCTAAAGGGAGGGCGTTCCACAGGGCGGGCACCACTACCGAGAAGGCCCTCTGTCTCATTCCCTGTAACCTCACTTCTTGCAATGAGGGAACCGCCAGAAGGCCTTCGGCGCTGGATCTCAGTGTCTGGGCTGAATGATGGGGATAGCTCAAGGGACCCAAATGGGCTTTGCTCCTGACCTCCTTTAGTGTTCCTGATCCCTGTCCTGTAAAGGCTAAGCTTGGGCAAAGGTAAGTAGAACTCATAGCCCAAGGCCAGTTTTAGACTCAAAGCAGACCCATTGAAATTAACTGGCATGACTAGATTAGGTATATTAATTTCTGTGGGTCTACTGTGAGAAGAGCTTAGTTCAATACAACCCCAAGTTCCTGGTGAAGTGCTCTCTCCAGTGGCGTAGGGTGGGTTGTCAGCACCCGGGGCAAGGCAAGTAATTTGCACCCCCTAACCCGTGGATTTGCGCCCCCTAACCCGTGGATTTGTGCCCCCTAACCCTAACCCCCAGATGTTGCGGCTGGTGTGGCCGCCCCCCCTGCACCCCCCATGCTACGCCACTAGCTCTCTCCACCCTCCAGTCTGTCTCTCCCTCTGTGTATCAGCAAGGGAGACAAAAGCAACCAATGTCTTCAAGTTACAAGAAAGGAGATTCCAACTAAGCATCAGGAATAACTTTATGATAGTAAGAACTGTTCGACCATGGAATGGACTCCCTTGGAAGGATATGGACTCTCTTTCCTTTGAGGTTTTAAAACGGGTTGGATGGTCATCTGTCATGGATGCCTTAGTTGAGATTCCTACATTGCAAGGAAGGGTTTGGATTAGATGACCCTTGGCCTACCTTCCTACTCTACAATTCTATGGTCCTATGATATCAGATAGCCTGCCATTGCCATGTGGTGTCATTTGCAGCCTGCTGATGTTTATATCTGGTTGAGCTGGGCCTGCCAATGCGCAGAGTCCAGCACCAGCGTCAGCTTCTATCAGCCTCTCACATAAGCATTATTTGTAAAGTTATTTTTGTAAAATAAAATTTTAATATTCACTATATTTCCAATACACTTCTAACCATTTTCCAGTAATAATATATATACCCACTCTCACCCTAAGGTTGCAGGGCAGGCTACAACAAATCACAATGTTTAACAACTGTTTATAACAACTTACAATTTATAATCACAGAGATAAGATGGAGTCTAAAAATATACAATAGTCCACAGTCCAAGGTCCAAAGTCAAAGGCCAAAGGTCAGGAAACAAGGTTCAGGGTCAGTCCAAGTCCAAAGTCAGGATGCAGTCCAGCATCACGCCTGAAGTAGAAACCTGTGATGGTCCAAGGAGAGGCTGCTCAACGGCTGCCAGTTGAGCAGACACAGCACCTCAGCTCTGCTGCCTTCTTATACTGTGCCTGCTGATTGCAGCATCTGGGCTTGAGGAGACATGTGACCCTCACCTGCTCTCAGCTTGCCCCAGCTGAGGAATCACATGCCTCCTTCCCCACCTGGCCAGCTAGTGAACTGGGCTGCAGGCCCTGGCCTGCCTCTTCCTGGAGTGCCCTGCCTGCTGTTCCCTACGTCTCAGGACCCACAGTGTTTGTGGGGACAGGGGCCTCTCTGGCTCTGGTGAGGTGTTCTGCTGCTCAGCTTCCTGTGCATTGGCCTCTGGTCATTCTCTGTCACTCTGTGAGTACTACCCACACCAACCTCTCCTTCCCCTTCCCCATCCTGCCCCCATGTGACCCAGTACGCGCTGCACCCCTCACCAGGATCCTCTTCCTTCTCTTCCTCCCTGTAGTCCTGCCAGTTCATGACACACACACACACCTCCCTCCCTCCCTTCCTTTCCAACTTACTTGACTTTAGGAGGCAGATATTTTATTCAGAATTTCTGGAGTTGTGTGCCACCTGGCCATCATTTGATGCACAGAAGCATTCTTAACACAAACCTTTCCCTACGCCTGGTGTTTGTTTATTGACTCCGCTGTGTGCGGATGGCCAGGGTCAGGTGGAAGAGAGATGCCTCTCTTTAGCGACTTTCATTAGATTGCAAAAGGGTTCCTTGCAAAATGAAGTTCACGACTTTGCCTGCATTTACTTTTCATCATCGCTGAAAGAATTGCAGTAAAATTGGTCCCCGGCACATGTGTGTCAGGCTAAATGGATTACGGGAGATACAGATCTGTTTGCCTGTCTGCACTTGCCTTTAGACAATATTCATCAATTTTACAAAAAGCTCTCAACTAAACATGGAGCCAATACAAATGTGAACCGCTCGAGGCAATGGGGCTCTTTTCTATATATAACAACAACAAAAAGCCAAAACAAAATCAGATCTAAAGGTGATTTTACATTAGCAGAATGAAATTGTTGGCAGAAAATGAAATCCTTTTATCATCTCACTAGGCTGAAGACGGAAGTAATAATCGGACATTCTTAAAAGTTTGCCGTAGAAAGCCCCTGGTTTTGGCTGGTGCAATTCTCAGTTCCCTATTCACACCCATGATCTCTTCTTGGCAGAGATTGAAATGAGGTCTTAGGTTCAGCTTGCCCATTTGGCATTCTGTTTGGGTTTGGTATTGCTGGAGGGGGGGATTGATTAAATTCACATTTAAAGGCAAACCTACCAAATTTGCTGTTTCCAAAGCAATATGTGAACCGAAACACACCCTCCTTCGAAATTTGCACATCACAGGCATGAGGATCCTTTGGTCCTCCAGATGTTGCTCCCACCAGCCCAAGCAAGTGTGACCAATGTCTAGGGATGTTGGGAATTGTAGTTCAGCAACATGGGAAGGGCTAAAGGTTCCTCTGACCTGAAAATTCACATTTTGGCCCTGCCAACTTTTGCCTTTGGTCCCACCCACTACTGACATGTAACCTCTTGAAGAGGGCATGTGACCCTTGGCCTGAAATATGTTTCCCACCCCAGTGCTAGGCATTTAGAAGACTGAGCTTACGTTCTACTAGGGATTAATTCATTCTTGACTTTCCCTCTCTGTAACTGTGTTTTGCTTCTATAAGTAATTCTGGGTATGGCTCAGGCTGGATTTTGGCCTCACCATAGCATGTTATGGATTTTCAGATACTTTATTCTCTGTCAACAATATTGATTCATTGCTTTGATTAGAGTAGGGAGAGAGGGGGGAGGAGAGAGAAAAGAATTTGATGTGTAGGATTTCCGTAATCTCTTATTACACTGAATAGGGTAATGCTACTGTGCTGAATGTTTCATTTCCTACAAACTTCCCTGCTTTAAAAACAAAACAAAACCAAGCCACAACTCATTGGTGTTTTTCATGCATATTGCCTTGATCAGTCAAACTACTTTTTAGCAGTAAGAAGAAAAGAAAAAATTTCATTTAGTTTGAATGCATTTGAAGCTTAAAATATTCTAGTGCTTTAACAACCGCAATGATTTGCTTTTAATATATTGGACAAGCAATGGCATAACTTTGAAACTAAGTGTGTCTGATGACTTGGGCTCCATTAAACACCCCCAGTAATTCTTAGAAAGCTTGGTTTTGCATGGTGGTATTAGTGTCTTTTCACTGTTTCTAAGGAGGTACAGATCAGCCTCTATATGGTGCTTCTCAGCTTCTGCTTTCATTTTGCCAAACACAACAGATGCATAAACGAAATGCCTAGCTTGGCTAAAGTCCTTGACTTATGAGTTTTTAATTAACTCTTTCATAAACATCACCATGTTTTTGACTGACTTCTTCGAGCTAGAAAGCATTGTTTGCATTTAAACCTTTATACCCCACTTTCCCATTTATTCATCCTCAAATGTGGAACAGATCAATGCTAAAATTTGTGTACCATATTCAGTGTGCTATGAAAGAGCTGAAGTGTGAATATGGAAAAGGGTTCAAGTTGAAGTAGGGGATAACTCTCAGTACACTTTAGTGAAGGCAAAACTGCAGTGGGACCAAAACTCATCAGCCATCAGATGATAGCCGCCATCTTTTCCCCCCAACAGACTCTGAGAACAATGCTATGTAATAACATAGCATCATGTATGGGAACTAATAGGTACCAAAAAAAGAAGAAGAAGAAGGTGTCCACTAGATAATTCTGGGAGCTGCATTTTATTTATTTACCCAGAAGCTTCGGGCAGAGTCATACTAAAATCCAATGTCATTCTCAGGGGCTGGTTGAAAGAAGTACCAAATAAGGGGCAGGTGAGTTTGGCCTCCTCCCCACCCTGAATTTCAGTCCCACACCCCTGAAAAACCTTGGCACACCATCCTCACTTCCATGTCATTCAGAGCGGGGGGGGGGAGGGTGTGTCTATGTTTGTGCAAAATAAAGGAGGCCATTTTGGGCTTGCATTAACACATCTCAGTCTAACAAACTCTGGCTTATCTCTGCATTAGCATGCATTGTTCTCAAATTTCCCAGAATCGCCTACTGTGTTCCAACGTACGAAATCCAAGACTTTGGTTTATTTCTGCAGCTCATGATCATTTCTATAGTTGCATCATTATATGTAGCACATGGATTTAGCAAGCCTTCATATTGCCTGCTTACAAGGATCTTACTAACATCTAGTAAATTTAATGACCTCTAATAAGAAGGGGAAATGAAATCCTGCCCAGAGAACTTAATAGAACTTGTAGCTTTTAAATGCATCTTGTCATTTTATGAGTACTTAAACCCTCAGGAAGCTGAAAGCTATGTACGGAGCCCTTGCTTTGTTTAAGTTAGCTACATGAAAAACAAATAGCTTATTTTTGTTTATTTTTTATTCCTTTAACCTCTAGGACTACCTGATAAAGCAGTCACTAAAGAACATTAAACATTATGTGGTTTCACTTGATAGAGGTACTGCAAGGCTCCAGCAGATTGCCATAGTGTAAATAATAATATAAAATCTAGAAAGATGTTGCAGTATGACCTACTTACTTTAAAGAGCTCACCCATATCCATACCCACTAACATCCCTCTCCAAAGGAATTCTATTGCCCACCCCCTACCAGCAAAAAAAAGGAAAAAAAGAAATACCAGTTGCAGGAAACCATAGGATGGGAGAGTGCTGTAGTGATCTGGTTCTGCCTGTGAGCTTTCCATATTGGGCATCCGGTTGGCCACTGTGAGAACAGGGTGCTGGAATGTATGGACCACTGCTCTGACTCAGCAGGCTCTTGCATTCTTGTACCTCCCATAAAGGAAGCCAAGTCAGTGAGAAGACCTAGTCGGGTAATATCACTGTTACTAAGAAGAGAGCCGTTGTCATAAATGTGCATATTACTAACCTTTATAGCTTGCCCCTCCCCATTCCAGACAATTGTAAGTTGCCAGGAATGCATAATAAAAATCAGTTCCATGGTAAGGAGAGCCAGTGTGGTCTAGTGGTTAAGAGCGGTAGTCTTGTAATCTGGGGAACCGGGTTCGCGTCTCCGCTCCTCCACATGCAGCTGCTGGGTGACCTTGGGCTAGTCACACTTCTCTGAAGTCTCTCAGCCCCATTTACATCACAGAGTGTTTGTTGTGGGGGAGGAAGGGAAAGGAGATTGTTAGCCGCTTTGAGACTCCTTAGGATAGTGATAAAGCAGGATATCAAATCCAAACTACTACTACTACTACTCTTCTTCTTCTTCTTCTTCTTCTTCTTCTTCTTCTTCTTCTTCTTCTTCTTCTTCTTCTTCTTCTTCTTCTTCTTCTTCTTCACATCAGGCATAGGGAAACTCAGCCCTCCAGATGTTTTGGGACTACAATTCCTTGACCACTGATCCTGTTAGCTAGGGATGATGGGAGTTGTAGTCCCAAAACATCTGGAGGACCAAGTTTGCCTATGCCTGCTTTACACAGATTGTCAGGGCTTACATAGAGTCATTGTGCAGCACTTCGCAAGCCCCGGAGATCAGCTGATACATTGGCAAAAATAAAAAAAATGCATTATATAGCAGACACTATTAAGTAAAATTGCATATAAAAATGTGTACAGTGGTAGAAGTTCTGTTTAAAAATGCTGATGAATTTCACGAGTGCTTCTTCTTTTTCTTTGAAATCACAAACCTCTGTAGAAATGTGAGGAATGGAATTTAAGACAAGAAAAATGAGACATGGAGGGAACTGAAATTGACAGATTCACCCATTCCTGCACTTCAACCAGCAATAATCTCAATTTATCCAGAGTCAAATTTGAGACCTGGATCTCTGCCCCTACAGTACTCAGCTTTGGTCCGATCCAGCAAGGCTCTTTCTATGTTCCTGTGTGCAGAACATCAGGAGGGTCATTTATAAAGCAAGCAGTGTCAGAGCTCAACATTGGCCTTCCATTATTTAATGGTTTCCTAATGCTGATCTCCTTCCCTTGCCAATGCCGGTCCTCTCGCACCTCCATTGTCTGTAGTTCAAAGTTACTTCTGCCTCCCTGGCTAATGGGGTCAGAACAGTTCCTTCGGTAATAGATTGCCAGTCCCTTGGGCACAAAGACTTTTGAGAGACAGGCCACAATGAGAAGACGGGCCGTTAAATAACATTTGATGCAGCTCAAGGGAATGATAATTACAGCGTTTAGTTACAATGATTCACGGAGGTAAGAACCACATTCCACAAGGCATGAGCTCTTCAACGACCTTTCCAAGAACATGGGTCAAAACCCATCCATTGTCTCTGAAGCAGGTAGATCGGGTCGCATCTGGGTAGGAGAAAAGGGGTCGGGGGACGGAAGGGGATCATTCTGCCCAGGCACTAAATTAAAAGACTAATGCCACATAAAAACACAAACTGGAGAATGAGGAATATCGGACGGGGGTTCAGCCTATATTCCAACATCTAGTTCTGGCCAAAGAAAGGAAATGCATTGAAACCAGAAACACCGACAAGGAAGCCATTTCCTTTCCATTATGCTGATTTGCCATAGATGATCATGTGATGTGACCTGACTCCTCTGAGTTAGGCTTGCCTAACAGTCTGAGCAACAGAGGTAGGAAACCTGGTTCCCTCCAGATATTCCTGTGCTCCAGCTCCCATCAGACACAGCCACCATGGTCGTCTGTAGTCCAAGGACATCTAGAGGCCCACAGGTTCCTCACCTCTGAACAAAGAGATGCTGGTACTCTCTGGTTACAAGTATCCTTCATCTTGCCGTATTTCCAACAGGAACCACATACAACATCTACAATTAGAGAGGCAGAGAACAGGAAGCATTTTTTCTCTCCTTGCAGTTGGGGATCCCACTGTAAGCCTTGTGGTACCCTATTTGTGGAGTTCCCAAATAGGAACACTTGTCGTCATCGTCATCCCCCAATTGATAATCTTGCAGTGTCGCCTGAAGATGCATCTGTTTGCTTGGGTTTTAGGGGATCAAGGGGATCTTGATCCTCACAGTTAATATTCTGGTCTGCTGAGTTATAGAAATTATTGTGCATTGACTCATGTTTGGATCCAGCCTCTTAGGCATGCTAGCCTGGGCACATAGTTGTCTTAATAATGGGCCCTTGCATTGCCTTCATACATGGGAGTGCCTGGCTTCTTCTTTACCTTTACCCTTTACCTTCTTTACCTTTAATATGTGTTAACTGTTTTTAATTTAAATTTAAGATTAATTTAATAAAATTTAAATTAAACAAATCTAAATTAAGAACAGATCTGCTGGTGAAGTACAGGTAATAATAACAACCAAAGCCCTATGCAAAAGCCAACTCAGTTCCACACAACTTCCTTAGAAGTGATGGGACTGGTAGAGTGGAAGGCAGGGAGCCCAACAGTAGGTGGAGCCAAAGATCCAATGGCATGCAGAGCCAGCAAATTCTAGTTTTGTCTCCATCCTCTTCCCAGTTGAGTTCTACAAAGGTAACACTGAGACTAAGCAGGAGGAAGGTGTCTGCCAGTACCAGCCATTGTACAGGTACCGGGGCTAGTTGTAATTAACAAGTTAATACCCGCCTCTGGGCTAGTTGTAATTCAGAAGGTAGGTGGGTGGTGGCTAGCTGAGCACAGACTGCTGTTGGTGGCACAGTGCCCCATTTTCCCCCACTGCTCTTTTAGAGGCCTCTGTGAAGCACTGATCAGCTTGGCACCTGCAATTTCTTGCACAGAACAAAATCTTCCTCCTTAGCTGCCTCTGCTGTCGTTGTCTGAATACCAACCAAATTCAAGACCCTAAATTTTCTTTCCTGCATCCCCTCTGGCTACAACTCATTTTGAATGTGAGTGCTTGGTGTTTACAAAGACAGATATTTCAAGCTCTAGATAGACTTCGACAGGAAAGAGTTATGTTATGCCAGAAGGTGATGGCTATATTGCTTTACTGATCAACACCCTCTGTTCTGGCAAACCCCAAAACGGTGGTTTTTTTATCCCTTGAAAAATTCTATGTCTTTATAAGGCTAAATCTCCTCACTTAACTTCCTTAACATTGAGCATTTGCTTTATATATATATAAAGTAAAACACGTCAAAGAAGAACCCAGGCAATAAGCCGCACATCACAAGGTAACAATGGGAACTGTCAGGATGAATATAGAACTTTTCTAACCTTTCTTGTTGTTGTCACCTCATATCTTTATTCATGCAACTCTGCCACCAGAGTTAGACTGTGTACACACCACACATTAGAAGCACATGACTTCCCAAAAAAACTCACGGGAACTTTGGTTTTTGAAGGGTGCTGAAAATTGAAAACTACAGTTCCAAGAATGCTTAGGGGGATCCATGTGCTTTAAATGTATGGCGTGAATGTGATACCTTTGAGGGGTGTCGCCTGGGAAGGGGTGTGGCCTGGGGGAAGCCATATGCGTTAAGTGTAGGGGGTTTCCACAGTCCTAAAGTGCGTATGAATGGCATATCCAAAGCTGAGGGCCTCTGTACACACTGAGCTCCCAGACTTTGGAACTCCCTTCCCTAGAGAAGTTAGGTTGTGCCCCTCCTTGTTTTATTCCAACAGGCCCTTGGGAACTGGTTGCTTTTTAAGGAAAGCGTTTTTAATAGGCAACATCAAGGCCTTGACTCACCTGTCTTATAGGCCTTTATCATTAACCTTGACTTGGAGGGCCTTCTTCTAGGCGACATGGCCACCCTAAATGTAAATATAGATCCTTTTACAAATCTGCTTTTGCTCTCTTCCAGGAGGCCAAACCTTCCCATTAGTGACATGGCACAGCTTAGCAGAAGAGCTTTGCAAGCATAAGGTCTCAGGTTCAATCCCTGGCATCTCCAAGTAGGTTTGGGAATGTCTCTCCTTTCAAACTGCTGCTGCCAGTCATGAAGTGGTATCCAGCCAACTTGTTCCATCAGCGCAAGGATTTCTGCTTGCACAATGGAGCTTTTCTCCCCCTTGCATGTGCCCACAAAATCTGGGGGATTCCACCAATGCTCTGGGGCTGATTTTTTGGGAGGGCATGGGGTGAGGAGAGGGGGAGAAGTTCTATTGCACAAGTGGAAATCCTTGTGTTGACAGAACAAGTCAGTTGGATAGCACCCAGGATAGATAACACTGAGATTGATGGACCAATGGTCTGACTCGATTTAAGACAACTCCCTGTGTTCACTAAAGGATCAGTGGTCACATGCGCTCTCCGACAGATCTAACTTGTCAGTCATGTGCAATAGCAAAATATCATTAAGTTTGCAATCCCCAGCTATCCTCTCTGGTAATTAGAAAGGCTCCTGCAAGTAGATGTAACCTTATCTGTTTATCTAAGGCAGAATCTTTATGGTAATTTTCGAGGCAGAATCCAATAGCTTCGCAAGGCAAGCCACTGAGGAAGCATGAGATCTATAATTACTGAAACTGCCAGGTAATTGCTGTTTAGTGCTTATTTATAGAACATATTCTTAGGGATACCTCCAGGGCTTTTTTTCTATATACATTTTAAATGAAATGGCCTATAAAAGAAAATACATTTCTGTATTAAAGAGTAATGAAAATGTATCTCACCCCCCCCCCTTTTGCTTCAGTGTTTTCATTACTTAAAAGGCCCCTGTGTTATTATTTTTACAGAGACATACAACACGGGATATAAGGGGGGGGCAGTGGTAAAATAAGTAAATGAGGAAGGCCAAACCAGTGCTTAGAACCCTATATAAAGCCATATATATATATATTTTAAAAAATAAAAACTGACATTCAGTTGGAGGTATTTTGAAATCTTCCCTTTCTTTCTTTTTCTTTCCTGCTGGTGCTCCGCTCTGCCACGAATCTCTGAAGACAAGCCCATCCACAGCAGAGTCGAGCGAAATTCAAGTTTTCTGTGTTGTATGTCAGGGTTGAGGACAACTTGTCAGCTCTGCCACTGTCAGGTTTTATCTTCAAATATGACAGGCAATTTGTTCGGGGAACTCTCGTGAATGACAAGATAGAGCGGGGTTGTAAAACATGGCACCTGTGTGGTAGGCCCTGCGTTTGTGGACGTCAAAGGCGATTGTTTTCTTTTGCTATTAGCCCATTGACGCTGAACAATTTAAGGGAAGGGCCATAGCTCAGTGGCAAAGCACCTGCTTTGCATGCAGAAGGTCCTCAGTTTAATCCCTGGCATCTCCAGGTCAGACTGGGAAAGACTTTCTGACTCTGCATAAGGCAACATCTGATGTTTACTTCCCATGTTCCTATTTTAGAAAGAGGAGTTTTGGCTCAGTTATAGGGCACCAGGTTCCAATATTCAACCCATGGTATCTCTAGGTAGGGTTGGGGGAAGAACTCCTGCCTACAACCTTAGACAGCTTATGTGAGATAATGTAAACAGCACTGAGATATTGTAGACCAAGGTGAGTCAACATGACACCATCTGGAAGTTGTTAGGGTACAATTCCCATCATCCATCACCAGTGGCCATGCTGGCTGGGGCTGATGGGAGTTGGAGTCCAACAACAGTTGGAGGACGCCATCTTGACTACCCATTTGTTTGTTTCAACAATTTATATACCGCTTCATAGAACGTTTTGAGACTTTTTCATTTAGAGAAAAGGCAAGTAAGAACTGCCATGACAAAAATTTATAAAATTATGCATGGCATGAAGAAAGTGGATACAGAAAAGATTTCCTGCTACACTCATAACACTAGAACACATGGGCATCCAATGAACAAGGTATAAGAAAGGACTTCTCCATGCACTGCAGAGTTAAACAATGGAACTCGCTCCCACAGGAGGCAGTGATGACCACCAAGTTGGATGGCTTTAAAAGAGGCTTAGAGAAATTCATGGAACAGAGAGGTATCAATGGCTGCTATCCGTGATGGCTATGCTCTGCCTTCATGGATGGAGGTGGTATGAATGCCAGTTGCTGGAAACCACAGGAGGGGAGAGTGCACTTCTGCATGGGTCCTGCTTGCAGGTTTTCCAGAGGCATCTGGTTGGCCACTGTGAGAACAGGATGCTGGACTAGATGGGCCATTGGGCTGATCCAGCAGGATCATCTCATGGTGCCTCTGACGTTTTGGAACAGGAATGCCATTCCCCTCGCATGAGGATTCTCCCTGGTTTTGCATGCAGAGCTCTCAGTGTGTTGAAGCTCACAGAGGGCGGGTCAACCATCCTGATCTCTGGTTAATCAGCATCCCAAGATGGCAAAGCATTGCTTTCCACCACCCCTTTCTCTTTTTGCCTTGAATGACAGCTTGACCATCTGTGATATGTTAACTCCATAATGGAATCTAACTCAAAGGGCTTTTAAAAACAAGGAGAAAGATTTTATTGTGGCTAATAGTGATGGATGGATGGGACAGTCACGTGGAAGGGCATAAATCTTCTTAGCTGTGCCTAGTGCTAAAATATAAGCTAGTGCAATGGCACTGGGATCTCATGTACCTAAGCCTCAGAGGCAGATGGGGGAAAGGTTTTTAGACCTCATCTGCATTAGGAGGCCAGAGAAACGCTCAATGAAGTCACTTTGAATGCCAATCAGTGATAATGTGCTCTGAAACAGAGTATCGCTCTCCATGGTCGTGGGGGTGACCCTCAACAGGAGAGAAAATGAGAGAGATGGAGGGAGGGAGACTCTTAGGGCTGCATTGTATCTTTTTTATGTAGACCCAAAGTATTCTTTTAAAAGAGCACCTGAAAATGGAACGCATGGATGAATCTGGAAGGGCACATTATGCCAGCATTATTCCCATCCCCAGTCTGGTGCCTTACAGTTGTTTTGGACTACAACTCCCATAGGTAAAGGTAAAGGTACCCCTGCCCGTACGGGCCAGTCTTGACAGACTCTAGGATTGTGCACTCATCTCACTCTATAGGCCGGGAGCCAGCGCTGTCCGCAGACACTTCTGGGTCACGTGGCCAGCGTGACAAGCTGCATCTGGCAAGCCAGCGCAGCACACAGAACGCCGTTTACCTTCCCGCTAGTAAGTGGTCCCTATTTATCTACTTGCACCCGGGGGTGCTTTCGAACTGCTAGGTTGGCAGGTGCTGGGACCGAGCGACGGGAGCGCACCCCGCCGCGGGGATTCGAACTGCCGACCTTTCGATCGGCAAGTCCTAGGCACTGAGGCTTTTACTCACAGTGCCACCCGCATCCCTACAACTCCCATAAGCTCCAGTATTTGGGCTACAACTGAGGAAGGGTCATAGCTCAGTGGCTGAGCATCTACTCTGCATGCAGAGGCTCCCGTGTGTAATACAGTGGTACCTCAGGTACCTCCCGTGTGTAATACAGTGGTACCTCAATCTTTCTTCACGGAGAACTCTGGGAATTGCAGCTCTGGGAAAAGAATAGGGAAGCTCTGAACAGCAAACTACAGTTCCCATAATTATTTGGGGGAAGTCATGACTGTTTAAAGTACAGTGGTACCTCGGGTTAAGTACTTAATTCGTTCCGGAGGCCCGTTCTTAACCTGAAACTGTTCTTAACCTGAAGCACCACTTTAGCTAATGGGGCCTCCTGCTGCCGCGCCGCCAGAGCACAATTTCTGTTCTCATCCTGAAGCAAAGTTCTTAACCTGAAGCGCTATTTCTGGGTTAGTGGAGTCTGTAACCTGAAGCGTATGTAACCTGAAGTGTGTGTAACCCGAGGTACCCCTGTATCTATCTGGCATCTCCAGGTAACACTGAGAGATGTTCCTATCTGAGATACTGGAGAGCTACTTACAGTCAGTGCTGAACTAGACGGAGCAATGGTCTACTCAGTGCAATGCAGCTTCTTATCTTCCTACACAGAGATGTTCTGCTCTCTGGCACATTGGAGTGTCTGCTGGAGGGCTTCAGAAGGATGACTGTTAACCAGAGCACTTATCTCCTTAACTAAAGTGGACATGTATTTTAATATGTAATTTTAATTTATAATGAATATTTTTAATGCCTGCTTTTATTTATATTTTGAAAAAAAAGGAGGAGGAGGAGGAGGAGGAGGAGGAGGAGGAGGAGGAGGAGAAGAAGAAGAAGAAGAAGAAGAAGAAGAAGAAGAAGAAGAAGAAGAAGAAGAAGAAGAAGAAGAAGAAGAAGAAGAAGAAGAAGAAGAAGAAGTTAGCTTGTTTTTAACCCTGGTTAATGTCTGTTTGATTTTATGGAAAATGTGAAGAGTGCTGTAAATAAAATGAATACTAAATCAGTGTTGCATCCAGTGTGTGTACCATCTGTGTACCTGCGCATGAATCATCTGAGCTGTGCACTCGTACATATGCTTATTCACACGTAACATCCGACCAGGGTACAATCTGTGTACACCATGGTTGAGCTGTACAAACTTGCAAATTTAACACATGTGCAGAGACAGCTTCTGCCTGTGTTCAGTATAATGTGTGAACAAACCTAAGCTGGGATAGCTCTGTCAGTAGAGCATAAGACTGTTAATCTCAGGGTTGTGGGTTTGAGTTCCATGCTGGGCAAAATATTCCTGCATTGCAGGGGGTTGTACTAGATCAGTGTTTCCCAACCTTGGGCCTCCAGCTGTTTTTGAACTACAATTCCCATCATCCCTGACCACTGGTCTTGCTAGCTAGGGATTATGGGAGTTGTAGGCCAAAAACATCTGGAGGCCCAAGGTTGGGAAACACTGTACTAGATGACCCTCAGGGTCTCTTCCAACTCTACCATACTATGATTCTATGATTCTAATTGGCTCATAAGAACCACCTGCTGGGTCAGGCCAAAGGGGGTCCATCTAGTCCAGAGTCCTGTTTTCACAGTGTCCAACCAGATGCCTACGGGGAGCACACAAGTAACCCTTGAGTGCAGCAGTGCTCTGCCCTTCTGCAGCTCCAGCAGCTGGCATTCAGGAGAACACAGCCATCAGGGCTAGAAGCCACTCATAGCCTTATCCTCCATGAATTTTTCTAATCCTCTTTTAAAGCCACCCACCCAAAGCTGGCTCATAGCACACTTGCTGGACTCACAGCCCATTCCTTTGTCCCTGGGCTTGCCAATTCAGAGCCAGCCTGGCAGCAAGGGCTTAGTCTAGGTCCCCTAGTCTAAGGAAATTTCATTGGGGGAAATGAAGGTGCTTTCTCCCCGTTGATGCAGCCTGGGGGTCCCCTACAACATGGGGAGGAAGAGGAGAGATGTGCGTACCCAGATACCAAAAAGGTGGGCGCCTATTATTTATTTATTTATTGCTAGTCTTCTATTAATATTTAGTTGTCTCACTCAATTAATGTTTAATGACAGAATCCAATTCAGGCAGGAGTGGAGTCTTTGCAATATAGGAAAAAGCTCCGGGTGAAATTGGCACTTTATTTATTTTTCGTTCATCTCCCGATTGTAGTTCTTCTCAGCTCCAATCGGGGAGGTGAGTTGCGGAGCCTAAAGTGCCCTCTGGCTATTGTTGTCGAAGGCACTGCTCACACTCCTCGACTGCCATGCCGGCTCTGGGAAATTGGCATGCTTTTGTATATTAAAAACGGAACACCTTCTTCCCTTGGAGGGGAAGAAAGAAAGAAAAGAGAGAGACTCTCAACTCCAACTTGACTTTCTCTGTGTCACGCTTGCTAGGAAGACAGCTGCTTTGACAGGCAATTTTGCTTTTGATGTTTGCCGTGTTGGAAGAAGCTTGGTAATGGAAAAGTGGAGAATCATATCCCAGCCTTGATCTACCGGTATGTAAGTATCCGCTTTAAAAAAAATGTTAGGATTCCAAACAGTAACTCATTTCAAGGGAAGGGAAACTATGAACTGGGGATTTGCTGTTTATTATCAAGTTAAGGCCCTATTGCTTGCTGAAAAGTCACACTCTCCATTTTGGAAATGGCCACAATTTAGTGTCAGGGTTCAGCACGGACTTTGAATCTTCCCAGATGATGGGCAATAAGAATTGGGACCTCCAGCAGATCTCCACATTGCCAACAACTTGGATGAGTTATCAGATCTAGACATCTCTGCTGAAGAACTTGAAATCCTCATGCCAGCTGCCCAGGTGCCTGGTTGGCACTCAGGAGACCCTGCAACCTCCCCCCAGGGCCACAGGAGAAGAGGAGATGGTGAGGCAGAGCTGTCGCCCAAGTGCCTGACTAGCCACCCAGGAGGATTCTCAGGAAGTACGTGGAGGTGCCTCTTTGATCAGGGTGTAGCTGAGGTCCAGGAAGGGGTGGAGCCTCCGGCTGCTGTATAATCTCCCATTCTGAGTTGCTTCATTGTCCAGCCTTCCTGAACAGGGCAAATGGACTACATACAGCATATGCTTTGCATGCAAAAGTTCCCCGCTTCAATCCCTTGTATCTTTAGGTAGGGCTGGAAAAGATTCCTGCCCAAAACTCTGGAGAGCCATTCTAAGGAACTACTACCAGTTTGTGTAGACAAAACCGAGCTAGGCAGACCATTGGTGGACCAATGAAGCAGTTTGCTATGTTCCCCTGCTATTACAATTTTTGCTTTCCAGTGCTGGTCAGATGAGATCCGATTAGGGTATACCCAGGGGGCAAGTTGCCCTGAGGCCCATTACAGAAGTAAGTGCCAAGATTGCAACCTGGCTGCCTTAGCCTATGTTCAGTTAGCAAGACATTTAAGCAAAGATGCATGTGGTGGAAAAGCTTCTGCATGACTGTAGCAGCTAACAGTTCTGACAGAGATCACCCTTCCAACACTTTCCCTCAGAGCTACTGCTGCCGTTCCTCCCATGTTCCTCCACCTGTGCTTATTGCTGACACTTGAAACATGGGTGACCAGTAAGCACATTTGGAATTTTGAGAAATTTCTCAGCATCACCTGCTCAGGTTGCGTATCGTCTGCAATGACAGCAGTGCCTTTGATTGGGTGGTGGCTTTGAGGGCAAGATTGAGGGCACAAGGAGAAGATGACAGAAGATGAGATGGTTGGACAGTGTTCTCAAAGCTACTAACATGAGTTTGACCAAACTGTGGGAGGCAGTGGAAGATAGGAGTGCTTGGCGTGCTCTGGTCCATGGGGTCACAAAGAGTCGGACACGACTAAATGGCTAAACAACAACAACAACTTATGAGCAACCCTTGTAAAAATGATGAGGATTGATACAGACTTGCCTCTCTGGCTGGAGCTGATGGGAGTTGTAGTTCTGGAAAATCTAGAGGGCCAAAGGTTCTCCACCTGTGGCTTAGACAAATTCATGGAAGCTAAAACTATTGATGGCTTTAGCCGTGACAGCTTTATTCTGCCTCCACTATCAGAGGCACTATGCCTCTGAACATCAGTTGCTGGGAATCACAGGTGGGGGGAGGGCTGCTTTCGGGCTTCACACTAGCACCGGGTTGGGCACTAGAACAGGAAGCTGGACTAGATGGGCTACTGGCCTGATCCAGCAGATCCCTCCTTATGTTCTCTCTCCCCTTGCTCACATAATACTCATTCCACTCCATCTCCTCTGCTGATGCCCGTGGCACCTCACTTTCTCTCCTCTATTCACTTCATGTCCCTCCCTCTAGTTTTCCAGATCACTCCCCTTTCCTTCCTACCCTCTTGGGCGCTCCACATTCTCCACTCAGGTGTTGCCCTGAGCCTTGAAATCCTATAAAGTCGAAGGAAGAACTGGGAAAGAGCTTCCTCTTTCATTTATTTGCAGTTCTCAAGGAGGGGTAAGGTAACCACTCTTGCCATCTTAAGAAGGGACAGTAAGTGGCAGGACTCAGATGCTTTACAGGTTTCAGGAGAAGTCCTCAAAAGGTGCCACTGCACCCATGGGTGCTATGATGGCAACCCCAGGAATAACAACAAAGACAGCAGCAGGTGAGCAATTGAATGACGAGCAGCTGATGGAAGAGGGCTTTCTGCTTATGGCTGGGAGCAGCTGTTGGAATTTAGCTGCTACAGTCACTTAGAGGCTGCCCATTGCATAAAGCCTCATTCCCAGGTGCTTGTGCACACCTTAAAAGTAAACACACTTTTTATTCACAGATTGCAAGATGTCTGTATTACTGAGTTTCAAGGTATGGTAGCATTTTAATTTTATTTTGTTTTAAATGCCTGTAGGTAGTTTTGCTCTTAGATTGGTCTCCCAGATCAGCTGCTGCTACTTTCTCTGAAATCAATAAAACTTGACAGCGAAAAAAAATGTAATCTGTAATTTACAAGCAGTGTGGCAAGATTAGATTTGATCTCCATCGCGTTTGAATAATCTGTGGATATTTATATTAGGATAAGTGGGAATGGCAAATTGCTTTTGTTGTTCCTTTCAGGTGTTGTCATTGTGTTTGCCAAAGCCTGAGGGGGAAAGTGAGAACAATGTTAATTACTGTCACTTTCACCGTGTTGTGGGTCTATTGGTAATAAGCGACAAGGCTTTTGCTTATTGCTCTTTTCCCTTATATTTCATTAAAGAGGGCCTCCCCTCCACACACACACACACACCTCCCTCTTCATTTCCTGCAGCTCTCAATGAAATCAAAGGAATAGCTGTCAAAATATTGGCTCAGCAACAGCTTTACAAATTAATCCCATTGCTTGATACCTGTAAACAAAGCTTGAAATCCATAATTGGCGCTTCAAATGGTAATTAACTTATTAAGATTGCACCGGCAGTTTTGAGTGTGCAAAATGGCAGCAGGTGTGCAGGATCGTTAGGAATGTCCTGCGCTCAAATGCGCCTCTGAGTCTTCCTCTCTTTAGTTTCACGCTGCCAGCTGCCAATTTGATTGGTTAAGTAGTCAGAGGAGGTGGGGGTAGCTGGTTTCGGGAAGGGTTTGGGGGGGAGGGTGCTGGAGAGAGAAGCTGCAACAATATTCTTTCTTTTGGATTGATGTGTTTATTACTTTTTGTGACAGTCGATCCCAAGGCAGATGTTCAATATAGAAACAAGCTGCTACGGAGGCGAGCAAAAGAGAGAGGGGTGGTGTCGGCGCAGGAAATTGGGAAAGTTATCATAAGCACGGAGTTGTTATTGAAGATTTTGCTCCGAGCATTTGTAGCTGTTGTGTTATATATACTCTTCCGCAGACAGTAATCTAACAGGGAATTATTGAAAGCTGGCTGCCAATATCTTTAAATTGCACTGTGTGCTCTGGAGCTGCTGCGGAAACAGGCTGGGCCAGTGCCCAGGAAAAGAGAGGAAGGGGGGAAGCAAAGGAAAAAAGGACAGAGATGTTTTTGCCTACGTGGGGCATAAGGTGATCAAAGATCAGGGCCGGCGCAAGACATTTTGCAGCCTGAGGCAAAGGACAAGGTAGTACCTGGTGTTCTTCTTCCAGCTCCAATTACATGTACAGAAGCTGAATGAACTGGCAGTTCAGTCTTACTTTAAACACTAGCAATGGAACAGCATCTTCAGCTACACCTAAGAGCAACAGGTGAGGATAAGGCACACCACCTCTCTGATGGGGGGACAGCTAGGCAGGATGTTCCCAGCATCCTCTGCCTGCCATTGCTGCCACACTCTGCTAATGTTTGGACCAGTCCTGCAAATGATGTTAAGGAAGGGCAGGACTTTGAGATGGTTGTAAAAGATAAAAAGGAAAATGATTATCAATTACTACTACATTTGCACATTGGAATCCAATGCATGATGCATAAAAGGACCTATGACACACTAAACAATGGTTTAGTGGTGGGGGGGAAATAGACTGCACTGCTTTAGGTACTGTTGGACTCTCATCAGCTCTGGCCATCAGCTCAAGCTGATGGGAGTTGGACTTTGACATCATCTGGAGGGCCACAGGTCAGCCACTCTCAGTTTAGTGTTACAGCCTGACACAGCCTCCATCAGAAGTGGCCCAAGGAAATCTAGGTCTATACAAGATTCCATCCCCTTTCCATTAGTCCATTCATTTTCATTGCTAAAAGATCTTCATTTAATCATTAATGGAGTGGAGGATTTGTTTCATTGTTCATTCATTAACTTGGCATTTGTTTCATTACTCACATTCATGTTCATTTTTAGCCTCTCGTTAACATTTTTTTAAGGCTGCTGGTGTCAGTGGAAGCAGCAAGCTTTGTTTCTGCAGCACGGCTGTCATTCCAGAATCCTTTATTTTTATGGGGTATTTGAGGGTTAAATTATGGGCATTATGAAAACAAAACAAAACAAAACCCTAGCGTACCCAACAGGGTTGGGGGAGAAACTACATCCATAATTTGCACTTCCTACAACTGCATGAAGCAAAATCCTTTGAAATTCGCACTTCCTTGAATTTTGCAATGCAGTTTTCCCACCCAAGCGTGGCTACAAAAATATTTGTATTCGGGGAAACTGAGAATAAATGGCACATTTTTTTTTGCAGATAACATACAAAAATTCATTGTATTTGGGGAAATGTCTTGCAAAAACAGGTATAGTAGGAGGCAAAAGTTGACAGGAAAGACTTTTCCCCCCTACCAGATGCCCTGGATGGTGCCTCTCAATCAGTGTAGATTGGGGTGGGGAAACTGTTATTGGGTTTCAACCCCCATTACCCCTAGCCCGCATGGCCAATGGTTAGAGTTTATGGGAATTGAACTCCATATCTGGAGGACTACAGGTTCCCTGCCCCTTAGCTGAGGCAATGGCCTGATTCAGGATAAAGGCAGTTTCCTGTCTTCCCCGGTGGGATTAGTACCTGCTATTCAAATATGTTAGCAGAGTTTCACCAGTGGAATTTCTGCCTGCTGCCCAGCTTTTAAAGGCATGGGAACAATTTCAGGAATAAGGCATCGACCCTCCTAAGAGCCATTTAGGGCTTCCGGTTGATATATGATAGCAGCAGGTGTGTGAGTGAACATTCGTCGATGACTGGTCCAACTCTGGGAATCTGCTTGGGTGTATTGAGAACATAGGATGCTGCCTGGTACTAAGTTACACGATTAGTCCATATAGTTCAGTATTGTGTCTAGATGGAAGCGGTTCTCCTGGGTTTCAGGCAGGCTTTTTCAGCCCTACTGGGAGATGCCACTGGGGACTGAACCCTGGGACCTTCTGCATGCAAAGCAGATGCTCTGAGGTATGGCCCCTCCCTGCTATTATTTGGCCAAGAGCTCTAAAGTGCAGACAGGGCAACCATCACCCAGCCTGCTGTCGGCCAATGTTTGCTGACACATTAAGGTGAACACACACATGGCTCGGCAGTCATGCAGTAGCCTGGGACTTTTACAATTATACGGTTTCTATCTGCAGAGCTTAGCCTAGAATCAGGCTGCTTTCCCTTTAGCTCCCAACTAAATATTAAGGACCTCATCACCTTACTTAGATAAACATAGGGATCTTTCAACCTTTCTGGCTGGAAGGGAGCCCAGACGTTTCATAATATTATTTCTCCTGTACAGCAGAGTTGGAAATATTGTTTGGAGTGATCAACTTTGCCTCAGCGGGTCAGGGCTGATGTTCTTTTTATACAGCTCTTTAATATAAGCAATATTCTCTCTGGCCCCTGACTCATAAGGCTGCCGTTTCCCTTTCAAAGCGTAAATTAAAGTGATGTCACCAGGGGTCATTAATGGACTTAGGAGTGTCAATATGGGGGCCATTGAGTCCCACCTGTTTAATATTAAAAAATGAAGTCAATAAGTGTGATGCCCTTAATATACCGGGGGCTTTCCCCCAAAACCAGTGAGACACTGTGAGGTGTGTTTAAGCTTAGGAGATGAGATGGAACTGATGACAGGGTTTGCTTCTGTCTGCCTTGAAAAATTCCATGCCTGTAGTTAAAGGTCAAAAAAAGCTCTCAGCAAGCCTTTCAAAAAATACTTAGGCTGCAATCCTACCCCCACTTACCTGGAAATAAACCCCATTGAATTCAACAGGAATTATTTCTGAGCAGACATGGTTAAGCAGGCAGCCTAAAGCTAGTGGGTTTTTTTTCCTTCTTCTTCATTTCAGCCCTCATTATCTGGATCTAGATACAAATGAAAGCTGGCCAAAATTTCTCAGAAGACTGTTTTTTTCCCTGAGAAAGTTTTTGGGACTTTTTTCCTTATACCCTCCTCATAAGAAGGACCCTTTACAGATTTTTTTTCCTGGAGACTCTCCATCATTTTGGGGAGGGGGAGGAGGAAACTTCTATTTCACTGACCCTAAAGTTCCATTACCTGTTGTATTATGGAATTGTGGCTTTTTGATGGATATACTTCCATGTCGTGCTAAATTTCAAGCAGCAGGAAAGAAGTGTATGGCAGGATGCTGCCCCAAATGTTATTGCGGGAAATTACAGTGCAAAACTCCCAAGGCTTTCCAAGTTAATGAGGTTGCAAATGGATTCCCCCCCCCCCACACCCCTGGAAAAATCAAACATGGAAGTGAGTGCTAAACATCCACTAAATTCCACTAGATTTCCAAAAGTGGCTTTTACAACATATGAATAATCACATAAAAAGCAGGAATGATCAGAGAAGGAAATGCTAGGAAAACAGAAAAAATGCTATCTGAATGTAGATTAAGTCATACTCAGAGTAGACCCACTGAAATCAGTTAACACAACTAAAATACATACATTGTATTCAGTGGGTCTGATCTGAATATGACAAAGTTGGATATATTTATGAGAGATCTCTTCCTTTTTAGAGTGGAAATGAAAGGTTTCAATACTGCTCAGCTGTCTACTGAAAAGACAACACAAGCTTGCAATTTCGATACCCACATCTTGGAGCCCAGACCTGACAATCCAATTCAAAAGCATCACTAAATAACTTAATCAATGCTGCTAAATTAGCAGAGAGGCAAGCTTTGACACCATGTTCCATGTTTATGGTTATCATTTTCAATAAACTTTGAAATGGCTTTACGGGTGTCTGGAAAAAGGTGCCTTATGAAAATGGTTTTTATAATCAGTGATATTTTGCATTAAGACGTGACAGACCCCAAATTTCCCCTTTCACTGATTCCCCACCCAGGTGTCGTAAGTGCCCATGATCTCTTGATTGACACTCGCCAAATAGCTTTCTATATTGGCCTTGGAATAATTGAGATGTCAAATAACTTCAAGCTTGGCTCATTGATTCCATAAGGGACCTTGAATAAATGTTTTGAATATTGGGGCAGGTGCGGTGGGGGTGGGTGGGGGAGCAGAATAGAGTCTGGAGGAAGTAAATATTAATTCTCTTTGTTAGAAAAAAAAAACCCAGACCTGGTAGAGAGGATCTATATTTGATTGCGTATGTGGCAGTGAAGACTCCGACACTGATTGGCTGAGCTGCTGTGAGCACACAGAACATTCCACTGAGTGAAGGGGCTCAGAATGGTGGAAGGGAAAGTTGTCACTTTGGCTGGGCTTAACATTAGTCCAAACTAACAAAATCAGGTCCCAAGAAGTATTGTCCCAAAGCAAGAAGAAGAACATGCAACTTCTCTGCATGGAGAAGTTGGGTGATGTCCTCACCCAAAAGGAAGGCAGTGCCCAACCTGGTGATAAAAGAATAAATGATTAATGGAGGGAGTTGCACCCCAAGATTGGAAAAGAGGTGGTAAGGGAACACCTAGCTACATTAAATGAATTCAAATCTCTAGGGTCTGATCAGAACAGGATGCTGGACTAGATGGGCCAGCAGCCCTCTTATCTTCTGTGGCCCAAATACCAGCAGTGGGTGGGGCCAGAGGCAAATGTAGGGCAGCAATTAATGTGACCCTTCTGTTGTCCCGCAGGCTACCTTTCAGCCATGCAAACACCAGAGCTTTCTACACTCACACATCCCATCTCTCAACTCTCCTTCCAGGCAAGCAAAGAGGTGTTGTCACAGTTTGATGACACATTTTCCAGATATGAAAAGCATTGACAGAGGGTGGGGCCCCTGAGAGGAGACATGACCTAGGGAGGATCCCGAGGGGCACATTGAGAGGGTTGGGGGCCAAATGTGGTCTGAGGTTCCCCACCCCTGAAGTGTTTCAAGTGATATTATTGGAGTCATAGAAAACAAGTAATTTGAAACAAGATTGTGTTCAACTCCTAGATATCTCCGACTCTCCTGCCCTGCTGCTATACTCTTTTTGTGCAGAGCCACTCCCTGGTAGCTGTTCCCTTAATATATGCATTCTCTCTGTGTCACCAAGTTTCTCTTCCTGACTGCAGTCCTAACCCGCTAACTTAGTTCCACAAACATTGATACTAGTTTCTTCTGCTAGTCACAAAACGCTTCAGCGTTCCTTTCATCACAGCCTGGGCTGACCTTTGCTAAACGCCTCTGAGTTTGTGTCCTGAAAGCTTTTAGCATCCTTGGTTGTTGTTTTTTTCCAGTTTTGATTTCCTTTAAATAGAAGAGGATGAGAGCTCTATTTAAAAAGTGGGGTGGGGAGGAATCACACCAGGCTTTTAGCAGGCATCCCGTATTCAGAGTTCAAATTGAGCAGTTTCTCACTTCAACAAGGGTGATGCTTCTCAAGCTTCACTCTCCCACAACCCAACACTTTGCTTTTAAGAAGCACTCGTGACTGAAATTGCATAGCCATAGAGAAAGTTGAGCAATTGACTCATGCGACACCCACAAACAACGCAGGAGCTTTGGCAAAGCCCCTCAGACAACATACTCTGTGTTGGGATTTTAAATCAGAAAGCCCAAGTTAATAATGTTTCTCTTGTGAGCTTGCATGTGTGAACACAGGCACTCATGTGTTCACACATGCAATTGTCTGCCTCCCTCTCTTTCTCTTGGTCTTAAGGTGAGCGATTTTGCCAGGAGTTTAGCTTGCTTTAATTACCGTATCCTTCCTCCACAAATGTTTGTTTCCTGGTTGCTCCTATTTATTGCAGTTCTCTGCATTTTATTATCATCTTTTAAATTTTTTATTGCTTACCTTTTTTTAAAAAACAACAACTTGTAACTGCCTTGAGGGCCTTGTTGTCAGAAAGTGGCGTGTGTATGTATCCTATGTGATAATCGATACTGAAAGTGGGTCTACCCTGAGTAGGACTGACGTTGGAAGTCATCCCTTGATTACTTATATCCTGTTGATTTAAATGGTTTGCAGTTCATATACTGTTTTAGGATTTAATTTTACCTTGCTGGTTTAGTTTTGTCATGGCTCAACACCAGCTATCAGTTCCATCCTATGCACATCTACTTGGAAGGGAGCCCCAGTGTAGCTTGGACTGAAACCTAGAATTCGATTTGCGATGTTTAAATGCATGGGTTGTAACAATGCAACAACAACAACTCTGCATTTTTCAGGATGGTTTAAACCCAGTGATGATAATATAAAAGGAATTATGCAGTGTGCTGAAAAGGGATGGCTGCCGGCCTGCTGGGGATCAGTCCCTGCTCCATCTCCCTGACTCAGATGGACTCAACTTGCATGATTGTCATGCAAAGCACTACTGAATTACTATTCCCTTCGATTAACTTTCAGTGACCATGTCCATAGGTTGCTCCGTTAATGGCTTTCTGTCGATACTGTAAAAATGCTAACCTGCCTTTACATCTAATCAATGTTCAAATGGCTCTTTACATAAATGGTATATTCCTTTTCTTCATTTTTTTTTAAAAAAGCAATCAAACTGCATTGCACTGAACAGCAAAAAGGGAGGAAAAATAGCGAGAGAGGAATGAAATACAATAATTAATTTTGAGACGATGCTTTTTTTCTTTTTGAGGTCGCTGTCCTTGAGTATTTTCTTCATCACCATTTTTTCCCCAAAAGAACATTGACAATCAATGTTTCACTTTACTATCATCCATCTTCATAGAGTAATAAATTAAGTGGGAAATATTGATAGTTTTGACTGAGCTTTTAAAATTTACATACTAATGACAGCTGCACCCTTGTGACTTTTTGATTTCTGTTGCTGTTTACAGTTAGTGACTAGAGGGGACTCAGAGCCACCTGGGAACGATATATCCCCCTCTGAAGGGAAAGAAATAGTGCCAGTTTTCCATTAAATATTCCATATGAACTCTTTAGTGGCCCAATCTGTTCCTGTGCGTTAGGAGGGGAGGCAAATGTTACATGGCTATCACCTGACAAGAAGACATTTTGGATCCAGAGAAGGCATAGGAGTAAACTGTACAAAGGGTCTTCCAGGACCAGTTCAAACCTAGCAGTGTTTCCCCAAGCTCCCAATTAAGCATCCATTATTCCTTTAAAAAAAATGATTTAATACATTTATAAGCGTCTTTCTGCTGCAAGATTCCTAGGGAGACGTGCAATAAAACAATATGGCATGGCATCATATAAAATCAATACAGATATCACAGAAGCAGCAACTGAGAACCCGTAAATCTATAAAAATGAGAGAAAGCCATCAAATACGCAACTGACCAACTATGAAACATGTTGGAATGCTTGGGAAAGTAGAGAGAATAAGGCCATCAATGGATGCTGATCGTGATGGCCTGTGCTCAGCAGTGGACAGCATGATGGTCTGGCAATGCTAGCCTGGCTTCTGGTTGGCTGCATTGTTGCTGATTACCAGGAAGTAGAGGAGAAGGGGTGAAGCTGCGGTGAAGTTGGTGCAATGCAAATGGACCAGCAAAGCCAATGGGATACTCTTGCTGACCCATTTGCACCACACAGATCCTGCTGCTACCTCGCCGTTCCCACTCTACCAGCAATGCGACTGACCCCCAGAGGTCAGGTGAGCGTCATGACCCCACTGCACTGCAAAATAAGCAGCCTCACCTCAACTAAACATAATTGGCCTTGGTGGATGCCAAAAAAGGTGCCTGGTGGGGCCTCTGTGCCCATGGGCACCGTGTTGGAGACCTCAGAACCAGCTTTGTAATAAATGGCTTATTTAGAGGTTGGCTACCTCCAGGGGTGGGATAGAGAAATAAATAAATGGGTGCCTTGAAATCAGGCAGATGGGTGGTGAATGCAAAGGCGGGGTGGCATGTGATACACAGATATGCCAAGAGCACAGCAAAATTAGCTTTCCTTTTTGTGAGCCAATCCTGGGATCATTGGTGGAGGATTAGGGAAATATTAGCGACGGTGAGAAGCTGTGATGTCTCCAGTTTCCCTCCTTGGTGGCGAACCCTCCCTTAGATCATGTTGACCAGGAAGTGGCTTGCGGCACTGTCTGTTTGTAGAAAAGGGTTCAGTAACCTGAGAGGTGTGGCGAAGGACCCATTTTCATCAAGATATCCATTTCCTTCCACTGTCGTAGGGAGCGGGGAAGTCCACTGTGTTATCATATTACACACTCTTGACACAAGCGGGCCTTGTTCCTTGCTGGGATGTATCATATATGTAGATGATGTGTGCATTTTAGAAGGAAAGGGCTCTTCCAAATTGTGCCGCGAGGCAAATTCTTTAGCAATGTAAGAGAAAATGTTAGACAACATTCCTTACTAGAGAACGATTGACATTTTGGAGAGCCACGACACTTTGATTCCTTGCCCCTCTGCAAACTGCAGCCAGCACAACATATGGATCAAGCTTGAGTGTATTATTGGACAGGAAGATCCGATGAAAGCTTCACCTTTATCTCTCTTTGTACTCCATGCCCCCTCCACTCCCCTACACACACACACACACACACACACACACACACACACACCACTTCCTCTGTTTGCTCCTGGCTTTCTCTCCAACTATAATTGTGGTTTTCTTATGCTGCCCAGGGAGTCGCTATTGCCTCACTAAATATTTCATAGCACACAGCACAGCATACCTGCCAAGTGGCCTTAGTTGTTAGTTAGTTAGCTAGATAAATTTATTTGAAAAAGAAAAGGATAAACCTGTGGGAGAAGAGGGGTGGCAGTTGTAAACATTTCACGCTAAGCAAGGACCTATTTTAAAACCTCAAATTAAATGGGAAGCCTCTTTTTGGCTAGCTTGAAAGTTGGATTATTTTCTCTCTCCAGCAATCTCTTCTCTCTCTCTCCAGTCCTCGCTCTCTCTTTGTGTGTGTTTCTCCGCTCTGTGATTCCAAGCGCTTGTTTCCTCACAGTTTCGCTTCCTATTTGTTCAAAAGGGAAAAGTTCAAAGGCGCCTCTGGCAGCCAGGGGAAAAAGCTTGCAGAATGCTAACCCTCCAGTGTCTGCCTTGTCCTGACCTTGAGAAACTAGCGGTAAACTGTTCTCTTGCAAAGGCTGCATATGTGTTTTGTTAGACCAGGTTAGGAGGGGGTCACTCCGTCTCACCTGAGGCTTGGACGGCCGCCTTCAACTGCTTTTCAATGGCATAATGCATTTTTAAAAAGGGACATTCGCCCCTTTGTCTGAGTCCAATATAAGAACGGTCTCTCCTTTCCCCCTCCCTCTCTTTTTAAAAAACCAAACCTGTCAAAATCCCAAGCACACACTCCATAAAATATAAATAAGTACTTACTGTTTGCAGATGTTGCTTGTTTTCCCCCCATAATGTTTGCATTTGAAGTCTGGAATCCCTGCCTCCTGTCAGAGCTAGGCCTGTTCCTTTTGTCCATTTATTTCCAAAGGAACTTCAAAACAAGGTTTCTCAATGAAGACAGTTTCTGTCAAATCTGTCGACATTCTCAACACAACCCCTTCTCTATCAACCAACCCCCCCCCCCGAAAAACAAGGCTAACATTTAAGGCTTTGACTGCACCCACCCACACCCAAATGCACACTTTAAACATGCCAATTATAGCTAAGAGTTCCCAACAGTCATTTTAGAGTTGGTGTTTATGTATGTACCACTTAAACTGTTTATGTGGCACCTTTTTTAAATTTGCAATAGCTTTGCTGCATTTATGCTTTTGTCAACAAGCATGGAATCAGGAAGCAGGATGACTGGATGCGGAACCTCATCTAGGTTTATGGAGGAACGTTGCACTATTATTATTTAGTTCAGCAAATTGTTGCAGGTATGAATGAGGAGAAATTTTTATTTCAGTTGGCATTTAAAAGCAAACTCCCCTGATTTGTGCTTTCCCAAACAGCACGTGAACCGAAACACAGTCATCCTTTGAAATTTGCACTTCTCTGATTATATATATATATATATATATATATATATATATATATATATATATATGCTTTCGTAGATTTTCACGGGTACAGGAATGCAGGTTTTGGTGTCCTCGGGTGTCTTCCCGTGTAAAAGTTGGGGTGTCTAGGCGACGTTTCGACGAGGTCTCACTCGTCATCTTCAGGCTGTAACAAGAAGCCGAAAGCACCAGCCTGAAGATGACGAGTGAGACCTCGTCGAAACGTCGCCTAGACACCCCAACTTTTACACGGGAAGACACCCGAGGACACCAAAACCTGCATATATATATATATATATATATGCAATGCCGTTCTCTAGCCAAGCCATGTGTCCAAAATTTATTTCTTTATTGCATTCATATTCCACATTTTTCACCCAGGAACTCAAGGTGGGATACATGAATCTCCCTGTCCTCGTTTAATCCTTGCAACAACTCTGTAATGTAGGTTAGGCTGAGAGGCAGTTACTGGCCCAAGGTCACCAGTGGGCTTTATGACTGTGTGGAGATTTGAACTCGGGTCTCCCAGGTCCTAGTCTGACACGCTAACAATTACACCATACTGCATATACTGGTGTGAAGCAAAAAGGTATATATTAGGCAAAATAGCAAACTAGCATGTACATTGGGATAAATTTGCACTCGCATGCTGGTCAATTTTCATGAGGACCGTTTTTTTAAAAAATGACAAACTGATATGGAAATGTGTAGAACCAAACTTAAGACTGGACAAAAATGAGAAACTGAAATGGACAGAATGGACTAGCATCCCTAGTAGTAAAAAATAATAGTTTCCTCTATTTAACAACCATTTAAAAACTGCAGTACTTTCTGTACCTCTTTGATAGTGCTGGCCCTACCATTAACCAGAGTGAGGAAACTTGAAATGGGCAGTTGGAGAGGAAGTTCTTAACCTGAGGTACCACTTTAGCTAATGGGGCCTCCTGCTGCCACCGTGCCACCGCCACACGATTTCTGTTCTCATCCTGAGGTAAAGTTCTCGACCCGAGGTACTACTTCCCAGTTAGCGGAGTCTGTAATCTGAAGTGTTTGTAACTTGAGGTGTTTGTAACCCGAGAAACCACTGTATGTAGATAATTTTTTTCCTGGAAAAGACCTGCAGAACTAACTAGACACAATTCTAATGCTGTCATTAGCAAAGCTACATGATGGGTTTTTGCTTAATAAACAAATAAATAAATATTAGGTGTCGGGGAAGGTGAATTTTCATCAGCACCACAGTGGACAGAGAAGGGAGGGTGAAGCTTTCCTTCCCCTGTTGATATCTCAATTTAAAAAATGTGCAGTAATTTGACCAAGAATTGCTGAATTTTCTCATATACCCAGTGTGCTGGTCCCAGGGGGAGGTTACCGTGGGGTGAGGTCCAGGAACTGAGTCGAGGGTCGGCAGACAGTCCTCCAAGGGCGAAGCGGGGTCCAGGGCAAGGAGCAGGGCAAGGACAGGAACTCTCGAGGAACAGGACAGGGTGCTGGCCGAAACAGCTCTTCAACGACGTTGCTCCCGCAACCTGGGACCGGGCTGACTCGCCTTTATCTTCTCTGAGGCCAGGGGCGGTCCTGGCCCCTAGGAGACCCGCCTTTCCTGGCCTTAAGACGAGCACTCCTCCTGGGAGAAACCAGTTCCCTCCGCCTCTCTGCCCTGAGCCTCTGCAGCTCAGGAGAGGCTGGAGGGTTAATGGACCCAGGAGAAGACTCACCTTCCCCTGACAGGGGTGGGAGAGGCGCACCTGTAGGCACTGTGTCTTCAATCACCTCCGGAGCCAGAGAGGATTCACCTGGTGCCTGCTCCTGAGGATCCGGCACAGGTGCAGGTGCTTCAGATCCAAGTCCCTGCCCCAGTTCAGCCGGCCCTAAATCACACTTTGTGCATGCGCTGCGGGTTGTGAACGTGCCTCCCACACGGATCATGTTCCCAACCTGAGCGTACACTGTAAAAGCACACATTCTACTCGTAAAAACACCAGGCAGGCCCCACAAATAACCCAGAGATGCATTTTAAATAAAAGGACACATTCTACTCATGTAAAAATTCCCAGACCATCCCGCAGGCAGGATTTAGAATGCGATTGGGCTGGATCCAGCCACTGGGCCTTAGTTTGCCTACCCGTGATTTAGCTCAACATTGCCTAAACTGACTGGCAGCTGCTCTTTGGGGTTCCATATGGAGAAATTCCTAGTTCTACTTGAAAATGTGGAGACTGGACCTGGGATGCTCTACCACTGAGCTATGACCCTTCCTCTAAATGGGAACTGAGTTTGGAGGAAAGTCCAATGGATTACAGGGATATAGAAGTAGGTAAAGGGTAAGATTCGACTTCTTTCACCCAAATGTTGACCCCCTTTGATGTTTCTTTTAATATATATAAAAAATAGACCTTCCCCCCTGCTTTGTACATTTAATGGGGCAGATGGCAGACAACATATGTGGCTGTTCCACATCTAGTTAGGCTCATAATTTCCTTTTTTTAAAATCCGCATAAGAACGTTTAATAGATCCATTGTGAGGCTAAACACTTCGATTGAGAATAGCTGCAAATCAAACACATTTGGCCGCATTAACTCACTCTAGAAGGTGACTGAAAGGGGAGGCAGGGAGGAGGGTTGGAAGGGAAGGGAGTTTACTGCAGCCTACTACTCATATCCATGCCACCAACGTTTTCAAAAGGACGTCTGTGGCAAAATGGGGCAGTCGTTTCTCAGGGATGTGCATCAGAAACTAGGAAGGGATAACTGACATGGATGTATTGCTCTGAATACCAGTTGCTGGGAATCTCAGGTGGGGAGAATTGCTCTTGTGCTCAGGTCCTGCTGTCGAGGGCTTCCCATGGCATCTGGTTGGCTATTGGCTGGATTCAGCAGGGTTGGTCTTCTGTCCTTATGAAGTGGGACTTTCTTGGGGGAGAGGGAGTAACCTTCCTAGAAACCCTGTCCAGAGGTTAAGGGTAGTTCTACTCAGAGCAAACCCATCATATTTAATTGCCACCTCTCCAATGGCAACACCTAAGGCAAGTTGTAAGACAATGTGTAGAGAGTGTTATATGAACACTAGCTTAAAAAAAGAGAGAGAGAGAGAGAGATATTAGGCAATCTGATGGGAAGTGAGTTGTTAGGGTGCCACAAACACATCACAGAGAGCCAGTGTGGTGTAGTGGTTAGAGTTTCAGGCTAGGACCTGGGAGACCAGGATGTTGTTTGGGTGTTTTGGTTGGTAGGTTTGTTGCTGTTGCTGCTATTGCTGATGTTGTTTTTATGATTGATCTTCATGTGATTTCTGGGGAAATGGTTCAGTTTGGTTGTGTATTTTTTAATGTTTTATTTATTGCTTATGACTACTTTTGTTACATTGTAGTTAGGCATTTTTTTCATATTGTAAGCCACCTTGGGCAAGGTATGATCTGTGGAAAGGCGGCGTACAAATAAAATTACGTATGCATGTATGTATGTGCTGAGGTTGCAGTCACACAGCAGTTTGTTCTCTTTTCCTGATCTTTCCCTAACTGTTAATTTTCTCCATTATATTTGAGCTTTCACGTGGCACAAAAGCCTCTTCTGGGAAACGAATGGAATATAGTGCATTTTAGCACTCATTTTCATGCTATGTGATTCAAGAAAAAAATCTGTTTGCAGCTCCCTTAACCTGGAAAATAATGGGAGTGCAGTGATGAAATTTGTGGTGGTATACCAGCATTTATAAGGGGACGTGGGTGGCACTGTAGTCTAAACCACTGAGCCTCTTGGGCTTGCCAATCAGAAGGTCGGTGGTTCAAATCCCCGCAACAGGGTGAGCTCCCATTGCTTGGTCCCAGCTCCTGCCAACCTAGCAGTTTGAAAGCATGTCAAAGTAGATAAATAGGTACTGCTCTGGGAGGAAGGTAAATGGTGTTTCCGTACACTGCTCTGGTTCGCCAGAAGCAGTTTAGTCATGCTGGCCACATGACCCAGAAGCTGTCTGTGGGCAAACGCCAGCTCGCTTGGCTTATAGAGCATAGCTGTCAACTTTCACTTTTGAAAATAAGGGATCAGCAGCCTCACCTGTCCCGGGGACTGAATATGGGATATCTAACAATTTGGGATAGCAGCAGGAAACGGTGCTGGAATAAGGGAATTTCCTGCAAAAAAGGGAAGGTTGTCAGCTATGTTATAGAGTGAGATGAGCGCGCAACCCCAGAGTTGTCTGCGACTGGACCTAACAGTCAGGGGTACCTTTACCTTTTACTAGCATTTATATATAGTTTTCAAGTGAAAATCAGGGGAGAACTGAAGTAAACATGCGGATAGGGTGGAGGAGTAGCCATGTTGTCCAATGACACAGTGTGGAAGGAACATTAGAAAACAGAATCAGGAAAACAAATTCAATTATTCCCCATGTCTGAATGCAATATTAGAAGCTTGCACTGTCTCTCCATGTGTTACTGGGCCATGTTCAAGGTTCTTGTATTAATTTACAAGGCCTTTAACAACTTGGGTCCATGATACCTCCTGATTCCTTATATCCCTGCTCAGTCACTGAGATCGTTGCGGGAATCTCTGTTAAGTGGTCTTCTACTGCTCAGATACATGACTTGTATCCATCAGGTGTGATTCACTGTCGTGGGCCTGACTCTGTGGAAGTCCCTCCCAGCTGAGATAAGACATGCCCCCTCCCTGTTGAACTTCTGGCACCTGACAAAGACCTTTTGGTTCCAGCCGGTTTTTTAAGTAAGTTGCATTACACCTCTTTCACGATTCCACCTATGGTTTTCACTGCTTTAAACCCCATATTATTTGACTGACGCATTGTTTTATTGATTGCCCTGTAAATCGCTTTGAGACCATTCATGGGGGGAAGTCATCTATAAATATCGGAAATAAGTAAGTAAATAAGTCCTGGGCAAGATAGGTCTTTGGTCTGATCCATCAGGGCTCTTCTTATGTCCATATGTTATTAGAAACACCTCCTTGGGATAAGCGACTTGTGGATCCATCTTTTAACAGATCAGGTTGCTGGAATTGGACATATATATATATATATATATTCATCTTTAAAGCGTCAACCCTTAACATCAAGATGAAAATCCTTCAGCCCAGCACTTTGCCAATTGATACAATTTGAAAACGGGCCCGCTGTTGAAGCTTGAGGGGAAGCTGACAGGATGACTTTTATAATAGCAGAACGTTTAAGGTTATAGAAATAAAAGGAAGAGGATGAAATCTCTCTCGCTGATCTTAGCCCCCAGGCTTTCTCAGCTAACTCGGAGCTCCAGCAATTATTTCTGCTCTGCCTCCTCCTCCCACTGCTCCCCACTCTCCCTTTCTCCCCCCGCCCACCCTTTCTCCCCCCCCCACCAGCCCCAATTTTGTTTGAAATGAAGCAGAACCAGGCATGGGAAGCTTATCAGCAGTCGTTAGTTGACAGGGAGCACCTCACACCTGCTTTTACTTGCTGCTTTTTCCAGGCACTTTATGCCACTGAAGAATGTTGATTTTGTTCTTATAATGTGTAAAGATTCATTTATTTCACCTTTTGAACTTGGCAGAGCCATTCTGGCTTGAGGGGAGTTTCTCTGTGCATTGGACTCTCCCCCCTTTTCCTCCATCCCTGCCTCCCTTTGGCATTTATAGGAGAATGGTCCAAAGCTGCCAGGAAGATGTTGAAGAAGCAGCAATATCTCTCTCTCTCTCTCTCTCTCTCTCTCTCTCTCTCTCTCTCTCTCTCTGTGTGTGTGTGTGTGTAATCTTGCAAACTTGACTGGATCTGCTGAAAAGGTTATGGAGGCTAATGGGGCATTGAGAAGATGGGAGGTTGGTTTTTTTTTTTTTAGTTTAGTTTCTGGGATACAAGTGCCAAAGCTCAGCATGGCACCACAGAGTCAAGAAGAGCACTGGGAATAATGCTCCAGAAGTCCGGTCTGTCTGTCCATACCTGTGCAGTGTTGAAAGGGGCCTCAAACTCATACAGTGAGAGTCATGTCTGACATGACACAGCATTCACCCTGGTTTTCTTTCAGAAATAGACTGCTGTGTAGGAATCCATCCATAACTCAGTGCATGCGGGCACACACACACACACACACACACTTCACATACCCTCCAACATTTCTCTGATAAAAAAGGTAAAGGGACCCCTGACCATTAGGTCCAGTCATGGATGACTCTGGGGTTGTGGCACTCATCTCGCTTTATTGGCCAAGGGAGCCGGCGTACAGCTTCTGGGTCATGTGGTCAGCATGACTAAGCTGCTTCTGGCGAACCAGAGCAGCGCACGGAAATGCCGTTTACCTTCCCACCGGAGCGGTACCTATTTATCTACTTGCACTTTGATGTGCTTTCGAACTGCTAGGTTGGCAGGAGCAGAGACTGAGCAACGGTAGCTCACCCTGTTGCGGGGATTTGAACCACTGACCTTCTGATCGGCAAGCCCTAGGCTCTGTGGTTTAACCCACAGCGCCACCCGCATCCCATCCAATGAAAATAGGGACACCCTAATTTATATTATTATTATTACAACAACAACAACAACAACAACAACAACATCCCACCCATCTGACTGGGTTGCCCCAGCCACGCTAGGCGGCTTCCAACATATATATAAACAGAATAAAACATTAAGCTTTAAAAAAACCTTCCCTATACAGGTGGCTTGCGGGGGTCAGCTAACTCCATACCATTCAACATTTCTCTGATGAAAATAGAGATGTCCTAAGGAAAAGCAGGACATTCCAGGATCAAATCAGAAAATGGGATGGCTTCTGTAAATCCAGGACTGTCCCTGGAAAATAGGGACACTTGAAGGCTCTGATTTCATAGTGCATGAATGAAAAGCAAAGCAAGCACATTGAGTGTTGCCAAATTTAAAACCAGAGATAAGCCTGGTGTCAGCACCTGGCATCCCAAGGCAGCCACTGGGGATCCATCGTTCATGCCTGCCCTGCTCCCCCCACTTATGCAGTCTTCTTTATGGCTTGGGGCCTGGATCCCTGAACTGTGGCAGGTTTCCTGCCCTCATGCCCAGGGAGGATCTGGCCAGGTGACCGTAGCATGTGTTTAGCTTCGCTGCGTCTGGTGTACATTGTGATTAAAAGCTAAACCACGCAGGGAAAGATCCCCTTGCTTCTGTTCCTTTATTCAAACAATTTATATACAGCTTAACTAAAGCAGTCTCTAGGTGGTTTACAAAGATACAATACCAAAAAAAAAAAATACTAAGAAGAAGAATCAGTTAAAGCTATAAAATAAGATATCAGTTAAAATTTCCTGCTGGGATAAAAAAAGAAGTCATCTTCAGTAGGCACTGAAGATCAACAGGGAGGGTGCCTGTCTGATCTTATCTGGAAGGGAGTGCCATACAATTGGGGCCTTTACTACAGGTGTATGTGACCTGTGTATGCGAGCCGTGGGGGCAACTAACAGTGGCTCCCCCAAGGCCTCAGGGATCAAGCAAGGATATAAGGGGCTAGATGCTCCTTGAGGGATCCTGGACCTGAAAACCAAAACCAGGACTGGATTTAGGTTTGATGAGGCCCTAAGCTACTGAAGGTTATGGGGCCCTTTACATGTCCAGCTGTCCTTTATCGACAACAAATTCTCACTGTTTTTTGTGTCGAATATATACTATATGGTAATTTATGGACCTAATAGGCACTGGCGGAGGAAGAGGCACGTGGAGAGAGCACACCGCCCCCAGCAGCGCGATCCCAGCGGAGTGCCATCATGGCACACCATGCCCCCAGGACACACATCACACCCCTATGGGAGGTGCGCCAGCCCCACCCCCGCCTGCTCTCCGCGCCCCGGTGCTGGAGCATGAAGCTCCGCCACTGCTAATAAGTATCCTCTAAACCATTTGCACATAACTAAATATGTATTTTATCAAAGTAATTGTTGAACTGAAATACTATTAAGAAGAAGTATATTAATATTTTGGAAATGTACACCCAGTGTTTTTTCCCTTTAAATTTTTTTGGGGCCCCCAAGAGAGTGGGGTCCTAAGCTATAGCTTGTTTAGCTTATAGGTAAATCTGGCACTGACCAGAACCTTGCATCTTGTATGGGAAGCCCATGTAGACTTTTGAGCACTGGAATTGACTGCTGCTGATAGTCTTGCTTTACAGCTGGAATTGCTGCCTCCTCTCCTCTTGGGCTCTAGATGTTTCTCCAGTCAGCTTGATTTTCCTCCTCAGCAAGAAGACCACTGAGCATGCTCAATCTTAGCTGAGTTTTTTGGGGGTAGATGGGTGAGGCTTGCTTATTTCAGGAGTGGGTTTAAAGGATAGTTTTGGACTCTGGCAAACCTTTGGATTTACCTGGATAGTTCAGTTCATGCAAAGGAACACCCATTTGTCTCCCTACATTAACATTAATGATCAAACTATCCCATAAGCACATTGAAACTTGGTGCATGGCAAAGATTACTGGATGACACCAATATTTTCTACATATCAGCATACCTATTATCCAAATTATAACATTTTCCAAATTATGGCAGGCACAGGGATGGAATGCATAAGAAGATCTCCGAGTCTAAGTTACCATTAAGCATGCTACTCTAGGCAGCCAGCATAATATGTTATGTGAAACCATAAAATATACTTCTGTGTGCCAGGATAGGGACTGTGTTGTGAATATTTATCCTGGCTCATTATGGAGAGATGTTCAGGTCAAGCAAACTGATTGTCAATTATATCATTGTTTGTTTCTTTGTTAACATTTTTCTCTTTTAGCAGCAGTATAAAAACTGACGCATCCTTCAGTTGATATTCAGTTTCTGGAAGGCCGATGAAAAATAGTGTTGAAATCAGCTGGAAATGCATACAAATTTTCTGTTAAGATAATGCAATGCAGGGCAGCCGTTCAGTCTGGGATATTTATTTATTCTATATATATATATATATATATTTAATACCCCCACCCTTCCTCCAAACAGAAGCTCAGGGAAGCTTACAATATAAAGAAGTATAAAACATCCACTACAATGAAATCAAGTTATAGGGATCTAGCCAACTAAATTCTACTCTTAGTAGCCCCGTTGAAATTAATGGACCTAAGTTAGTCATGTCCATTACTATAAGGCTACAGCTCTTATAATTACAGTCATTTAATATCATCATTGCAATCAATTGAATTTATATCCTGCCCTTCTTCCTGAAGGAACCCAGGGCAGCAAAAGTGCCCACTTTTTTAAGCATCATAAAAACAGTTAATACACTCTAAAAACAGCTACAGTTAAGAGGGGGGTATCTAAAAAGAGTTTTAGTTAACAGATTCAACTCAACATATCATTTCATCCAGTTATCTCAGGGTTTCAGTGGAATGTTTTCAAATTCTTCCTGAAAATAATGATGGAGACAGGTATGCCTCGCTAGGGAGGCATTCCACAAATGGGAGCCATCACTGAAAAGGCCCTGTATTCAGTTGTGATGAACATTTGCTGCACTATAACTCTCAGGAGACCCTTTCTAGGATCCAAAGCCAACGCCTGAATTCTAGTATTATACAGAGTGGTGGTGGCGGGGGGTTTGAGACTCTTCTCTACCCATTTTCCCCACACCATGCCTTATTTCATACACCTCGATCATGTACCTCTCACCCCCTTGTTACTTGCCTTTTCTCGAAACTAAAAAGTCCCACATATTTCGGCATTTCCTCATGGAAAATTTGCTCCAGCCACTTGCTCATTTAGGCTGCCCATTTCCGAACCTTTTCCATCACTTCCATATCCTTTCCCAGATGAGACAGCTAAAAGTTTTGGTCATATGTCTGAATTAATATGGAATACACATATTATTCCAGGTCCTATAATTGAATTAATGTTTCTTTTCATTGTAAGTGTTCACAGAGAGAGAGAGAGAGAGGAGAAAATTTTGTAGTGCATATTCAGTGGATTTCTCTGTAATTCTGCAAGGCTGCCTCTGAGTGTCTCTGCAGCTTACCTCCTCCCAGAAATTACCCAAGCAGGAATAATGTGAAAGAAATGAGTCATTACAATTTATTGGTGTCAGCTTGACTTTTTTTCCTCCCCACTCGCAACGTCTTTTACTATTATTTTTTTTAAGGCTATCACAGATTGAAAACAAGGGAGGATCAAGTGTCCCAGTTGTGTTTTCAAGGAAGTAAATCTTGGAGAAATGATTACAGAGCAGATGTTAAATAAATGATTTTGAGTTAAGATCTGTGACAGAACGCTGCATCAAGGAAGCTCTTTAATAGTAAAAGAAGAGGCAGTCGGATGGAGGGAGGTTGGGGGGGGGGGTGAACCTGGCCTGCTGTGAGTACAGCTTGAATTGAAAGGAAAGCAAACATGCTTGGATCTGCAAGAAAAGCAAGGGTTGTAGTTTAATGAAGAAGGTTTGAATAAAAGAAAATGAACTGTTGCAATTTGGTCACAGTTTTAAGCCATGCTCCGCTGGCTGTGTACATACATTTAAGGCACATGTCTTCCCCCAAAGAATCCTGGGAGCTGTAGTTTGTTAAGGGTGCTGGGAGTTGTAGTTCTGTGGTTGCCAGAGAAGAAGAAGCAACCATTCCCAAGATTCTTTGGGGGAACAATGTGCTTTCAATGTAGGCTGTATACACAGCCACTGCCCATCAGGGTTTAGGTAAAAAAACAACCACGCACCCTGTGAAATAAAATGAACCAGTGTGAAAGCTGTGGGTGTTGATTTATGCCAACAGCCTATCCAAGATGATGCATTAAGTATCAATCAACACACTGGGGTTTACTGCCAGGTAAGTGAGTAAGTAGGCGCAGAATTGCAAAGCTACCTTTCAACACAGGTATTTCCCTCCGCCTTGGACATGTACAAATGTAACTGCTTGGGAAGCCTCTTTGAAACGCATACCAGAACTTTTGTGAGAACGTGAATAGATGTCTTTGTGATAGCATCACTTGCCAGATAAACATTTCCAGATACACGCAAATGTTTACGACTTTGGAATTGAAATGGTAGTTCTTTAAAGCTATAATTAGGAGAGGGGATCGGCAAATATGTCATGATTGTGTTGTTTCTCTTTAATTTGAGACAGAGGGCCAGCTCTGGATTGCTTAGCAGTGCTGATCTGTGGGACCCTATGCTTCCAAATCAGTGGTTGCCTACCTTTTTAAGCCTGTGGGCATATTCAGTTTTTTTTAAACTAGGGCCATGGGCACCCCGAAGAATTGATGCTTTTGAATTATGGTGCTGGAGGAGACTCTTGAGAGTCCCATGGACTGCAAGAAGATCAAACACATCTATTCTTAAGGAAATTAGCACTGAGTGCTCACTGGAAGGACAGATCGTGAAGCTGAGGCTCCAATACTTTGGCCACCTCATGAGAAGAGAAGACTCCCTGGAAAAGAACCTGATGTTGGGAAAGATTGAGGGCACAAGGAGAAGGGGACAACAGAGGACGAGGTGGTTGGACAGTGTTCTCGAAGCTACAAACATGAGTCTGACCAAACTGCAGGAGGCAGTGGAAGACAGGAGTGCCTGGCGTGCTCTGGTCTATGGGGTCACGAAGAGTCGGACACGACTAAACGACTAAACAACAACAACAACATGGGCACCCCACCCACCCCACTGGCCACTTCTTTCCCCTCTCCCCACAAATCAGCTTCAACACACAGAAAAACAAAAAGTGCCTACATATACACACACACTTTTGCTTTCCCATGGGATCTTGGTGCATGTTGGATCCAGCAAAATTAGCCGGAGCCGTGGAAGGCTCATAGAGCTGAAGAAGGAAGTGGGAAAGATGGTCAGACTTCCAACTTGTTTTCTCAGCTCTATGTATTCTTGGGAGAAAAATATGACCACATTCTCTAACTCATTGCCAGAAGAACAATGACATGGGGCGCAGAGGATTTTTTGAGGGGTCCAGGGAAGATTTCCATTTTGCCCATGGACACCGCACTGGTGACTCCTGCTGCTCTAAATCCTCTCTCTGCACCTAATCCACACAAGTACGAAACATCTTCCTGCTTGTCTCCTAGCTTTTAATCCCACACTGCCTCATGACACATGTGGTCTTTCTGCCATTCATCCTGGCTTCTTCTCCTTGATTGTGACTTAAGGCCACCCAATAACTTCTAAGCTTGGTTAGTACATGATGTTTTGGACTACAGCTATCATCATCCCTGACCATCCAGGCTGGGGCTGATGAGGTCCAAAACAGGGCACCAGTTAGGAGAATCCTGATGTAAACCAGCAATGGCCAACTTGTGCCAACTTAAAGTGCTCCCTGATGGCCCTGTCTAGTTTGAATTTGGGTGTAATAAAGTATTTCGTTTGTAGCTTTTTCTCATAAAGCAGCAAAAAAATGATGTCCCATTATTACACGAGATACAGTGATCTCCACTAACTTGAATGGCTTTAAAAGAAAATTAGACACATTCGTAGAGGATAAGGCTACCAACAGCTACAAGTCACATGGGATAGGTACCAACTCCATTGATGCCCCTGAGCACCAGGTGCTGGAAGCCACAGGAGGGAAGCACATGGTTGGGCTCAACTTCTGCTTACAGGCAACTGGTTGGCCATTGCGAGAAGAGGATGCTGGAGCAAATGGGCCTTTAGCTTGGTCCAGCAGGACTCAAGTCTGACTTTAAGAAGACCCTCCCAACAACTATGTCTTTGGCACCTTCATTATGCACCTTTCATTGAATGCTGAAGGCATACCTTTCTACCCTGGCTTTTGACCCTTGAGATGTTTTTAGGATCCACCTTATTTTTGTGATTGTAAGTTGTTTTAAAGTGTTTTTAATGTGTTTTACCTGTTGTATTCTGTCCTAATAATAATAATAATAATAATAATAATAATAATAATAAAATCTTCACAGTAATCTTATGAAGTAGCTGAGGTTGAGAGTTGGCATTTTGGCCCAGGTCTCCTGCTGAGCACCATGGCTGAGCAGATATTTGAAACCTCTTACCACCACAGTTCCCTGACCCAGAGCAAGAGATGGGGGACCAGCAAGCAGGTTACAATGAAGAGCAGGAGCAGGTCTGGGGGCTCTTGTCAGTAGGCTCTCTGCAGAGGTGCGGACCATTGAAAGATGCCAACTCTTAGTGCCAGCCCTGGGTCTTATGAAGCTCACCTCTTTGAGGTTGTTTTAATGAGTCTCAAAATTCTGCATCTAACTCAGAGCCTGGAGAACTTCACTGGCATCACTAATGAGAATTTACAACATGCTGTTATTTTACCATACATTGTTCTGCTGGCGCTGAGAGCTATATATTTCGAAGAAGGAGGTGCCAAAATGTATACACCCCAGCATGTTTTCCTTATTGATTAATTGCTTGTCAAGTTTTTTTAAGGGGCATCTGAGCACCGAAAAGATTATCCCGTTTATGTAGTGCACATCTGTAGTATTTAAGGAAACCCATCTGACAAACCCTAATTTGATACTTTTCAAAGTCCCTCCAGGGCTCACTATCTGTATTTGAAATATCCGCTAAGCATGTATGTATGTGTGTGTGATTTCTGAAGCTGCATTATAAGCCTTTGACACCCGATGAATGAAAGGGATACAAGCACGCCATTATGAGGCTCTTGTTCTCTTTAGTTTTTTTCACTTTCATCACATGGGGAGTAAAGAGAGACACAGAAAACATGAGCCCTGCGTTTTGGAATTTTAAAGAGGTGCTCCGAGGTTACCCGGAGAGGGGGACGGTGTCAGAATCACTTCTGATGAGAATTCCAGACCCTGAAAAACCTTAAACAGCCCGAGTTCCTTAGTTCTCCGGAGCTGGTGAGGTTTGCCTGCGTATTTAAAAATCAGTTCTCATCCCAATCTTCAAGAAATACGCAATGTGAAAAACTTGTGAAGAGTCTCATTTGCAAATGAGTTACGGTTATTGATATTTAATCTCTCTTCCCACCCCCTCCCTTCTTTTGCTCTTTGTAACTTAAAAGGAATCGGAAGCTGCTGAGAGGAAGCCGGGTGTGCCAAAGTTTTGTTGAAGTCAATGGAAAATACCACATACATGCTGGCTCACTTAGCCAATCAGGGATCCTATATTAATGGCGGAAGGATGAGCATCCTCTCCCTTTGCATGAGTTATGAGATAGTGAGTGACAAAATTTGAACAATCATAATCCGGATTTGGATGTTGCTTGCTTCATATGTGTAGGCTCAGTAGCACATGCTTCACCTGCAGAAGTTTCCAATTCAATCCCCTGCCTCTCCAGGTAGGGTTGCAAAAGTCCTCTGTGTTTGAAAACCTGGAGAGCTGCTGGCAATCAATACAGACATTACTGAGCTAGATGGACTGATGCTTCAATGGTATTTTGATATACCTAACATTACCTGCATTGTACCTAGTATGTGATGCAGGAGTTCCAGATTATTGCATCACACCAACTATCTTGATGCCTCCTTCTTCCAGTAAGCAGCAGCAACCCTCCTGCTGGGAAGCTGGTGTAAGTGGCTCCAGCCTTCCCAGCAGCCAGCTTCTGCATTTAGGGCTTTAGATGTAATCACCAGTACTTTGAATTACACCCTATAAGCAAAGGATTGCATTCCTATTCAGAGTAAAACTATTGGGTTGTACCCATTGCTAGACCTGCTCAGATTAGACTCATTGAAAATAGTAGACATGGCTTACTGAGATTCACTAACTTCACTCGGTCTAGTTTGAGTAGAACTTGGCTGGAGACAACCCATTGAAATCTATGGGCATGAGTTCCCTGGGAAGAAGGATTGACTCTTAAACCACTCTGGAAATTGTTGCTCTGTGAGGGAAATAGAAGCCTCCTAACAACTCTCAGAAGCCTTAACAAACTATAGGTCCCAGGATGCTTCAGTCTCTGACTGTTTAAGGTGGTATGTTGATGCTTTAAATGAATAGTGCAGATGGGGCCTAACACAGTAGGATCCAAACCCAAAAGACTACAGGGGCAAAAAGTGGGGAGAAGATATAACCTGACAAAAGACCTAAGGTGGTGAGACCTTCAAGCTGTTTCCACCATAGACACAATGGGGTTGCTTGATGCTCTCAGAATGAGACTCATTTCTTCTGGACCAATCACCTTTCAGGTTTTCACAGGGTGAGGCTCTAAGGCTAACATGCTATAAGCCATTGATAGACATGCAGAGGCTCAATGGAGCAGCAGACCGAACCCATCAGTAAGGCCTCCCACCCTTTGAAGTGGAGCCCTTCTCTTCAGAAATGCACTGGGGACAGAGGAAAAGCAATGAAATATTCAAAACCCACCCCTCTCCATATCAAAAAATGAATATTTTATAGTTGGAGTTATTTACAATTTGTGTCCCCAATAGCCTTTAATTGCCTCTCTCTCTCTCTCTCTCTCTCTCTCTCTCCCCCCCCCCACCTCGGGTCAATTTCTTTCTCAACTTTAATTAAGTTTTCTTTCCCTGCCTGTCAAAACTTCAATGCCTGCCTTGCAGGTTTGCTTTCAGGTGCATTTGGGGGTGCTTCCCCCTTCTGCAGCTGTGAAACGTGGATGGGAATGATTAAGACAGCACTTGGCTACTGTTTGCTTGTCTTTCTAACCCCATCCCTCTTCTAACATCCCAAAGGCAATGAGTGGATATGCAGCCATTTTCAGCACATGTAAATATAAGTAAGTAAGTAAGGAAGGAAGGAAGGAAGGAAGGAAGGAAGGAAGGAATTTTTGGCATGCTTAGATTCTATCTCCGCTGTCAGTGGAGGCAGTATGTCTCTGAATACCAGTTGCTGGCAGTCAACTGTGGGGATAGTGCTGTTGCACTCAGGTCCTGCTTGTGGGCTTCCCAGAGGCATCTGGTTGGCCATTGTGGAACAAGATGCTGGACTAGATGGGCTATCGGCCTGATCCAGTAGGCTCTTCTTACGTCCTTATGGTTGAACTTGAATAGGGCAAGGTCAACTGTCTTGGGCTCTTGCTGACATATCTCTGTGATCAGCAGTGCATAGGCATAGGGGAGTGAGTTGATCCACTTAAATTTGCACTTTGCAAAACAATACACAACCAAAACACAGCCGTTCTTTCAAATTCATAGGTCTCTAAATTCTGCAGTACAGTTCTCTAGCCAAGTAATGTGTACAAAAATGCATGGGTGGGGGGCAGAACTGCATACATTGGTGAAAGTAATGTGCAAAATGCATTATATTAGGGGGAAATGCTTTGTAAAAATGTGTCTGTTAGGAGACATTTGCACTAAAATGCTGATGAATTTTAAAAATAACAACAGCTCATACATGCATAGATAGGCATGACTCGGTACAAGATAGCTTTGCATGCCTGCCATGGGGAAGGACCAAAGCTCAGTGCTGGAGCATCTGCTTTGCATGCAGAAGGTCCAGGACTCAATCCCCAATGGCATCTCCAGGTAGGACAGGGAGAGAACCCTGCCTGAAATCCATAAGAGCCGCTGCCACTTAGTGTAGACAGTAGCAAGCTAGATGGACCAATGGGTGTGACTCAGGACAAGGCAGCTTCTTATCTTCCAATGCATATATAATCTATAATATAATCTCTTGCACCTTGGAGTGTCCACCAGAAGACCACAGAAGGATGACAGTGAAGCAGAGCACTTGCCTCCTTAGCTAGAGCAAAGTCAATGAATAACTGATGGTGTAAAAGATAGCAGATAAAGTGTTCTTGATCCAATTGATTTACAAGTAATCAATATGGTCCATTAGGCAGCAGACAAAACCAATATGTCTCGATTTTTTTTTTTTTTGGTATTATTGTATACCCCGTCAAAATGACTTAGGAATCGTTTACTGAAACACTGACCTAAGGCAAAAAGAAAGATGTGTGTTTGTGTGCAGATGCATGTGTGTAAGCTAATTTGTGTGTTAGGGGAGGAGGAACTGTCTTTTTAATGCAGATACAGCGAGAGAGAGAGAGCGCATTTCATGAAAATTCATGTTACAGACAAGTAATACTTGTCTATGCGTTTTCCGATTAAAATTGCAAGCAAACGAATCAGCTCTCCATGCCAATTTTCTGTTTTATATGCAAGGAATTATAATAGCTTGCATTTTTACTATGAGATCCCCTTTATCAAATTGGAAATGGTTTATGATAATGTGAATATAGAGCAATGCAAACTTGTGCACCGTGTAACTAGCCAGTTATTAAGGAAGAGTGGTTTTCTTTCTCTTTGGGGGTTGGGGTTGGGGTGTTGGGGAGGGCTGGAATACTTTGTTTTGGACAGAAGAGTAAGAACTCTCAAGTGGAACTGCTTTCACCTTTGTGCTAGATGGATGTAATTTAAACTAACCCCTGATGTTCTTGCGCTATTTATTTAAAAGTGTGTTTATCCCACAATGAAGCCCACTGAGATGAAACATCAAATCTAGAGACTGTGCTCTCTTTGGCAAGAATTATATATGGATTGATATTCCAGAGGCCTTATGGCAGGTCACCTTTTTTGGCATTGATTGCTGATTGTCCTATTACAGACTGCCAATCACAACTACATTAATGATGTAGCAGGACTTAAGAACCCCCCCACCCAACTGCATTTTATTTATTTATTTCCATCAATGAGAAAAAAATGTTACATAGCATATAAGATGAAAAAAAGTTTGAAGGCTGCTACGGGAGAAATCGGGTTAGACCCAATCCTTCTCCTATGCAGACTGTTAATTGGGCCCAGTCTTCTTGTAAACATAGCTCTTCAAGTTTGCGGACTGGGTGGGGCTGCCAAATAGATCCATCATAATGGGTAACCCACATGTAGGAAGCAGAGGGGAGAAAAAATGAGGGACAGAATTGCTGTGCCCCACCCAGCTTTCCAAACAAGAATGATCAACATTCTTGGAATTAGTGTTTGGTATCTAGGGCTGGATTTAGGTTTCTCATTTGTTCCCCTCAATCTAAATTTCAGTTCTTCACATTTTCATGTCAGTTTACATTTTATTTTTTATTTTATTTTTTTAAAAAAAGCATTTTGGTGCAAGAATCATCATGTTTGCATGGAATTTTGACCTATTCCCTTTAAAGAGCTACAATTCCCAGTGTGGTTTAGCAAATAAATCCCTCTTCCCAGTGATCTCTGAGCAAGCACCTTCAACTAACTACCACTCTCATGGTTCTTGGGTGGAAGCCTTGATTGATTGGTGGAAGCCAGGGTTGAAGTGGTATCCTGGTGCTTTAAATCTATGGTGTGGGTGTGGAAGTGTCATCCATCGACACACTTGTCCTAAATGCCTTACACTATTTGTGCATCTAGTTCAGCATCTCCTACTTGGACCAGCAGCATACCTCTGGCAGAGATTCGGTCCATGTTTGCTACTTGTGATGCTTTGCCAGAGAATTCGAGGACTGAACCTGGGACTTTCTGCATGCACTGGTGAGCTGAGGTTAGAAATGCCAAAATCAACCCTCCAAGGTGTTTGTGTATATACAAGAGCTCAAAGAAGACTAGCGTTGTCCCTGAAGTACCATCCAAGGTTTGCAATGGTAGAATTGATGTGCCCCAGCAACTGCTTAAAAACAACAACCACCCACCTCTTTACAGGAAGTTGATGCCATTAGTGGAAACCAACAATGTTTTCGTGAGGCCCTGGTGAGGGCTCCGAGTAAAATTCTGGGAGCATTAAGGATGAGATCCCTTAGATCCCGACATCTCAGAGATGTCCAGTCAGTTTTGTTTGTTTGTTTCTGAGGTGGGAGGTGGCAATGGAAATTTTAATGACTTCCCTGAGGGGCTGACTCTGAAGGAGCACCTCCCAAAGCTTCTCTCTTTGCTTATTTATGGCAGCTCCCAGTTATCAGAGCACTGGCTGTCCAATTAGCTTAACGACTAGAGGCTCCTCAGCCGGTGTTACATTATGCTGTCTCAGAGCTATGTAATCCCTTCTTAATGACATGGTACATTCCAAGCCCACTATATTAATTTCAAAGGGATATGTCTGTATGTGTGTTGCAAAGGAGCCGGCATTTGCTCCACAGGCTCTGAGTCATTTAACGGGCAACATTTCTAATGCAAAATGTGCAGGGAAAGAAGTGCTTGTTTCTTCTCCTTACTGCTTGTGTGAGAGACTCTGCAACAAAGGGAAGGTCCATAGCTCAGTGGCAGGGCAGCCGCTTTGCTTGCAGAAGGTCCCCGGTTCAATCCCAGGCATTGCCAAGCAGGGCTGGGAATGTCCCCATTTTTGAAACCCTGGAGGGTTACTGCCAGCCAGTGTGGACAATACTGAGCCGGATGGATCAACGGTCTGAAGTGGTATATAAGGCAGCTTCCTGTGTTTCTAAAACTCTTGACGGCTGAAGATTCCCCATACGTTATTGTTGTTTTTTTGTGGGGGTGTCCAGCTTGGGGTCAAACAATACATGATGTCAAAAGGCAGGGAAACCTTAAACAAGTCTGATTTTTGTATTTAAATAAAAGCCATGGGAGTTCCCGATCAATATTATTATTAAAATATATTTATTTATACCCCATCTTTTCCCCTGGCAGGGCTCAAGGTGGGATATAAATAACCTCCAACTTACTGCAGAAGTTGTGGCCTCAGGAAGGGGACATCTCTCTCAGAGGCCAGTTTTCCCCCTTCTCTCTCTCTTTCCCTCTCAACTCAGCAAAGGAGATGCATCCTATGGCTCCCTAGGACACCCTCCCAGGGATCATAGGATTGCAGCCTAAATGTATTTTATTTTGGAATCTAAACTTCTGCTCCTGGAGGGAATAGTGATAAATAATGGATAAATATATAGATGCAATAAGCTAAAAAAATAAAGGTTTGACTTACTGTTAAGCCAATTTAAGTCTGTGCTGTTGTAGATGTGCTCCACATTTCAAGAGCAGTTTCCCATTCAATGTGTGTGTGTGTGTGTGTGTGTGTGTGTTTGTAAATAAAAATAAAAGTCCAATACCTTCTCAGTAGTAAGTGGTTTCATTTTTTGTTGGACCTTGGCTAGGATCTTTTGATTGATTGACATTATTACTGGTCTTTGGAGGAGGAGAACCCAGTAATTTATAGCAGTACATTTTCCTTTTGATCTCTCCTCTTCCCCCACACCCCCATTCAGAATTAATTTACCTAAATATGCATGAGGGAAAGGAGGAAAGATTTAATTGGAGCTATATTGAAGGATGAGATTAAAACACAATGAAGACCACATAAATTTGATGTCGGGGCTTCCAAGTCCCCCCTCCCCCTATATTCAAAGTTTCATTCCTACACATCTTTTTAATCTTGGGATCTCACCTTAGCTATAAGCATCAACCCAGGTGAGTTGTGGAGAAAGATAATTCAGTCCGTCTATAGTCACCTGATATTTCTTTCATCTCTGTTATCCAACTGTTTCATTTCAGAATTGACTCTACTATTAGACCAGTAACCTTCAACTTTTTCAAACTTACAATGGAACAGGTGACTCCCTTAGACTAGTCCGTCTAGCCCAGAATTGCTTACATGGATAGGTAGAAGCTCTCCAACATTTCAGAGCAGAGATTGAACCTGGGACCTTCTGCATGCAAAGCCTGCCCTCCATCACTGAGCTGTGGTGGGAACAACATTGAAAAGATAGGAAGCTGTCATACCATCAGATCATCTAGCTGACTAATGTCTACACTGATTGGAAGTGGCTTTCCAGGGTTTCAGAAGGATCTTTTCCTAGCCCTGCCTGGAGATGCAGAGAATTGAGCCTGGGGGCTTCTGCATTCGACATGGATGTTCTCCCACTGAGCTATGGTCCTAACCTGTAACTTCTTGCCTACAAAAAAGTTAAGATTTTTAATGCTCATTCTAGCTGTCTAAATTAAATTAACGGGCTCAGTATCCCACATAGATCTTGTGCAAGTGTCAGCAGGAGCCTGAAGATGACATGGGACAGATTTTGAAATCTACATAATTTCCTATATAGTTATCTAGACTTGTGGTCGTGAGTACATTGTAAGCAAAAACAGCAGCATGCATGCAATCAGACTATTCCCCAAAGTTCAATAATTTTTTCACCCTTTTTATGCTTCTCTTTTAAATGACCCAATCCCTTTTTTATACTTCTTGAATTTTTACAGCCAACAATTTCATACGTGGATAAAGTACTAAACAAGTATCATTACCCTCTTTATCCACAACGCTCTGTGGAAGTATAAATTCAACATTAACATGATGCGAAAGAGGAGCTGAACTGAATTTTAATAAGAGTCCCCTGTGACTTCGCTGTTGAGTAACCAGACAGAATAAAAAATGAACAGACATTGAAGGATGTTGCAAACCTTTATGAAAAATAATATACAGATTACTTGTTTGTTTAGGTGACTAAATTTAGGCTGTGTTGTTTTGTGGGGTTTTTTTAAAGAAAAAAGAGGGCATTAGAAAACAAATCACGTTAGGGAAAGCATTGCTGGTTCACCTTTTCTTTTCTTTCCCCCTCTTTAGAATGAAAGGCAGATATGTGAAAGAAAATATGTGAATGCTGCTTCTCTCCTACCTCTGCAAGGCTCCTCTCCCTTGAAGCAGTGGTGCGGAGGGCAGAAATCCAACAGGTTGTGTGAGAAGAAGAAATTGCATCTTGTTTGTACAAGACATCACAAAAATGACTGGGGATCTACCTGTTCCAGCACTGAGCAAACTCATGTACAAGTCTGCAGAACATGGTTCGCTAGAACCAGTTGTATGTGATGACTCAACAGAATGCAGTGGAATGTATAATGTAGTGGCCAACATTTATTGTAACCCTGTGTCTCTCTTCCCCCTTCTACTTTGGGAGGCGAGATGCACTTCAGTGCTAGATCAACTGCCTTTGCATGCAGACTGCCCTAAGTTCAGTCCCCAGCAGTTCCAGGAACAGCTGGGATAGACCCCTGGCTAAAACAAAAAGGAGCTGCTTCTGGTCAGTGAAAACAATATTGAACTAGATGGGCCAATAGTGTGTTTTATAGAAGGCAGTTTCCTATTGGCCAGGTGCATTCTTTGCATGCAGAAGATTCCATCCCTGGTACCTTCAAGTAGATCTGAGGAAGCCCCACCCTAAAACCCCAAGGGGGTTTTCAAGCTGAAAACAATCCTGAGCTAGGGTCTGAGACAGCACAATGTGTGTGTCTATGATCTGGCCCTGGCTCATGGGATGCCGTCCGATTGGGAACACAGGTTTTTGGCCCATGACAATTGACAGAGCCATGGTGGTGTAGTGATTAGAATGCTGGAGGCAGCCCATGGAGACCTGAGTTCGAATCGCCACACGATCATGGGGGGTGACCTTGAGCTTATCATTGTCTTCCTCTTGGGGTTATTGTGATGAAAGCATGAAAGACTGGAGCAACCACATAAACTGCTTTAAAAAGATGCAGCATACCTAATGCAAAAAGAGAAACATACGATTTTGGGAATGTCCTGTTTGGGGAGTCAGTATTAACAGGAATAAACAACTCCCTTTGCAGCAATGCAATGCAATTGTTGAATCAATGGCATGTTTCAGAACACATGTGCAAAAATACATCAGTCTGGAGGGATTGACTGTTAAACCAGTCTTGGAATTGTAGCTCTGTGAGGGATAGAATAGTGCCATAAATATATACTTCAGGTGAGGTCTTCAATCCAATTTATTTTACTGGGACCCAAGTGTGATTAGCTGGTTCCTGGTACATTTTTGGCACAGGCCCACTGCCAGCCCACTAGAATGTGCCATTCCTCTAGGAATGGAAGCAGAGTGGAAACACTGGTGTTCTTCCTATCTGGCTCTAATAACTTACAACTATAACTCATGTTGCTTACTCATACTAAGATCCACTCCAAGTCAAGCTACAAGAGACATGGTGAGTAATTAGTTCTGGAGTAATCCCACCCACCCCCTGCTTTATTTTTCATTTCCACAGGTCTGGATTAATCCACCTGATATCTAAAAGTGTTCTCGGTCAGCAGCAAATACTTGCCTAATTGCTCTTAACATGAGACGTACAGAGGCTTTCCCACAAAATCACTTTCATGCTGCATGCGGGACTGCAATAACACATGCATACATAGCACAGAAAGTGCCTGCTTGACTCATCCACAGGGTTTCACTTTCAGGCCTGAATTTACTCTGTGACAATGTACTGAGCAAGAATCAAAGCCATGACTTGAATTCCAGCTGTGTTCCTTATGTACCGAGTCAGATTTCACAAAAGGGGGGGGAAACCCTGTGCCATTTGTTTGGATGCATTGCAGGGAAATTCGTAGCATCTGTCTGCTTTCAAGATTATCAAATACTACAGCAGGATCAATAATTCAAAACGTTTGTTTTTGCAGTTTGCACAAGGACATAGGCCACTGCCATTCTTAATTTAGAAGTGGTCAGCTACTCCCACACCGTTCATTTGGAGCTACCACCATCTGTGGCCAGTAGATAAGAAGTTAGGCAGGGTGGGAGGACACAAGAAGTCCAGGAGAAGTGACAGACCCAATGATCAAAAACCTGGTTTTATAATTTGGAGGCCACCCAAGAAAATGCCCTCTCTTCAGTAGCCCCCTGCCTTACTTCAGAAGAAGTTTTCAATTGCTGTGGGTTTGTGACCATTTAATACCAACAGTACTCAGTGCACGTAAGAGCTTAGGATTCTAAGCAAAAGGTCTGCTTGAAATACGGAGGAGCTATAGCTGATTTCACCAGCAGCAAGGAGTTGTAGAAAAATTAGCACACAGTGGAAATAAACCATGTAATAGATTTAATGCTTCTATAAACTGGGAGAGCTTCCAAAAACAGAAGTCATCATCTGAAATGAATTTACAGACTCAAGGTAAATATGTGTAGAACAGGAAAGATGTTAAGTCCTGTTTTATACAACTACTACTTTTAAAAAAACAAAAAACAAAGTTGCTGCACTAAATTCAACATACAGGGAGCTAAATTAGGCATGAGTCATTGCTGAGTAGTTAGTTTGTTTAACTTAGGCAAGCTTCACTGATGCTGTTACGGATGTATGCGTATGATGGAAATGTACTAGGTAATATCCCATTATTGAACTGCAGATTTCCTCTATCTTCTAAGTAACACCTTTTACAGGTTTCTAAGAGAAGGTCCATAAGTTCTAGATTGTTCAGAATTTAGTGGCTAGCATACCCTCCAACATTTCTCCAATGAAAATAGGGACATCCTAAGGAAAAGTGGGACATTCTGGGATCAAATAAGAAACCGGGAAGGCTTCTCTAAATTGGGGGTATCCATGGAAAATAGGGGCACTTGGAGGGTCTGGGCTTGACTGCAGGTGGGGGCAGATGGTTGAAGGCATGTGACAACTTGCTGAAACCTCTGTCCTGCCTGTCCCTATGTTACCAGGCCAAGTTCAAGGCTCTTGTGATGATATGCAAAGCCTTGAGCAATTTGGGTTCAGGATACCTCCAGTAGCACCTGAATCCTGATATCCCAACCTGAACACTGAGATTGTCTGAAGAAGCACTGGTAGAAGTCTCCCATGTTACAGAGGCCCAATTAACCTCAACCAAAAGTCGAGTATTTTGTGATAGTGGCCCAGTACTGCAGAAAACTCTTCCAGCTTTTGACTTCCAGGCTTCTCCTGAAGATGCTTCAATGCTGACGGGCCTATTCAGCTGTTTAAAATTTTCATGATTAGCCAGTCACTTTAATGATTCTTTTATACTGTCTTTAATGGTGTTTTAAAGACCCTGATGTTGGGAAAGATGGAGGGCACAAGGAGAAGGGGACGACAGAGGACGAGATGGTTGGATAGTGTTCTCGAAGCTACCAGCATGAGTTTGACCAAACTGCAGGAGGCAGTGGAAGACAGAAGTGCCTGGTGTGCTCTGGTCTATGGGGTCATGAAGAGTCGGACACGACTAAACGACTAAACAACAACAACAACAACATGTTTAATTGCATATATTGCATTGTGTGGACTGACGACATTTTATGATATGGTGATATATGAATAAATAAGTAAAAATAAGCCTATTCTTCTACATCATCAGCTATGGGCCAGCACCTCAAGAAAGTAGTTAGAGAAGTCTGCTCCCCTCTCTCATAACACTAGAACTCACGAACTTCCAATGAAACTGAATTTTGGAAGATTCAGGACAGAGACCAAAGAAAATGCTTCTTCATGAAGCACATGAACTAAACTATGGAACTTGCTCCCACAGAAGGCAGTGATGGCCGCCAACTTGGATGGCTTTAAAAGAAGATTGTGCAAATTCATGGAGAACAAGGCTCTCAATGGCTACTAGCCATGATGGCTATGCACTAACTCCATTATGCCTCTAAATACCAGTTGTTAGGAATCACAAATAGAGAGGGCAGTAGTACTCAGGTCCTGTTTGCTGATTTCTCACAGGCATCTGGTTGGCCACTGCAAGAACAGGATGCTGGCCAGTGGCCTGATGAAGCAAGCTTGCCATATGTTCTTAAGGTGCCCTAGACCATTAGCCTGCCTGCTTTAGTGTTGTCTATATGTACTAGCAGTGGCTTTCCAGGGTTTCAGACAAGAGTCTTTCCCACTCCTACTGGAGATACCAGAAATTGAAACTGAAATCTTTTGCATATACAGCATGCACTCTACCACTGACTTACAGCACTCACTTCTACTGTAGTCCTCAAGCAGAGGTTCAGGTAGACAGATCCCATGTCAGGGAAGTCTGGTCGTTTAGCTCCTCTTCCCAATAAAGATTGACAGAATTCTCTTCTATTTGGGCTATGTATTTTCTCTTGTTAGGAGACCCCTACTCCTCTCACAGAGCTACAATTTTCAGAGTAATCCCCTTGGAAGAGGGATTGAGTGTTAAACCACTCTGGGAATTGTAGTTCTGGAAGGGGAATAGGGGTCTCCTAACAACTCTCAGCATCCTAAACAAATGACAGTTCCCAGAATTCTTGGGGAGGAATCCATGACTGTTTAATGTGGTACCATAGTGCTTTAAATGTATGGTGTGAATGTGGCCTAGATGGGCCAATTACCTGACTAAATGTTATCATGCATTCATTGGTTCACACATGATGATAAGTGTGTGCAGTAAACACATGTGCAGCTGTAAATAGGCCATCTGATTGACTATAAGGAAGCTTCCTATGTTCCTAAATCAAGAAATAGTAGCACTTGCAGCTTGTCTCAGTTGGTCCCATCCAGTTGACACATAGCTGCAGGAAACCAGGACAAGCCTTTTGCAGCCCCTTAAGCCACCTGGCATCCGGCCTTTGGCATTTCTTTAACACCTGGTAACTCATGCTTTTCCGCAAAAGCTTAAAAATGCTATTTTAGTGGCAGAGAGAGAGGGAGTAAAAAGAGAGAGAGGCCTGTACACCCAATTCAGCTTTAAATCTCAGAGTTGACTTCTAATACCATTACCTCATATAAAGAAGAAAATGTAAATTGCAAATATGCTGGCGATTATAACCTTTCTTCCTGAAAGACATTGTAATATAAATGCAATAAATTGAATTTCTTCTTGAAAGAAATTTGAATACCTTTGGAGCATTTTAGCAAACCATCTCCAGCTTTTATGGCATGACTTCAATGGAGTACGGAGGAGCCATCCGCCCCATGGCATGGCGGCTTCTGCAACAGAAGGATATAGAGCAGCAAAGGTATGCCAAGAAAAATAGAATGTTCTTTATTGATATTCAAAATTTATTTTATTAAACTCACACAAAAGACTTCTTAAAAAATGGAAGTGCCTTTTATTAGAAATGGCATTCAAGCCATTAACTGTGTGAGTGCTGTGTTTCTTCCTTGGGTGGGGAAGAAGATGAGAGAAAGATATCATTTTAACATTTTGGGTGATGGCCAACTAAGTTCTACTGAGAGCAGGCTCATTGTAAGTAATGCATGTAAGGCCCCATCTATACTATGCATTTAGCCTCAGTGCTGCCCTTAAGAGAATTCAGCAGTGATGAGGATAGGAACAAAACTAGAATCATTTGGTTCTGCTTGTCACTGGCTCTGGCAATACTTACTGTTGGTCACTCTGCCTTCTGCCCTACTGATCCCATCAAACACCACTGCTGTGTTGGGGAGAAGGATCTCTTAAGACTTGTCTCAGCAGCAGTGGTGGCTTATTCTCACTAGACCTGGTGGGCTACTAAGAAGTCATAGGGGGGGTGTCCAATGCAAGATTACAGGGGTGTGTTCAACTTCTGGTGTTCTCTGCATCCTCTTCCCTTGCAAATATATTGTGGACATTTAAGCATTGCTGTATTGCAAATAGGTAACACCTAACTAAACAGAAGAATGTCCTCCTCCACCCCACCATGTTTGTCACTGCTAACAGCAGATCACAGGGTAAAGCTATGACAGATTATAGGAGGGAAGGAGTCCTGCAGTCCCAACTACAGGCCAGGAGCAATATTGCATGTGATATGTCTGTAACTAACTAGTTTGTAGGGATGTGGGTGGGGCTGTGGTCTAAACCACTGAGCCTCTTGGGCTTGCCAGTCAGAAGGTTGGAGGTTTGAATCCCTGCAATGGGGTGAGCTCCTGTTGCTCGGTCCCAGCTCCTGTCAACCTAGCAGTTCAAAAGCATGCCAAAAAGTGCAAGCAGGCAGAGCCTAGGACTTGCCGATCAGAAGGTTGGTGGTTCGAATCCCTGCGATGGGGTGAGCTCCTGTTGCTCAGTCCCTGCTCCTGCCAACCTAGCAGTTCGAAAGCACCTCAAAGTGCAAGTAGATAAATAGGTACTGCTCCAGCGGGAAGGTAAACGTCGTTTCCGTGCGCTGCTCTGGTTCGCCAGAAGCGTCTTAGTTATGCTGGCCACATGAACCAGAAACTGTACGCTGGCTCCCTCGGCCAATAAAGTGAGATGAGCGCCGCAACCCAGAGTCGACCATGACTGGACCTAATGGTCAGGGGTCCCTTTACCCTTACCTTTTACCAGTGGGGAGGTACAGTAAATGGCATTTCCATGCACTGCTCTGGTTTCGGTGTTCCGTTGCGCCAGAAGCAGCTTAGTCATGCTGGCCACATGACCTGGAAAAACTGTCTGCAGACAAATGCCTGCTCCCTTGGCCTGTAAAGCGAGATGAGCACCGCAACCCCAGAGTCGCCTGTGACTGGACTTAACCATCGGGGTCCTTTACCTTTACCTTTTTAACTAGTTTGTATGCTTTAGCTAGGCACCTACTCTGAGTTGGTGCTGGTTAGAAAGAGATACTCAAATCTCAGATAGGACAGGTTATTCTCTGAGAAAGGAATGTGACATATTTAAGGAATCTTCTGCTAATTTATGCCTGTACCATTTAGTGGTTATTTTGAAGTTAATTCAGTACAGTCTTCCTGGATACTGTCATCTGTTAGCAAACAGGCAGGAGGGAAAGCAGATTTAATTTCATGGGCTGGACATTTTGGTGTCCCAGTATTGTGCAGTCCAAGAGGTGCACGCTTTGAGATCCTGTTGCAGAAGGCACTGCTGTGCAATTTTCAGATCCTATATAACTTGCTTGCCCCACTTAAAAAGATTCCAGCCCAAGCAAATCTACTGACCTCAACTGGCAAACATTGCAATGAGTTTCTAGGTCTCAGCTCAATATTAGGGAAGTGTGAATCTGTCATTTTTGGTTTCTTTCCATTTTGGTTTATCTCAAACTGAACCTTAGTACCTTCTGCATGCCCCACATGTGCTCTGCCACTGAGCAATGGTCCCTTATTGACTTTCACACAAATGCTGCAAGATTTTATTCTTGCAGTCCTTTAAATGTTTAGAGCGTTGGTAATGAGCTGCAGTGAGCTTTACACTTCATTTGTATGTTAGTGGACAAGCACAGAATGATCAAACACTAGACATTGTTTGCCATTTCATCTGCAAACCAAGTAATGATTAAGCCATAGTTTACCATGTTTGGCTACAACAAGGAACTATGGTTTGCTGCTCACTAGCATTCCAAAGCTTTTACTCTTCCTTCCATTGTGTGCCAACGGTAAGAGAAGTAGAGGAAATAGCGTCCAAACATCAGCCAGGAGGGGAAACATTTCAGAACAGGCAAATTATATTTTAAAAACATGATTTGGAGAATTGCATGAATGAAGTCCTAGAGGAGGTCATCTGAATCATCTTTCATCCTTCTCAGAATCAATGGCCAAGGGAGAATGCCCTTGGTAATACCTGTGGCTTGCCTATATAGAAAAAGTGTTTTAACTTGGCCTGAATGTCTAATTTTATTATATGTCTGTGTGGCCTGAAACTCCTGGTCACTGATATGCTCTGGTTCCATGAGGTTTTGAAAGGTAAAACCCTGCCCACTAAATTCTTGGGTTCTAAAAAGTTAATTCCACAGTGAAATACTGCCCTTAATCTTTGGCTTCATCACATGACAAACTTTCCAACTTTGGGAGCTTTTAGAAACTGGTAAGATGCTGTAACTAGTCAATAAATATGATGTATATGTGTCTAAGCACTGCCCTGGTGCTGCCATTACAGTTAATAGCCTGTATATGTTTCCATTTCGCTTGTAACTCTGTATTTTTTCTAGGCTTGGTAATTCATGCATAAACATTTCCTCATGGTTGAAACCTGGTATGCACCATCAACTGAGGGATATTTTCTTTAAAATAAAATCTGTTTTGACATGAGGTTTACAGGTCTAGGGTATTATAAATCCAAGAAAGCAAAGGCTTCTTGTTTGAAAAGGGAGGGGTTGTTTTGAGGAATGGTAAATAATCTATGCATGGCATTCATACTTGAATAGGAAGACTCCATGGCAGGATCACTGAAGTGCCTTTTCCATTTATAATGTAGTTTTCATCCCTTTTGGTTAGTTAGACAATAATGATTTATATCTCAGCCAATGCTGTTAGAAACTGTCCAAATGTTATGACTTGCATTTAGCGTTTATGAATGGGAGATTCCTTATGCAGCCAAAAACTTTACTTGGTTCTCTTGTTAGCATTCTTGGGCTGGATCCAAAGGTTCTCTTCTGAGAAGGGAACTGTTGGATCCAATCCACTGCCAGTTATATATACACCAAAATACACACAGATTGCTTTACTGCAATATTCCCTGACATGGTGCCCTCCAGATGTTGCCATCACTGCCAACCAGTGTGACTAATGCCCAGCAGTGGCATTTTACTCCCACAATGATGCCCAGAAGGGAATGTGGCTCTCAGACTGAAGAGGGTTTCCCACCTATGGTTTCAGGTATAGATGAGGGGGAGAGGGATACCTTGTCTCTTAAAGACCCCAAGACATCATTAAAATTCACCTTACCCTATACTTTAGGTGCATTAACCGATCATAATCACAGCCATTTCATGAAATTGGCAAAAGATATCCCTGCAGACAAAGCTGGGCATGTAGCCTGGCAACCTAGATCTCACCTCTAGAAAATAATAGAAGGCTGTCTCTAAATTTGATACCTCAACTATGGCATTTAATTGAGCGTGTTTGACTTGTGGAGTGTTTGGGAGTATTAACTACAGTGGAAACTCAACTGGGTTTCACGAGTTAAATCAGAGATGCTTGGCACAGAATAAGTAGTTGGGTGTAACCTCCATAACTATTGCTATTGTGGTGGCTGTAAGTGAAAACAGAGCTACTGAAACAACATGTAAAGGGACAAAAGGGGGCGGGGATTCAGAAGAAGAGTCATCAAGATGTTCCAGTGAAAATGAGGAGTTGTTTTTTTAAAAAAAATCAAGGGTGTAAATAGTAAAACAGGTTTTTGGCTGAAATGTGGACAAAAGGTTAGCTATGCCACAACATAATTTCTTTGTAATGGTGGATCATAATGCCCTTAATATGCATGTATGTCTCTGGTTTTCAAGGAGTGGCATCTGATTGGAGACATTGGTTGCAGAACTTCAGTCTTCGCTCACTCTCTCACACGTGCATTTGAGTGAAGAGTCTATAAGCCAGTTCTTATGGTTAACAAGGCTGGCATTTTGAGGCAATGCCAACAGCATGTTCTCATTTTCACATCAACCACTAACTGAGGCCTTACATATGTACTGTCAACGAAGCGTGGTTTTGCCATGTAGCACAGTGATTTATATTGATTCCAAAAAGAAAAGAGGGGGGGAATGTAAACAAAAGACACAGACGGAGACTGGTGTATTTATAGCCATTTGGAGATCTATAATAACATTGGACATCCACAAATGTTTGCAGCAGCATTCTTGTCACATTTTGTCCTTTCTGCTGGACCAAAGTATCTCTATTTCTAATAGACTGTAGCCCTTCCTTTTTTATTAAATTGTGACCCAAAGGCAGAGCTCTCTTGCAAGGTTTCCAGCAGAAACCTATTTTTTGCTATACCTGTGCTATTTTGTTTCAAAAGTAAGAACAAGGTCCAAACGTGGAAAAGAATGAAATTGGTGCCATGTGAAGAGGGAACAATTGTTAATCCACTCTGGGAAATGTAGATCTGGAAGGGAAAGAGGAGACTCCTAACAACTCTCAGCACCCAAAACAAAACTAGAGGTCCCTGAATTCTTTGGAAGAAGTCATGACTGTTTAAAGTGGTATCGTAGTGCTATAAATGGGTGGTGTGAATCTGGCCTATAGTGAGTGAACTGGAATTTATGCTGCTGCACATCTGCAAGAGATATTAATGCAATTTCAAATTGGCCTAGATTATCTCTGTGACAGATGACAGCACAAAGGAAAATGTTGCCAGCAGGTCATGCACATTGGGCAGTTTGTCTGGACAAGCCCCTTTGCCCTCCCACAATGGGGAAATAGGAAGTGTAGTTTCCTTAAAGACGTACTTCCTGTGGCAAGGTTTTAAAAGACATCATCATACCCAGAACTCTGGATTGCCCTTTAAAAAGTCTCTTCGGTGAGATCAGTGAAACCAGAACCCTTAAAAAAAATCTGTCTCATAGAAAAGAGAAGATTTATGGGAAGAACTTTGGAGGAACTTACCAATAAGTTGTTAATGTTAAACAGGCTCAATTGTATTAATGCTACTCCCCTGTGAAAAGAGAGAGAGAGAAAGTGCAAAATCACTGGAGTCTGTTTTTCCCATTCAATGTGTTAGGGATTTACACAGGTAATTCATATTAAGGCTAATGGGAATGAGGTGCTTAAGTCTCTCCTTTGCAGCAAAGAGAGAGAAAATCTTCGTGCCCATCAAGTGGAAGACGGATCATATCAGAATAAGAAAATAAAACATTCTCTCCTGGTGCCTAAGGAGAAGCTAATATCCACTGACTCTTTGAATATGCTAGCTAATCACCAGTCAGCTAATATTCGGTATTTAAGAAACGAGCTGGAGCATGGAGAAGAGGGAGGGCAAGAAGGAGGCAAGGGAGGGTGTGAAACAGCTGGAGAACTTCATTTTTCCACCAGCTGTGACTTTCTGTACAGTGCGATTAAAATTTAGAGACCCTTATGAGCCACTGGAATTATACGTTGATGCCTTTTTCTTGGTGCTAAGGCACTAATAAAAAGTGAATTGAAAGGAAATATTATTTCCTTAAGCAGATTTTCTTTTCCCCTTTTTTAATGATGATATTAATATCCTGTTTAAGTTGAGCTGTCTGCTGTTGTAAAGCTTTCCCTTTGACTTCCTGTCAACCATGTTGCAAGGGACATTTCTACTGAAATGTGGACCCATAGAAGAATCTGGGTCTGTTCTCACAACTGTCTGGACCCAGGCAGTTACCTTTGCTCGTATACTGAAGTTCTCAGATTTGGATTATTTTACATTCTTAAATTTACCGAGTTGGCAAAAAAAGAGCTAATGCAATAATAGGCTACCCATCAACAAAAGTCTAGTGTCCAAATAAAGAGAAGTAATAGTACCACTCTATTCTGCCTTGCTCAGAACCCACCTGGACCACTGTTTCCAGTTCATAAGGATGTTGACAAGCTGGAACATGCACAGAGGAGGGCAACCATGATGATAATTTGAAATAATATTGCAAGGAAGACCTTTTGTAAATAGAAGGCGCCAAATCTAAAACAATAAATTTAAAAAATGTCTTAATTTGATGTAATGTAGATTTGGTAAAAAAAACCTATCTCTTAATCAGCTCCATATCATGTGCTGCACTCTCATAACCCGGGTTGTTTTTTGTATGTTTTTAAATTGTGTTTTACACCCCTGTTCCAGGCTCCAGTTTTGTACATTTGAAGAATCAGTACCAAACACCTGCATTGTAGCTTCACACTGGGGCATCCAGTTATACTCATTTATATTATCAGCTTGTTCTGATAGGCATTTCCGGGAGTCTATTTTCCACCAGCCTAACAATGGTGGATGCCAGAGGAAGACCTCAAGAGGGACCCTTGTTGGTGACCCTTGTACTATTGCTTGGTTTTATTCTCTCTCCCACCCCCTCCCGTCTTTCTCTTTTCTTTCAAGAATCACAACTATAAGCCGTGGTAATACTCTGTGTTGTTGTCTGGTTCGTGTGTGTGTGTGTGTGTATGTGTATAACATGCCACACAAGAGCTGTGGACAGCAAAATATGTATTTTGAGGTTACTGGTGTGACCACATACCATTCTCAAGTGCCTTGGCTCTCTGTGTACACTGTGCGGTCAGTGATGATATTTTTATATCAGCATAACATGCCACTGGAAGGAAACAAAGTGAAAATGCCAACAATATATCCCCAAATTTGACTGCAATATCAAATGGAGCTGAGCCATATTTTTCCTGAATACTTGTATTCTGTCTATATGAAAACATTGTTCTCAAATTTTCTCTGGCTGCCAGTTAGCTACTGGCGAAGACCAAAGTGCTGGGTCTGGTGTATAACATACTGTACAACTTGGAACCAAGATACCTAAAACATTTCACCCCTTAGAATCGTAGGCTCATAGAATTGGAAGGGACCATGAGGGTCATCTAGCCTAAACCCTTGCAATACAGGAATCCTCTGCCCAATGCAGGACTTGAACACACAACCTTATATACACATGGTCTTATATATTCAAAACATTGTTTCACCCCTTATATACCCCATTGATCACTGCACTGTGCAGGAGATGGCCTCCTGCAAATGACTTTTTTTTCCAGGAAGCTCAATCCCTATGATATAGGAATTGGGACTTTAGTGTTGTGGGACCAACACACCAGCATTCCCTCCCATTACATACTAGCTAGGCTTGTTATCGTTTTAGGGCCTGCTGAAGATTTTCTTCCAACAAGCCTTTGAAGTGGGGATTTGTCCCAGTCTGCATTAGTATTAGAATTGTTTGTAGAGGTTTAAATTGATTTATGACTTGTGTGTTTGCTGTCCTTGGCTCCTTTGGGAAGAACAGTGGGATAATAATTGGAAGAAGGAAAAGGAGAAGGAGAAGGAGGAAGAAGATTGGCATGGCATTGCTTAAATATTCTAGAAAACAGTCGGAGACACACTGGTGTATATCTCCAGTCCTGGCTCACCCAAGATCCAGGTAGCTGGGCTGAGCCTAGTGGATTCCAGAAGTGCAGTGGGGGCAGGACTGGGCAGGTGTGCTTAGACATCCTAAGCCCATTCAGCTTGGGCACACAACCTGGCAAGCAGGAATAAGTTAAACTAAGAAAAAAGGTGGTGTAACTCAAAGATTATTTTTAAATGTCTGCCAGGCTGACAACACAGCCAACCATAGTCCCACTCCTGAACGGAGTTTGGATCCAGTGTATTATATACCAGCTGAACTTAAACAGGCTTCCTTTATGCCAGCTTTCTGTGCATAGGGTTGCTCTCCAAGTCACCATTTTAACATATAGATTTGGGGATAGCTACAACTTTCCAGGATCCAGAACAAACTTATCTGAAGTGCTGTTTGAAGCTTTGAGAACTAACTGAGAGGCAAATATGGACAAATGGAGGCCTTTCCACAAGCTACTTTAATTTCTGCGCATCTTTTCTTTTCTTTTCTTTGACAAAGTTAAGAATTTTTTGGCAAGGTTCTCTTCAAAAGTGGTCAAAGCAAGGAAGGCGAGCTTTAACAAACAAGCCGGCGGTTCTTCTTGACTGTACATATGTTTTGGCTTGTGGATAGACAGAAGTTTCCATGCCACAGATGCGAAAGGGAAAACAAAACACAATGAACTTGCTGAGCTGTCATTCCCTTGAAGCGATCAGTCAAGACCCTCGTCGTTTTGCTACAGTCTCCTGAGGCGTTTTATCCACCGCCCCGAGTTTTATTGTAGAGGAGCTTGGCGAAATCTTACGGGCTTCTACTTTCTGCTCTCCTCCCCCACCTCCCTCCCTACACAGTCTTAATCTCTTTTACATCTGTGCTGGACCATAGGAAAGCAAGAAAGGGTGAAAAAAGAGAAATGGATTAATCCACCGCAAGGCAGTAGGGAAGCTATTTAGGATGGTGCTGAAATAACACCTGTCCAATCTGAGCAGCTTTGAGTGTGAGCTGTAGAATAAGAAGGCAGGGAGGGGGAGAGAAAGAACATGAGGTAATCTGAGGGGATTTTTATTTTTTATTTCAAACATAAGTATTGATATTCCCTCTTGGTATATTTCTGAAAATGTACATATGTGGATTCATTGGAAATATTTAGATGAAACAGCTGGATATTACAAGAGAACTGTCTTTTATACTTAGTCTCTTTATATGCCTGACTTAATGTGTATGGATTTCCCCCCCCCCCCCTCTCTCTCTCTTCAGATTTGTCCTCATACCCTGTGGCATTTTCCCTCTGTGCCTCACAGATGCAAGCATTATGGTCTTCGTCTCAAATTTCTCACTCAGGCCAAACACCTCTATTAAGGTAGATGCTAGCAAAGATCATACGATATTGACGCAACATTCTTGGGCTGATCCTATGAGCTGCTGTTTAGGAAATGCAGGAGAGCCAAAAGTCAAAGGAGGCAATTCTCCGTGGTGAAAGGGAAATGATTGCATAGCTTTTATGACAGGATAGCTTCCTCTGTCCTCAGTACAGGTTGAGGTGGGGAAACTCAGGCCCAGGGGCCAAATGCAGCCCTCCAATCCCTTGGGACCTGTCTCAGGCCATACCTCCTACTGCCACACTTGGAATCATGGAAGAGTTGGAAGGGACCTCAAGGGTCATCTAATCCAACCTGCTGCAATGCAGGAATCTCAGCTAAAGCATCCATGACAGATGGCCATCCAACCTCTGCTTAAAACCCTCCAAGTAAAGAGACACCACAACCCCCTGAGGGAGACTGTTCCACTGTCAAACGCCTCTTACTGTCAGAAAGTTTTCCCTTAAAGATCAATTTCTTACAAAAGCAGGATGAGTGTGGCAAAGGGGTGTCATCTCCTAGGAGCTGAGCCCTTTCTACCCCCGTCCTTATGTTTGGGAGGGGGCCAAGCCCCTCCCTTCTAAGGCCTCCCGAGGAGGCTAAGCATGCAGTCGAGCAAATCGCGGCCTTAATGGCCACAGCTCTGGCTCCTCCTCCTTCTCCTGCCGCAGAGGGAAAGGAGGCTGGAAGCAGCTCCAGCCCAGCGGTGGCAGCAGGAAGAGGAGAAACGGCGGCCATTGAAGTAAATGCACACTGGTTTGATCAATTAATTGTTGATGAATTGGTTAGAACTAATTTGATTAATCAACTAAAGATGCAGTCCTAAATGCACTTACTATTGAACACAACGCAAGCTGTGCCCCAATAATTATGGATGTGATTGCACTCTAAGTTTTCTTGAATCGGTTGAGAGTCCTCAATAAATAATAAAGATAAATAATAAAATTGGGACTTCATAGATCAGGTTGCAAATCTAGTTTTAAGACAGGGGCACTAAAGCTGGGCCCACAATGCCACTGATGAAACAGCAGAATACCATTTAATCTTTTAAAACTAGACTCAAAGTGGCTATATGTTTGTCCCTGCTGTTGTTAGATCATAATCTGGCAAAAGCATTGAAAACTCTGCAAATCCACAGAGAATTTTTTTTAACACTGTTTCCCAAGCCATCTATCAGATGAGGCAGTAAATATACTTTTGGGGGATAAGGAGAGGAATTAAGCTTTCCAGGATTGCCTGGTTGAATCAAAACCAACTGCATACATTTCATGTTTCGTAACTGGCCCAGAAGACTTTAAGGCATCTTTTTCTTTTTTCTTTTAGAAAAGCATTCCATAGAAACTGTGATCTGGTCCTGGGACATTATAGACAAGGGATGGACAAATATATCCATTTTGGATTGAAAAGGGATATCGAAAATAATAGTTCTGTCTTCTCCCTCAAGAGGAATAATGATGTTAGTTTGTGAAATAGCAAGAGAAAGAGCAGTGTTGTATAACTTAGAGTAGGGTAGCCCTCCAGATGTTGCTGAACTAAAAGTCCAACCTTCCCTGACCAGTGGAACGATAAGAGCTGTAGTCTTAACAATTTCTAGAGAACAGCAGATGACCCTACCTCAGAGGACCAAATTCCCTTGAAATCAATGGTACCTAATTATACTTAAACATGGTTAGATTGCAATTCTATACACATACCTGACGAGAGACCCATTGAATACTGCAAACTTCTGAGTAAGTAGACCTGGGACCTCAGGGCATCTTTCACAGATACACAATATTTATCCCCATGAAATCCCTATTGAGTTGTGCTGAGAGTTAGGGCAGCAAATGGCCCAGAGTCATCTCATGAAGTTAATGATCAAGTGGTGCCTTGAACTTGCAGCATTCCCATTTAAGTCCAACACTCTTAAGTACAATGTCTTTCTAATCCTTACAACAATCTTGTAAGGCAGGTGTGGGTTGTCATTCCCATATGGCGGAGGGAGCGGGGAAAAGGGATGGTTGCTGAAAAAGTGGTTTGCTTAATGTTACCTTCTGAGTTCATGGCAGCAGTGAAATCTGAACCAGATTGATTCATAGCTCAGTTTCTTAGCCACCACACTGCAGCGCACCAGCTAAAGGCCCCTTAACTGATGACTGGTTGGGATCAAACATCAGTTCCCGACAGCGATCCTTTCTTCCATTGAGACTAATCTCCTAGATTTCCAGAGTTCAGTTGGAGCCAGCTGTTCTTCACCCAGAAGCTAATCTCCTTCATGCACTGAGAAATCTGGAAGACAGTACTAGTTTGTGTTGGATGTTGAGGAGATATATATTTCTACATATGTATATATATATAATATCCTGGAGGAAATTTGTCTTGGCATATCATTGGAAGTCGCAGGCCGTATCATTTGAGTTAGCTACAGTGGGTTGTATATGTTAAACAGATTGGATGGGAGTTAAGTTGGACAGTTGTTGGTGAGGTCTTTGGCACAAGAAACAAGTTCTTGAGAATAGATTTGGTCTGCATGTACAATAGATTTATATTTCAGCAGGGTCTCTTTGGTGTAAGCTACAAACTCTAAAACCATTTCCTGTAGAGCAGGGGGTGGGGAAATGTCAGCCCAGTGCCACATGCCCTTCTGAGCAACATTTCAGGGGCCACAGGCCCATGGTGAGTGGAGCTTGAGGCAAGAGTGGGTGGAGCAGCAAATATTTGAACAGTAGGTGGGTTTCTGCACAGACACCCACCCACCCTCTCCATTCTTCATCCAGGAGGGCTACATTCCGCCACTAGACCTGAGTTTTCCCACCCTTGCTGCAGAGCAATATTACCTTAAATGAATATGCTCCAGCACGGCTCAAGAAATGCAGGCTGCTTTCATGCTGTCACAGATGTGTGCGTGCACACACACACACACACACATGCTGCATCCCACCTTTCAGGACACGAATCCTGTTAGAAACTAACAATTGTATTGTGGCACGCTCTTTCAGAAACTGCAGCCTTGTGTTAGTTGTGAAGAGGAAAGAGAGGGGTTGCCATGCCTCAGTAAGGAATCCCTGATAGCAATAAGCCTGGTCAGGTTTGAAAGCATGCCTCTCCTGTCAGCGAACACAGCAGAGATAAAGCAGAAACGCAGAGGGGGAGATGTGGACTTGATAAGGAACCAGAAACAGGAAAGCTGAGAGAGGCAGGACAGGGGAGCGAAGGACAACACAAAGTAGAGGAATTGTGGGGGCACAATCCTTTGTGCAGAAAGCTGCCTCAGTGTTTTTGTTCTTCTTTAGAAAAAGACTGCTCCATGCATGTCCCTCCTCCACATAAGAATAGCCCTACTGGATCAAACCAAAGCTCCTCTTATCCAACATTCTCTTCTTAAAGTGGCCAACCAGATGCCTGGGGGAAGCTCACAAGCAAGACCTGAGTGCAAGAGCACACTTCCAGTTTGTGATCCCCAGTGAGTGGTGTTTAGATACATAGTGCTTCCACAACCACGAGGACTAATAGTCATTGATAGACTTATCTTCTGTAAATTTTTCTAATTCCATTTTAAAGCAATCCAACTTGGTGGACATTGCTACATTTTGTTGTAGGAAAGTCCATAGTTTAACTGTGTGTTGTGTGAAGAAGCCACGGGCTTAACGGAAGAGGACAACTATCCTGAACAGAAAGAGTGTATCGCTATGTGGCCAAGGGCATTTACATGTAGTCATTGCCCCTGACAACATAGCAACAACTCCTTCTAGTTTGGACTGTCGTCTTCTTCCATTGAGCCAACAACATATTCATAATGGATTGTAGCCATTATGCACAAAGTGGTTTTGTGATATTCCCTGTCTGGTGGGGTGGAGGAAGGTGCTAGACTGATTGGGATAAACACTCCACCATATGGGTGAGTCTTTTCCACATTTGCAATAGCTATTCCTAAAGTCATTCTGTTTGGGGAATAAGTACAGTGAAGGGGGGGCGGAAACAATGAGGCAAATTTAATTTTTGCTACCTTCCAACATCTAACTGGAGACTGGGTCTCCAGGCGTGGTGTCACTCGATCCTTCCCCCTCAAGATGTTTGTGGTGTCACTACCATGATCTATCTTTCAGACCGCTCTTTGAGGCTGAGTATTGTTATGGTGTGAACTGCACAGAAAGTAATATGTGCAGAAGTGGCAGGGGGGTTGAGCACTGGGCTGGACGCAAATTGATGCACAGCGTGAGGACCCAGACACCTAGATGTTTCTACAAGGCAGTTGAAAAACAAATCTAGGATTGTTTTCAGAGCAGAGGATTCATCATGTCTCCTGGAAGTTCCTTGAACTTCTAAACAGTTTCCTGCCAGTGTATCTCATGACCGTCTGCTCTACGAAATACCATCTCTTTCCTTTCTGCAAGTGTCAATCTCATTTACTGGGAGGATGACATCAGCATTCTTGCATTACAAGTGAAAAATGGGGACTTTAAAAGAGGGCCTTTCTGCACTGAATGTTTCCCATGGTTTTCTTTACTTTCTCAGTATTGAAAAAAGCGACATCCCTTCCTTTTCTTGCAATAAGAAGAGTCCCAACCGGATCAGGCCAAAGGTCCAACTTGTACCGTATCCAGTTTCCAAGAGTGGCTGAACCCCAAGGAGGGACAGAGGCAATAGGGATGCTGCTTTTGCCCATGCAGACGTCATTCCTAACTAAAGATGGAGGGGGGTTGATTCAGTTCTCATTTAAAAGCAAACTTACCTAATCTGCACTTTCTGAAACAATGTGCAGACTGAAACATTCTCGAAATTCACACTTCTCAGAATGGTGCAGTGCACTGGAGTCAAGTCACGTGTACAGAAATGCATATACTGAGGTGTCCATAAAAATGCATCTATAAGTGAAAACAGCATGCAATATATATATATATATATATATATATATATATATATATATATATATATAAATATAAATATAAAGGTAAAGGTAAAGGTACCCCTGCCCGTACGGGCCAGTCTTGCCAGACTCTGGGGTTGTGCGCCCATCTCACTCAAGAGGCCAGGGGCCAGCGCTGTCTGGAGACACTTCCGGGTCACGTGGCCAGCGTGACATCGCTGCTCTGGCGAGCCAGAGCCGCACACGGAAACGCCGTTTACCTTCCCGCTGGTAAGCGGTCCCTATTTATCTACTTGCACCCGAGGGTGCTTTCGAACTGCTAGGTTGGCAGGCGCTGGGACCGAAAGACGGGAGCGCACCCCGCTGCGGGGATTCGAACCGCCGACCTTTCGATCGGCAAGCCCTAGGCGCTGAGGCTTTTACCCACAACGCCACCCGCGTCCCATATATATATATAACGTTATATGCAGGTTTTGGTGTCCTCGGGTGTCTTCCCGTGTAAAAGTTGGGGTGTCTAGGCGACGTTTCGACGAGGTCTCACTCGTCATCTTCAGGCTGGTGCTTTTGGCTTCTTGTTACTGGAACAGAGCAGGATCTCAGTGTTTGAGTTCCTATAAATACTGTTGAGGGGGTGTGGTGTATAGCCTCCAATGTTCTGGGCAGAGAGGAAGTTCCCAGGCTAGTGTGCCTTTTCTTCTTTTGTTCCTTAATTACTTGAGGGATATCTTGAGTGATTTCTTGAGTGATATCCTGAGTACCACTTAGGTGGGTCATTAGGTGTGGATTAGTTGCTAAAGTCTTTGTGTCTTGACCTCTTGAACTTTGTGAAGAGTTTTTCTGAGAAGATGGCTGTACTGCACTTAGTTGTGCTCTGGCTTGGCTTCGTGTATAGGGGCGAGCTGTGGTTTTGTGGCCTGTGTCAGCCAGATCTGTGTAGGGATTGCAGGGGGGTGCAGCATCCGGAGGTGCCACCATGGTTTGGCTACTGGATGGTGTCTGTAATTTATCTGTGGAGAGGGTCTGGGTTTGGGTCTGGTGTGGTTGATTGGTGATAGCGTTCTGTGTGCCTCTGGATCTGGTGTCAGTTTTTGTGGGGAGGGCTAATTTCCAGATGTCTGGCAAGCGGGATGTGTCGTCACGCTTGTTCATGTTGTGAGGGTGTTTCTCTATCTCGATGGCTTCCATGATTATTCTCTTGTGGTGATGTTCCATGTTAAAGAGCAATTTGGAATCTGCAAAATTAATTTCGTGTCCTGTTTCTTTCATGTGTTGGAAAAGAGAGGAAGTTTTTTCTTCTTTTTTGACGGCATTCTTGTGTTCTGCGATACGTGCATTTATTCGTCTGTTTGTTTGTCCAATGTACGTGGCTGGGCAGACTTTGCAGGGTATTTCATAGACCCCTTGGTTTTCCAACTGGATTTTATCCTTGGGGTTTCTGAGGATATTGGCTATTTTTTGGTTGGTGCAAAAGGCTGTTTTGATATTGTGTTTATGGAGGATTTTGCTAATTTTATCTGTAGTGCCCTTGATATAAGGAAGGAGGGCCATGCCATTGTTTTCTTCTGTGTCTTGGTTTTTGGGGGGTGTTTCTTTTTGGATTAGCTTCGTAACCCTGTTTTGCTGGTATCCATTGGCAATTAACACATTTGAGAGATTCTGTAACTCAGTTGTCAAGTGGTCTTTGTCAGCCAGGCGTTTGGTTCTGGAGATGAGAGTCTTGGCTACGGAGTTTATTTGTGCAGGGTGGTGGTGTGATTGTGCATGTAAGTAGCGGTTGGTGTGTGTTTTTTTCCGGTAGATAGTGTGTCCTAGGGAGCCATCAGGTTTTTTGTAGATTAGGACGTCAAGGAAGGGAAGTTGGTTGTTGGCTTCTATTTCCATAGTGAATTGTATTTTGGGGTGTAGGCTGTTGAGATGTGTGAGGAAGCTATCCAGTTTTTCCTTCCCGTGTGGCCAAATTACAAAGGTGTCGTCAACATATCTGAGCCAAAGTTTGGGTTTGTGTTCTGACTTGTCTAAAGCATTGGTTTCAAAGTGTTCCATGTACAGGTTTGCGATGACCGGTGAGAGGGGTGATCCCATAGGTGCTCCTTCTATCTGTTTGTATCTTTGTCCATTGTGGATGAAGTACGTGTTGGTTAGGCAGTGGTTGGTCAGGTCCAAGATGTATTCGGGGGGATTGTATTTGTTTTGAATGGCTGTCAAGGCTTCATTAATGGGCACTTGTGTGAAGAGAGATACAACATCGAAGCTCACAAGTAGGTCATTAGGATGTAGGTTTTGCTTCTTTATTGTTTCTATGAACTGGAAGGAGTTTGGAACGTGTGAAGAGATGGATTCTGCATAGGGCTGAAGTTGCTTGGCGAGAAATTTAGCGAGATTTTGTAGAGGTGAGCCTATGGAGCTGACTATTGGTCTGAGTGGTGTTCCTTCTTTGTGTATCTTGGGGAGGCCGTAGAGTTTGGGGCATCTGGATGATTTTTCTCTGGGGATGATTCTTAGCTGGATTTCTTCACTGATAGGAGAGGCTTTTATTTTGGATTTGGTGGTTTTTTCCAGATAGGTGGTGGGATCTGTTTTTATAGGTTGGTAGGTAGGATCTTGGAGTAGGTTTGATAGTTTTGCTTGGTAGTCCGATGTGTTCATCACAACAGTGGCATTACCTTTGTCTGCTGGGAGAATGATTATGTTGTTGTCTTTCCTCAGGTTGGTGAGTGCTTTCTGTTCTTCTTTGTGTAAATTGCTTCTGGGTGGTTTCCCCGTTATATATATATATATATAACGGGGAAATTCTTGCAAAAAAATGTGTATATCAGGCAAAATTATATACAAATATGTGTATATTAGGAGGAATTTACACAGAAATGCTGGTGAATTTTCATGAGGACTTAAAAATAAATAAATAAATAAATAAATCACAAAATGATGTGCAAATGTGGAGAACTAGGGTTGCCATATTTCAAAAAGTGAAAATCTGGACACAAAATTTGTTGTTCTTTTTGCCGATTTCCACCCAGACACTCCTGCCAACTCCAGTATTCCAATATGTCTGGGAAATTCCAGGCGTATGGCAACTCTAGGAGAACCAAACTTAAGATTGGAAAAATGCTGTTGAAAACAATTTAAGGACTAGTTTAATTCATATAGCCTCTCTTTTCCATGGCTGCTGCTACTGCTGTTCTGTTTCCCACGTAACATACATAGAAAACACACAGAGACAGACACTTTTTATGTACATTTATTCATTTTTCTTGACAAGCATTTAAAAACAAATACAACACTTGCTGTTTTTAAAAAAGCACGTATTAAAAAGTTAGTGGTGAATGGCAAAGAAAGTTATTTTTCTGGCCAAAAAAAAAATAAAAATCTGAAACTAAAATGACATGTGTAATGTTTATTTAGTTAGTTCATAAAATGCATGATTATTATTTTTTAAAAATCCTCAACGATACAAGTATGGGTAAAAAAGAAGAAGTTAAAAGCAACAATTTAAAACATTTTTTAAAAAAATAGTGATAAGCTAAAAGCAGATTAAAACACATGTCAACATTCTACATATTGGGAGGCTTGTCTAAACAAAAATGTTTCTAGCAGGTGCCATAAAGTGTACAGAGAAGGGGTCTGCCTATTGTCAAAAGGCAGGGAGTTCCAAAGTGTGATGCTGCCACACTAGAAGACTGGTTTTGTGCAAATGCAGAGCAAGTATTATGTGGCACCTCCAACAGTGCCAGTTCTGCAGATAGAAGTGGTTCTTGAGTGGGCATACATGGGGAAGGTGGTTTTGCAGTGACTTGCAACCAAATCATTGGCCATCCTTGACCACAGTCAACTTGTTGCCTTTTGTGAGACCTCCTTGGTAATCTGAGAGCTTCACAGAGTTACACCTTTTGAGGGGGGGGGGACAGAAGAGGGGAAAGGTAACTTTTTGATGCAGGTGATGCTGGCCAGGGACTGATTTGGGCCATGCGAGATTGCTCTAAGTGGAAGAGAGCAAGTCTAATGTAATAACTTGAGTATGTTAATGATACAGAAGCTTTGACATGGTTCCAATTATCAGCCTTTTTAACTTGACCATCTTTTCAGAGGAGATGACAGATAATAGGAGGAAGTCAGATATGTTAAAAATATACTTAGTTTTAATGGCAACGAGACACTTAACTTGTCAGCAAACCAATTATTAATCAGTTTAATGGACTTTTGCAAACCCACCACATCCCATGGACAATTGATTGGTTTACGTTTCATGCATACCGAGGGAGGTTTTTTAACTTGTTATGAGATCCTAAATGCCAAAGAGATTTTTTTTTTAAAATAAAGGAAATAAATAAATAAATCCAAGGTTGACCTTCTCAACATTCCACTGTAAAAAGTTGTCTAGGACTGTAGGCAGTTGTCCAAGAGTTAGGCTGTTGTCTAGGACAGCTTTTTTAATTCTATTTTATTTATTTTGCAGTAGACAGGGATTTTGCTACTGCAACAAATAGAAGGGGTTTCTTCTGTCCAGTTTCGTAGACCAGCTTCTTCTCTTTGAAAATCAGTAGGTTTGAAAATTAGTAGGTGCCACCTTGAAGATCTGGGGCAGAGGTGAGGAACCTCTGGTCTGCAGGGCAAAATCGGCCTAACAAGCAATGGCAGACCTACATTTGGGGGGTCCTGAAACTTGAACTGTCATAGGGTCCCCTTCGGAACCAGCAACAATGCCTGGCTAACCACTGTTAATGGGGTTGTTGCACAACAGATCACCACACTGTTACAATGTCTGTGCTGCTGACTCTCAAACTTTGTGATTGCTGAAAAATATGCAACAAAAATAACTAATCACTTTGAGCAGTACCACTCAAATTGGGTCTACTAGACCAAACATTTTAAAGCAATGTGGACTAAAGTACCATATTTTCCCGTCTATAAGACGCCCCCATGTATAAGATGCCCCCTATTTTGGGGGACTCAGATTTAAGAAAATGGGGGGAGATGTGCCAGAGTATAAGACGCCCCCTACTTTTTGACATTATTTTTAGGGGGGAAACCTAGTCTTATACATGGGAAAATACGGTAATTTCTGGGGGCCCTCCTGGATTAGGGGCCCTGAAACTTAAGCATCATGGTAGATCCAGCCCTGCTACCAAGCCTCTGTACCTGGCTCTCAAAACTCTCCCTAGGCTACACAACCCTCCCTTGGCCATACCCCCTCACAGGCCCAGCTTCACACCCAGAGCATTTTTGCTTGACCAGGATAATGCCTCTTGTTTGTCTGGGTGGAGCTTAGGCATCACCCACTTTTGTCTCTGGTCCCATCTTCCCCTGAAATACACAGCTCCCAGAGGGTTGCCCAGAAGAGATAGAACGTACAAGACTAGCCACACCTCTACTGGCTAACCAGATTGCTTCGTCTAGCTGGGATGGTGCATCACAGCATCCTTCTCTGGCAGTGAGGTGGCGTGGACTCTGTCACTCTCCTGGCTCAGGTAACGATCGTGGGTCCTGGCTCAGTTCACAACCTCCAGAGTGCTGCAATGCTTGGGCTGCTGTGGTGAAGGACCTGCCAATGGAACACTCCCCCTCCATAAGCTCACCAGTAGGGCCTGCTGATGAAGGAGGAGACCTGCAAGATGGCATGTGGCTAGGGGACCCCCCTTAAGCCTGCCATGTTATGTGGGTGATGAGTCACTTTTATTTTAGAAGCATCGGACAGGAACCAAAGTGAGCAAGGCGGGTGCGGCTGAGCTGCCCTTCCAGTACTGGCATTGCTGCTTCTTACCTAGAGATCATACAGGCAAGGTGCTGGTGTGGTGTGGGCTATGTGGGTGCATGAACATTGGAATAGTTCTGCCAGTGTGCCTGTACAGCCCTGACTTTGACTTTACCCTGTCTCTGCCCTGCAGCGTTCATGTAATGACACCAGTGTTGATAGGATGGCTGTACCACCCTACCTGCACCATCTGCTCCTGAAAATTTATTGGTCATTTCAATGTATGCCCAACAGGGCACCCAAAGAACCTACAGCCACCTCTTAATACTCTCAACACACTCTGATGTCTTGTCTTAATATATGGGCATTGCATTAGGGAAGCCTGCCAGGGCATTAATTAAAAATAACATGAAATCAAAGCAGCTTATCTAATTGCTTCTTTTGTACATGTTACAAAGCTTACGGGATAGCTAATCAAGCAACAAAGGGATCAATAGTGGCCCCAGATGTCAAAGCTACGTCCAATAATTGATTCATCCCAACATATGATCTTGCCAATGTTAAAGTTCACCTTGTCTGTTTATGGTGGGTTTCTCCAGAATACAGAGAATACATGCATGCTCTTCCAATATAGTTAATGTTGAATTTCCTTATCCCACAGTGGCATTTTACAATCAAGATAGAGGTCCACTTGGACCCTAGTTTTGTGCTGGTCTCAACAAACATTGTCTAATCACAATTCAACATGAATCCAACAAACTTTATTCTTTTTTTTAAAAAAGGTTTGATTTCCTTACGCACAAGGCTCTCTGTTGTCTTCCATCTTCTCAGAATAATGTAGCTGTAGACAATTATCTATACGTATCCCACAGCAGAATAGTCCAGTGAAGAAAATGCAACACCTACTATAGAAGACCAAATCTTCCAGGGTCAATGTAGATTCAGTTTGCAGACGTAAAACTCTGCCACAGAATTCCATCATGAAAGCAACTCCATTCGTGACAATCGGGTCACATCTGTTCTATGCTCTCAGTTGAGCCCTTCAGCACTAAACAGTGAGTGAGTTCAGCATTCTGGAAAAAGGCAAGTCTCATTGCTAGAGCAGGAATGGGCATCCTGATGCTGTTGGACAACAGCTCCCACCACCCCAGACCATTAGTCATGCAGGCTGGGGAAGTATAAAGAGCATTGGAGTCTAAGAGTATCTGAAAGGCCACAGGTTCCCCGTTCCTGCTCCAGAGGCTATTGCTATGAGGAAAGGGGTCTAGAAGCAGTTGCAAGTTTCTTGTTGTAGAAACTCCTTCCTGATCTGTCCTGAGCATCTTGTTCAGAAGTCTATAGAAGTGAATGTTGGCTCCTCTTCCTCTGCATCCAGAAAGAAAGGGAAACCGTGTGAACATCTTTAACGCATTTTGCAAAATAATAAATCTGTGCTGTTTGAAGATCTGTTTACAACTGTCTGGAAACTTAATCTCCACTGAAAACTCAAGAGATTTTAAAACATGTCAAGTCATCTTAAATCTGCATCCTAGGTATATGGATGACATTATATGCATTCACGAGAAATTCATTTCGAGTACTACAAATGAGTCCTTTAGTAATACCCAGGAGTCATAATGTCTGTGACATAATGAACCCTCCTAAATTACAGCCTACACTAATTAGATCAGCCATTGCTACATTCCAATCCCTGAAACAATTTGCTTAAAGTGGTAGTTACCTTTAATGAAAAGACACATAACCGAAAATGTCAGCAACCTTTCGGATTCTGCATGACTTATTGAAGGGACTCATGTTGTATAAAGTACCTACACTCTTGCTGCATATCTGCAACCAATGGGGGGCTGAACTTCCCATAAAAGCACTGGTTTATGAGATGTAGAGAGTACATTATTCCCACAGGGAAAGCCATTTTCTTCCACCTGCTTCACTCCCTCCCTCCCTCTTTTTTAAAAACTAAAGCCTAAGTGTTTCCTAAGATTTAATCTTTACTTCCTTTTTAATGCATTTTTTTAAAAAGAAAGATTTCATTTATGTTGCTAATGACCCTTTTCTCCTTTTCTTTTCCATTTAAGTTTTGCTCAAGTCTTCCATTCTTCCATCGGTAGAATGTTATAGATCTGCTATCGATATTGCTCAACCTTGCTTGGGAATCAGTCACTACAATCACCAATTGCAGTGGACAGCTGGTCACAGCACTGGGGTGAGGGGGAATATCAGCACCTACTTGCAAAGTCCTGTGTCAGACAGATATTGATAGAAATGCTGGCTTGTTAAATGCTGGCTTGTTACAAGTGGTTTCATCTACTAACTAGCCAGCTGTCAGTGGAAAATAAATGTTATTATATATTCATATCTGACCTAGGATTTGTCTGTCATGCAGCTCTCAAAGCAGCCTGATGTGAATTTGCTGTGCTTTATATATTTGTATAGGGACACGGGTGGCGCTGTGGGTTAAACCACAGAGCCTAGGACTTGCCAATCAGAAGGTCAGTGGTTTGAATCCCTGCGACGGGGTGAGCTCCCGTTGCTCGGTCCCTGCTCCTGCCCACCTAGCAGTTCGAAAGCACGTCAAAGTGCAAGTAGATAAATAGGCACCACTCCGGCGGGAAGGTAAACGGCGTTTCCCTGCACTGCTCTGGTTCGCCAGAAGCGGCTTAGTCATGCTGGCCACATGACCCGGAAGCTGTACGCTGGCTCCCTCGGCCAATGAAGTGAGATGAGCGCCGCAACCCTAGAGTTGGCCATGACTGGACCTAATGGTCAGGGGTCCCTTTACCTTTATATATTTGTATCTTGATTTTCTACAAGAAAACCATATCCAAAATAAGGGCCTAAAGGAAATAATTGAAATATATAAAATAACAGAACAGTTAAGAATAAATGGGTCACAGAAGCCTTCAACAACCTAGTGTCCTCCAATTGTTCTGGACTATAACTCCCATGAGCGTGGCCAATGGTCAGGAATAATGGGAGCTGTAGTCCAACAACATCTGGAGGGCACGAGGTTCAGGAAGGCTGGTGTAGATAATGCTGAGAAAGGTTTGGCCAGTTTAAGGTTTCACTCTGAATAAGGCTGACCACTGGTCCATCAAGTTCAGCATGTTCTACTGCAGCCTTCAGCCCGCCAGTTACTGAATACTGCAGGAGAGGAGAGTGCTCTGGTGCTTGGGTTTCCCATAGACATCTGGTTGGCCACTGTGAGACCAGGTTGCAGGACTAAATGGGCCATTGGCCTGATCCAGCTGGCTCTTCTTATGTTCTTTTGACCGGGGTTGATGAGAGCTGGAATCCAACAACATCTGAAGGGCCTCAGGTTCTACATTCCAGATACAGACCTACTGCTTGTTTTGGGTGTAGGTTGTTCCCCCCTCCCCCCGAGGTAGGGATGAGGGAGGAATTCGACTGGGTTTGAGAACCCATCTAATTGGCACTTCCCAAAACCATAATGCAGCTATCTGTCAAAATTCAAACTCTGGATATTGTGATGCAGCTGGTCTCTAACCAAAACTGGGACAGGGTGCATTAAAATGTATAGGTGTGACAACAGCGTATGAAAAGCATTATATTAGCATAATGTGTGTGCAAAAAAGGTGCATATCAGGCAAAATTGCAAACGAACCTATGTATATCCTAATATATTTGCACTAAAATCAGATGGAATGTTCACAACAATTTTTTATTTTTTTTAATTGCAAGGAAATGTGGAGGACTGAATTTAAGACTGGAAAAACTGAAACAATAATTGACAAGTTCGCCCATCTTGACACATGAATATGATGGCCTGCTGATCTGTGTGCCACCTCAGTCTGTTCTCCAGGTGCTAAACTTAAACCCCCTGCACTTCTCCCTCCTTGTGATGCCTAATCTTCAAACCAAACGTAGACCAGCAGCACTTCAATTAGAAGACTGTTCTCCCCAAAGCAGGGCACATGGACATGCACTGAAGACCACAAGTAGGTTCTCCAAACGCTTTCATGAGCCCAGATCATGGATGATGGATTGGCACAGACAGCTTAAAAAAACAACAACTCCGAAACCACCACGCAGCACCCCATTTCACCGTAATTCACGCTCACTGCCAGGCCTGAAGAATCTTGCTTCCAGAAAGAGAAATAATTTCTTTTCAAAAAAATATTTTTGAGCAAACAGTAAGGGAAAAAAAGAAAAGCTGAGTCTCTCTCTCTCTCTCTCTACCTTTCCTCTGTCAAGAAATTATGTGCAGTAACCTTATCATTAGGCAGTTATGTTTGCAATATTAGCTACATATGATGGCAATTAGAGACAGAACCTCTAAGGGTCCTGCTAGTATGTTCAAGCATAGCAACAGTTAGTTTTCAGTAGGTTTATACTTAACAGCATAAAAGACTGTCATGGGCAGGGAGGGGAGGGAGAGATGAAAATATGGTAACTGTTGCTTTAAATTATAGCTATCATTACTTCAAAGGCTCCTCAATCAGAAACCACGGCAAACTCAAACCATTTACTTCTTCTTCCCTCAAAAGGGGAGTTGACAGTTCTACCCAACTGTCTCTTTTTATTTCATTTCATTTTTTTAAAAAAATACAAGGAAAGTGTGGTTTTGGTCCCTGTGAAGAAAAAGAGACATTGGGGGCAAAGAAAGGTTGATTTATTAATACATTTTAGCTGTTTTTCCAGCACAAAACAGATCATCATGAAATTTAACAGTGAAATTTAGCAACGAACCTCCCTGCGCATTAAGATTCTCCTTGGAGACCCCTCTCTCTCTTGCCAGATAAAAGAAAACAGTTCTTCATGCAGTGCATAGTTAAACTATGGAACTCACTCCCACAGGAGGCAGTGATAGTCACCAACCTAGATGGCTTTAAAAGATTAGACAGTTTTCTGGAGGAGAGGACTACCAATGGTTCTCCTTCCACAGCTGGAGGTGCTTCTGACTACCAGTTGCTGGAACCCACAGGAGGAAGGAATGGCTTGTACTCGAATGCTGCTTGCTGGTTTCCCACAGGCATCTGGCCAGCTGCTGTGAGAGCAGGATGCTGGACTAGATAGGCCACTGGCCTGATCCAGCAGGCTCTTCTTGTGTTTGAGGTTTTCAGTCCATGGGTGCATTCACAATTTTGAGAGAGTGCTTTGGGCGTTATCAGGAAATTCTCAATATGGCGGGTCACCGGTGCTTACTCAGAGGGGAGAGGAAGGTGCAGGGAGTGTAGCTAACTGGGCACTCCTGCCCCCGTGCACCACAAGGTTCTGCTCCATACTCCCAGTGTGGTGTAGTGGTTAAGAGCGGTAGTCTTGTAATCTGGTGAACCGGGTTCGCGCCTCCGCTCCTCCACATGCAGCTGCTGGGTGACCTTGGGCTAGTCACACTTCTTTGAAGTCTCTCAGCCCCACTCACCTCACAGAGTGTGTGTTGTGGGGGAGGAAGGGAAGGGAGAATGTTAGGCACTTTGAGACTCCTTCAGGTAGTGATAAAGCGGGATATCAAATCCAAACTCTTCTTCTTTGCTTTGCCCTCCCCTCTCCATGTTAGGAAGCTAGGAGAGCAACACTGTCCTGCACATGCTGCCTCACTGATTGCTACTGCCTCCATACATTGTTGGACTACAGCCTCCATCTTCTCCATCCATTAGCTATGCTGATCGTAGCTGGAGTCCAGCAACACCTTGTTGCTTACCTCTGGTCTGTCTGGACAGTTTCCATCCCAAGTGGTCCCTATAAGAACTGTCACTTGAAGAACTAGTGCTTGGCTTTGCCTTCCTCCCTGCCCATTCCTTTCCCCTTTTGTGCCGTGTGTTCTAGATTGGAAGCCTTAGAGCAGGGGTTGTCTTACTGACTCACCTCTTTATGCCAACCTGGGAGCCGTTCTTTGGTGCTAAAATGTTTTAAATAAGCAATATCCCTCCCCCTTGCAATGTTGCGTTATAGTCTACCTTCTCAGCATTCTTCTACCAACTTCTTTTTCTACCTGTGTCCAGCAGTCCAGCCCTGCATCTCATGTGGATCAATTCTGCCTGGTAAGAACTGAGATCCATGCAACTGGGCTGAAGGCGACTAGAAAAGTCTCCTGCTGCAGCCATCACTTTAAAGGGAGAGATGAGAAAGAGATGTGCCAAGGTCACATTCCATCAGTGGCATCCCAGATGTTCACACTGACTTCACCAAGAGTCCCTTAACTTACCATCCCTATTAGCTCTTTCATGAAAACCCTGGTGAGACTACTGTAACTAAGCACTTTACAACTCTGGTCTATCAAGAAAGCTATGTTGGGCTTCCTGCGATATTCTTTTCCCTATGAAACTTTTCATAAAGGGTATGTTAAAAAATGGCTCACTGAGCACAGAACGTTTGCCCTTTCAGCACACGAGTGTTGTTTAATTTAGCATGAAGTTGCATCTTAAACACAAACACAAACAAACACACAGACACACACACACAGCACCACCACCACCAACAACAAAAAAGAGCTAGTGGAGAAAATGCTTTTTTATAGTAAACCATGGTCTAAGCAAGGAGTAGTCAAGGTGGTGCCCCTCAGGTGTGGTGTACTATAACTCCCATTAGTCTGATTTAGCATGGCAAGTGGTTAGGCATGATGCGAGTTGTAGTGTAGTGACATCCAGAGGGTACCACATTGGTGATCTCTGATGGTGGAGATTCAGTTTTCATTTAAAAGGGAAGCTTCCTAATTTGCACTTTCTGAAACAATGCATGAACAGAAAGACAGCCATCCTTTGAAATTTGCACTTCTCAGAATTTTGCAGTGCCATACTCCAGCCAAGCTATGTGTACAAACCATGCATATACTGGGGCAAAGTGTGCATATTTTGGTAAAATAACATTTTAAAATTGCATTATATTAAAGAAAATTCATTTGCAAAACATGTGCATGACAGACAAAATTGCATGTGTATATTTGGAGAAGTTTGCTAATGAATATTCATGAGGATTTTTAAAAATTGCAAACTGATGTGGAAATGCGATGAACTGGACTTAAGAGCAGAAAAGATATTTAAAAACTGGATTTTTTTCATCACTGTTTATTGTTGATTTTATGTTTCTTCTTGTTAACTGTTTTGGGTACCTACTCTTGGGCATGGGGAAGCGAGATAGAAATATGTTTCCAAACACGTGCATATAACGGATATAAGTTTTATAACGGATATAACTCTTGAGGCCTGGGTTTGTTCTCTCTCTCCTGGCCCCAATTTAAATGAAAGCCACACTTCACTCTTAGACTCAACCTTTTGTTGTATGTTTAAAACAGCATCATATCAGTCATGGTTTCCCCCAAAGAATGTTGGGAAGTTTAGCTTGCTAAAGGACACCCCTATGCCCCTGAGAGGCTACAAGTCCCATAGTTCCCTGTGGAGAGGGATTGGTTGTTAAACCACTCTGGAAGTTTACCTCTGGACACTCTGGCTGGGGACATGGGAGTTGCAGACCACAACATCTGAGAGGTGCCATGGTTGCAAACCTTGAACCTAGACTTCTAGAGAGTTGGTGTCCAACGATGCAGTGTCTCCAGGAGAAGATTCAGACCAATGAGTGGCCAAAGTGTGAGGTGAGGAGTCCTGCTCTCAGGAATGAGGTTAAACATGCAGATGGATATAAATTATGTCACCATTCATCAGTTCCATGTTGATTCAGACTCATGACACAGAAGCTCTTGGGGACACACAGTACATATGAAAGTCCTCCCTTTTGTTAGCATTGTCCTACCCACACATGCCCCAGGTGAGTGAAGAAGGAAGTAGTGGTTGTGCTCTTGATATGTGCCCAGTGCCCACCCACAACATCATTGGACAAGTGTGGATACCGCCCTCATTGCCGGGACCTCCTGCATCTGTTTTCAAATGGATGGACACACTGGAAAGTAATGCAGAATCAATCTGCATTGAACTTTTTGGGATGAAACTAGTTTGTGAAAATGTGCTTTTCTGGGGCAAAAAATGCACATCAGACTAAAGTATTGTCTATACTGAAGAAAGCAAGTACACAGTCTTCACTGATTCCAGAACAAGATGTTGTGTGTACACTGTTACACCTTTGCCCTGAGCAGTTGTAATGCTCAGAAATATTCCATAGCTTCCCAGCTGTGCAGCCAACAGCAGATATGGGTGCAAAACCTCGCATATAATGAGAGGCCAGTGTCAGAGGGGTCTACAGGAGGATGGCAGGCTGCTTCTCCTTGTAGAAACCATTCAGATGAACTAAACTTCCCCTAGTCTCTCACCCATTTGAATGGAGCAGCCACAAGAAAATTGGTTGATTCCACTGCCGGATGAAAAGGATTCCCTCAAGGGACAGGGCTCCCCTCTCTTCTTGCCGATTTATCTTATCTGCAGATGGGATTGGAGCCCAGCAAGAAGCTTTTTCGCCTTTGGACAGACACGGAGAGATGAGGTCAGTCACCAAAGTAAAGCTGACTGTGGAAAACTGGCTTCTGGCAGTAATCTTTTGCCTCCATCAAAAACTGGATTGTTCCTCCCCAAGCCAACCCCTCCTTTCCCCTTGAAACTATCTCGAAAGAATTCAAAATGTGAGACCTTTACTTCCAGGCATCGACCTTATCAGGATGGATCTCTGTCTTCCTGGCCTCAAGGCCTGGATTATTGTAACATGCCTCTCGTCGGGATGCCACCTGCAACTGAGAGCAGGAGCAGAAGGCAGCAAGGTAAGCGCTCAAGGCTCTTCACCTGTGGCAGCTGACGGGCCTTCCTCACTCTAAGCAGCATGAGCAAGAGGCCTTTGCACTATTGAAGAAGCAACACAACCTAAGATGGGGCTGGTTGCCTTGCTCCAACCAGCATATATACAACCCCCTCCCAGTTTCAGGTTCTTTGCATTTCTCATTTTTCCACTTCCACGTTCAGCTCTCTGCACTTCCACATCAGTCTGAGGGTTTTGTGTTTTATTTTTAAGTCCTCAGGAAAATTCACCAGCATTTTAGTGTGAATTTCTCCCATTTTTTGGATGCAGTCTGCTCCTGCTCCCCTCAACTGAGGGGATTCTCTTGGTTTTTCCACCTTCCTCAGAAGTTCGGGGCACCATGGTTGGCCAAGGAGAGAGAATTCTCCGTGGCAGCACATTCCCTCCTCACAGAGGTGTGTCTACCTTCTTCACTTTGCAGCTTTCAGTGAATAGTGGTAGGGGGTTGAACTGCCCCTTTGGATCCCTTCCAACTCTAAACTTCTATGCTTCTATGAATGCTGAAGATGCCCCTCTTTACTCTGATCTTTCACACTCGAGATGTGTGTTTACAGGGCCTCCCCGATTCCTGTGACTGTACTCTGTAATAATTCTGAATTTTAAATTGTTGCAACCTGCTCTGGGACTTGCTGGTCAAGGGCAGGTAATACATTTAATAATAATAATTACCATTATAATATGCACATTTTTGCAAAGCAATTTCCACTAATAAAATGCATTTTTGTATGTTGTTTTCATTTATATGTGCATTCTACTGCACACTTTGGCCCAGCGTAAGCATTTTTGTACATATTACTTGGCTGAAGAACGTGCCCTGTGAAATTCAGAGGAGTCGCCTGTTTGAAGGAAGGCTGCTGTCAGCCTTGGCTTTAATTTAATGCAGCATCCAACCATGTACCTAAACAGCAGCCCTCACTGGTAGGCATCAGTTCTTGTGCCCCCCCATCAAACTGTGTTTGAAAGGAAGCCTCATGAAGGAAGCCACTATAGGCATAGGGAGTTTGTGCGATAAGGCCTAGCCATTCTGGAAGGGAGGGAAGAGCAGGCTGGGTTCAGAGTGAACAGAGTCACCTGGCAGCAGCTACTCTGTCAGGCTGCAACAGAGGAAGAGATGTGAAGTAGGGCCACTCCAGCAAGTCTGTTGAGAGATCACTTCTATCAGGCTCCTCTCCTTCTTCAACTGTTTGCAGCCAAATTGCTTGTTGTAAGAGCACTGGGTGCAAGGTTAAAACTGGTGCCTGAGTTTGTTTCCCTTTTCCCCTCGCCACCTGCTTTTCCTTTCATTTCGCACATCTGGTGTTGTTCAAGCTTGGTTCTAAAAATAACTTGACTGAAATGTTTTGCTTCTTCATTCTGTTAATCACCAGCTCCATTTCGTAATAGTACCTGCAATTGAGGCTATACCTGAGATGAAGGAATATTTTGACTCATGTGAACTGCACATATCTTTTTAAGAAGGGGTGTGTTGCTCAGGTTTATAAAGGCAGTTCTTTAAAATGCCTGCTGGTTCAACAATGGACTGGACGCTTGGACTTAGTTACAGTTTACATTCAGATAAGGAATTCATTATGTCCACACCCAAATTAATCAGCCCTTGTGACAAATTTGGTGGTCTAAAAACTGAAGTTATTAAATTGTTCGGTCTGATCAGCAGTTTTTCTTTTTCCTTTCTTATTGAAATAATGCTAAAGTTGCTGGGATAGCTTAAACCTGTAACATCACTGCTGCAGAAGAAGAATCTAGATGTCAAGGAAGCATTGAAACTTATTGACAATGTTTGGAGTGGCAAGGAATTTGAAATGATATTGTTTTCAACACCACTTTTGAAGTAGTCTAAAAGACACATGAATCTGTTGACCTAGAAGCACTATTAAACATCCTGGTAAACTCCCACAAAAAGTTTTCCAACAGCAATAGTGATGGTGTTGATAACAGCATTAGTGACCATTGCGCTCAGGAATTGGAAAACAGATTCAAGGAGAGAGACAAACATTTGCTCCAACATGGGAACACGGATGAAACCATTTTGAATTTTGAAACACAGCTCAGGCAGCCGTCAAAAGCTAGAAAGCTTAAAATTGGAGTTGGCAAAATCTCTGGATCATCATGGGTGCAATTTGCAGATGAGCTCACAAAATATGGACCTGCATTTCCCAGACTTGGTCTTTCGGTGGAGGCTGCACTGGCAATCCCAAGCGGTACTGCAAAAATCAAAAGCTGCTTTTCTCAGCCGAAAGTTGCAGTGTTATTTATGTGTTGCATTTATATCCCAGCTTTTTATCCAAGGAACTCAGGGTGGTGTACAGTGTACATTGTTTCCTCACTCCTCATTAATCCCCACAACAGTCTTGTGAGGTAGGTTAGGCTGAGAGGCGGTGATTGGCCTTGTGAGCTTCGAGTGCCCTGACTGGGACAGCTGCTGATAACCACTATGAATTTGTCTAACCCTCTTAACAATCATCTACATATGCTAAAATTTACCACTTCTTTGGGTGGTAAATATTGTGTTGTGATTGCTGTATGAAGAACCTACTATCCAGTCAGCTTTATTGCTGTGTTTTAATTTGTTACTGTGTTCTAATTTGTTGGAGAACCCAGAGATGGGCAACATTATCATCATCATATTCATCATCATCATCATCATCATCATTATTATATGACCCTGTGTTTTAGTATGATGCATTGAAGCAGGAGGGATCTATATATGGTCCTCTCACTTGGGCTGGTGCTTTTGTTTCATACCTAGTTATGTTCTGCATTCCTATATCATATGCATTCCTGTTCTTCCTTTCCACCAGCATTTGGAGGTAGCTTGGATTATTTATGCAGGCAGTCATAGATTAAGTGCAGCAATTATCCGGCTGTTTTGGGATGGTTGCCCTCATCATTATCAAGGCATTCTGCACGGCGACTAGCGGTGCATCCATATAGAATGGAAGGCATTTCTTCACCACCATCACCCTTCCACCCCCCCTTTTTAAAAACACCCTCCACCTTGGCTGTTTTGCTTGAAAATAAAATTTAATTTTGAGATGTTAATGTGGCGGAAGCTTGAGTTGAATGCATAGCTCATAAGTAATTGTATTCCCATCCCAGCATGCTGGCCTACTGACACGCATTTCCACCGGTGCTAAAAATAATGAGGAATTCAAGTGACACCCATTGATGGCTTCGAGTGCCATCACTTTCCTTGACCTAATTGATTGTAGCTATGCACCTCCAAGTGCTTTGCATAACCAGCTTAGACAGCAGGAACATTTCCAACCCAATTGATTGACATATTTTATTTCTAACTTTAAGCTTAATCATGGCAAAGAAATGATTCATTTACACCTCCCAGACTTTTGAAACTTGACACAGAAGACAACCAGGCAGTGGGCAACTCGACTGAGCAATGGGGAAGGTTGCCTGAGCAAAACTGCACATAGATACACAGCATTATATACTGTATAATATTAACTAAGTTTATGGACCTGCTGAAAGTGCCGAGGATGTTGCAATAAAATAGATTCATTAAGTGCTGTGGAAGTTACATTCTCTTCTAAAAGATGTGTCAGATTGGATGTGTATATATTATTGCAGAGGAAAAAGTAAATTAAACATTAAACAGCCAGGATTTAATTTGAACAAGGACTCGTGAGCATTTCGATCTGTCACTTCTTCGGCCTTATTGCCTCTGTTCAGCCCTAAAATCTGTGAAAATAAGAAGAGTCTCAGAGTAGGCATGGAATATCTTTGCTTGGAGTGCAAAGAAGGAGAGCCCTTCTTTGAAGAAGTACCCCAGATCAGTGGTAAAGCATCTTGTTTTGCATGCAGAAAGTCCCAGGTTCAATCCCTGGCCTCTCCAGATAGAACTGGGAATGTCCCCCACCTGAAACCCTGGAGAGCTGCTACCAGTCAGTGTGGACAATACTGAGCTAAATGGACCAATGGTATGACTCACTGTAAGGCAGCCTCCTTTCCACACCAGTTTGCAATTTTCTTAAGCCCCTGAGAAAACTCTCCAGCACTTCAGTGCATTTCCCCCCCTGATTAAACACATTTTTTGTCTGCAGCATTCCTCCTAGTATAATGCATTTGTGTGTGCATGTTCATTAGTATGTTCAGTTTTATACACCCTAATATATGCATTTTTCTAAGCACGGTTTGGTTGGAGAACTGCATCACAAAATTCAGATGGGTGCAAATTCTGAAGGATGGCTGTGTTGTTTCGGTGCTCAAATTGTTTTGGAAAATGCAAATTTGTGAGATTTGGCATTAAGTGTGAATGGAATCAAATTTCTCCCCCATCCCTTGTCTCTATATTAAATGGCATGTCCAGTATCCTACTTACCATTTTGAACTTTCCTCCCAAGTTATTAAGCTGACAGATGACTCTTTGTTAACAGCAACAATCCAACAGCCTTACAGATGCTGTGGAGCTAGGATAGTTACCCTGCAATCAGTGGCAACATGAGAACAGGCCTTTTCAGTGGTGGCCCCCCAATTGTGGAACGTTCCCTCCAGGGAGGCTCAGCTGATGCCATCATTACAGATCTTTAGGCACCAGGCAAAAACATTTATTTTCCTCTGGCTTTCAGTTATCCTGGTTTTAATTATCCTGCCTTTTAAAAATATGAATGCATTTTAGATTTCTCTTCGCTTTGCTTTATGGTGGTGTTATTTATTTATTGCTGTATGCTGCTTTGGGTCGCATGGGCCAAAAAGGCAATGAATAAGCTTAATAAAGAACAATAATAGTGAAAGGCATAAAAGGAGCTGCGCAGTTATGCCTCTAAGTGCTGGACCTAAGAAAGGTAGGCTATGTAATAAAGGAATATCTCTCCCTGTGTCTGCTGATGTGTGGCCACTCCTCCTCCCTCCTCTCCTGCTGCTAAGAATGTCCTTTAGCACTTCTTTAACCATATTCTCTAGTGTGTGTGTGTCAGCAAAGAGGCTCCATCAGAGTATTTAACATTGCTGCGAGCGAAGGAATGAAGTGGAGTCACTGTTGATTATTGCTCATTAGCCACAAGGACATTCACTTAACATGTGGATAAATGAATGGCACCGTGTCCTAATGGGGATGGCCTCAGCATACCTTAAAGCAAAATGTTGTTTAATATCCTTCATTTGCTGAATAGTTAAAGAGGCCTGTTGGACATACGTCGTTAGCAAGCAGCCATTGTGGGCGCCGTTGCCTGTTCGGCATTTCATAAAGGGAGGTTTTGTCCTGGCAGTATTCTCCAAAGGCCTTTGTCCATAAAAATTAAATATTTCTCCTCAGCTGTGCTATGGAATGTGACGTTTGGAGGATTTTTGTTTAAAGGTAAGGGTTAACATCTGTGCAGTTTAAGGAGGGGGGGTCTTAAAGCAGAGCAAGGCCCTTGTTAGTCTGCTTTGCATTCAGAGCGTTCAGTATAAAGAACCTTTGATATCTTTATTGGTTTTTCTTAGATTAAAAAGCAATCAGGCTATAAGCCTTAATTTTCTTATAGCTGTTTGTTAACAGGGGAGATAAGGCATTCAAAATCACTTGATTAGCAGTTACTTTCTTTGGTAATATCCCTGGCATGGTTTGAGGTGCACATATCTTTTATTGAATTTATTATTGGTCGTTGGTAACATCTCTTACATTCCTGATCAGAATCATGTTTCTTTTTTCTTTTCTTTTTCAGAACAAAGAAGAGGAAGAAGCCCCAAACCTTTGGAGGGGCAATAGAACATTTCAACATGGAAATGGAAGTTTGAACATGGTTATGCTCAAACATAATCTTGAGAACACAAATAATACCACCAATGTGAAACGAACTGCTAGCTTAAATGTTTATATGGTGAGCAGGGAGTCTATAATATAGTTCAGTCCTATTCATGTCTACCCAGAAGTAAGTGGCACTAACTTCAGTGACGTTTAGTCCTTTAACCTGCACATCTCTTGAAGAACCTGAATGCAAACCCTCTCCTCCAGAGTCATGCATGAAAGTAAATGGATCTGTTTTGGAATAATAGCATTATGACCAGACCTAATGCTTTAAGGACATAGGTCCATCTAGCATAGCTTTGTCTGTACCAGAAATGAGAAAGTGAAGGCCAGCGAGGGGGTAAATGCTATCCTCCAAGCCTCTTCGGACCCTCAGGAAGCTTTCCACACCACACCTGCCCCCCCCCCCCCGCTGGTCCATAATCTCTGATTTTTGGCAACATAGACTTGGACTGATGGGAGCTGGTGTCCAATTATATAGGGAGGACAACTTGATGACTGCCCAGGTCTGAATCAACACAATATGGTTCTTGCTGTTGTGAGTCTGAGCCCAGCACTGTAACTGCAGAGCCTGAATGCAGTGTAATCTTATGAAGCAGTGTCAGGGAAGAGTGGGCTTTTCAGCTGTGAAACAAACCTTGTGGAAAGCTTGTTTCTATCCGCATCTCAACATATAGCATCCAAAACAGAAGGCAGTTGGTAAAATAAGCTTCTTCTTTTTTTATTAGCAGGCTGGCTCTTGAGCATTTTCTCTTCGATTTAGCATTTCTTTGGGAGGGTCACTTTCTCCCTTAATAGATACACAAAACACTGAAACAGATGGAAGCCACATCCGCACCATACATTTACAGCAGCCTCACGTCACTTTAATAGTCATGGCTTCTTTGTTAAGAATGCTGACAGTTGTTAGGAGACTCCACAGAGCTGCAGGTCCTTGACTTCCCTAGGAATACAGATTGAATGTTGGGGAATTGTAGCTCTGTGGGGGGGAAGGGGTCTCCTACTCCCAGCACACTACAGTTTCAGGGTTCTACAAGGAAAGCCATGACTTGGCAGGCTTCTGGTGGCCAGAAGAAAACATGTCACCCTTCCCCCAAGAGGTGCACCTAAGGCCATACTGGTTTTCTTTTCAGCACCAAGAGGAAACATGTGTTTGTCCAAGTCTTAAACTTCTTCAGAAGGTTTTAAGAACATAAGAAGATAATGATAATGATGTTATTATTTATAACCCGCCGATCGTGCTGTATCAGGGCAGCGGCCCATCTAGTCCAGCATCCTGGTCTCACAGTGACCAACCAGATGCCTATAGGAAACCTGCTCACAGGACCTGAGCACAAGAACCCTCTCTCCCATCCTATGTTTCCCAGCAACTGTTATTCAGAAGTATTGCTGCCTTTGACCAAGGAGGCAGAGCATAGCCATCATGGCTAGCAGTTCTTGATAGCCTTTTATGGTGGCAGTCTGCATGCTAACCACAAGCACATTCTCTGAGTGCTAAGCATGCATTCCCTTCTGGACAACCTTCCAAGGGGCACAGGTCAGTGGTGGGTGGAGCCAGAGATAAATGTGGGTGGAACAATTAATGTAAAATTTACCTCTGTACAGTAACCTAGTTTCTACACACACACACACACACACACACACACACACACACACACCCTCTGACCCCCCATTCAGACAAGCAAAAGGCATTATGAGCATCCAAGGACACATTTCACCCAGACAGAAACACTCAAGGAGGGTGAGACACAAAGCCAATGAGAGCTGTTTTCTGGGAAGAGTCCCAAGGGCCAGATAAAGGAGCCTGGGGGCCACAGTTGGCCCCCAGTTCTAAGGTTCCCCACTCCTGTTCTTAAGGATGCACCATATTCCAGTTGTGGTTTCATTCTATTTATTGTAAGTTGCTCAGAGAGCACTGATGAAAAGCAGCCTGCAGATATTCTAAGTAAAACAAATGGCCGAAGGCAACTGGCTGGCATTTCTTCTTTTGCCTTTTCAAGATGCTTGTGCTGGGTCCCTTGCTCTGCAGTCAATAGGAAGCAAGAAAGAGAGCTGGCTGAAGTTTGAGAGAACTGGGGGTTTGACAATTTGCAAGTCTCAATCGCTTGCCATCTCCTGCGCCCCCCACCCAACAGCCCTGCTCCCTTTCCTTCCCTATCCTAGCCCTTGTGGAGGAAGAGAGATGATTACATCAATCAGTGTCAGGTCTGGGCACTGTGATTTATGAATATGCATAATGAGCTCTCACCTTTGAGAAGGACTAGCTAGGAAGATAATTGATTAGACAGGGAAAGAGCAGCCAAGAAGCGAAGGGGGGGGCAGGTGGGCTAGGCTAAAAGCTTTCTCTGGCTAGCCAGAGCTTTGGCAAACCAGCGATCATCTGAAGGAGAAAGATTTAAAGGGTGAGCCTCACAATGAAAACGCAGGCATAAATCACGAGGGCTAATTTACACAGCCACTTGGAGATAAACCACGGGCAGTGCCAGCTAAAGTTCCTTGTCACCAAGGTAGGTTGCCAGGAGAGGGAGCCATAGCTATACTGAAAATTATCTACTGCTCTTGGGCACTGCCAAGGCAAGTGGTGAGGAGGTGGTATTGCAGAGACAACACATCTGGAGGCTGTAGTGCTATACCCAGGCTTCTGATTTGTTAGTCTGTCAGGTGATGCAAGGGAGCCAGTGGCACATCAACCCCACAGAACGTACCCTGGGTGCCCGACACAAAATGGCTGCCGTGGATATGTGGCATGACACAAAATGGCTTCCTTTGGGGCATGGCAAAGCACAAAAGCGGTGTCACATCTGAAAGAGCAGAAAAAGAAACAGGACCACCAAATGGTGGAAGCATGCCTCCCTGCCCCCGATCAAAAGTAACCTACATTCCCAACTGCAGAGCTCACTTACATAGAGAAGCTCTTTGCACCTCTCCTCTGCTCAGAACAGGAGGGAAGGTGGGTGTCTAATCCCAGCATCCAACAAAAGGGAGCATGGGAGCGTGCTCAGCGCAGGAGTGGCCAAGCCGCTGCACCCAGGAATTCAGCAAAATAGAGATCCAAAAGTCTCTTGTGCAGTGTTGATTATTGAAGGGGGTGTTTGCTGATGCTGTTTGTGGCTGCCATTGAGTAGACTGGCAAGGTCACCGGTGCTTCATCAGTGATCCCTAAGTTAAGCAAAAGTTTGACCTTCCCCATGCAGCTGGGTGTCCTGTTTCACAAAGGACAGCCCTCTCTTTAAAGGCGTCTTCTGTTTTATTTATTTATTTAAATAAATAAACAAATAATAAATGAATAAATGCAAGAGATAAAGCAAGCATCCTGAAAATTATTTTCCTCTTTTTTTATATATAAAAACTTTTATTTCTACATCACTTCCTTTATTGTACAGGACCAGCCATCTTACAGAAAAGGCTGTCTAAATAGAGAATTTCTAGGTAGGTTAACCTCATACCTGCTAATGTGCATCTTTAAAAAGGAAAAGCGGGGGGGGAAGAGACTCTTCTTCTAGCTTTACAAACCTCGAGGATTTCAAATGTAGTTTATCGGCCTCCTGCAACCCAGGCCTATAAATAATACATTCCTATCACTGTGACCTCAAAATGTCAATACCGCACACCCCTTTTGCATTTGCATAACTTGTACTGTCTCAACTTGAAGCATGTCACCCTGGATGCTCCTGTGTGTTGGTACTTTTAACTTGGTGTTAACTCTTAGCACCCGGCAGCTTTATCGGTTCTGCAGGAGATGCAGCGGCGTTCCTGCGTAGGAAGGATAGTGGTAATAAAATCTACCGCAGCTCTTCTGGTGAAGCTTGTCTGAGATTCTCATAAGACAGCCTTCCCCAAGCAGATACTGTTGGACTCCAAATCCCATCATCCTTGACCTTTGGCCATGCTGACTGGGGAATGATGGGAACTATAGTCCAAGACATCTGGAAGGTGCCAGGTTGTTGAAAGCTGCCCTAAGAATTATACATCAAGAAAAGGCACCTCTGTGTTTTTAGCCTGAATTTAACTTTAGTCTGTATTTTGCTTCTCTTCAGAGAAAAGTATGTGTATGGACAGCATATTTGTAATACCTGAGTGTGCACGCACATGCACGCACACAGGGGGCAGGGATCAGGATTGCACCCGGTGCTTTGGATGCAGAAGGCTACAGATTAATCCTGGTGTTTCCAGATAGGGCTGGGGAAAGACTCCTTGCCCCAAATCCCAGAGAGTCACTACCAGTCAGTGTAGACTGCTGGTCTTCAGCTAGTGGGTCATGACCCACTATTGGGTCATGGCCTGATGCAAGGTGAGTCACAACAGGAGCATCAACACCATTCAAATATGTGGTTAAGAAATAGGCCCCCACATTCATGTGGGTTCTGAGTCTGAAAAGGTTGGAGGCACCTGGTGTAGACCACACTGAACTAGATGACCCAGTGGTCTGACAGGTAGCTTCCTATGTTCTTATGTGCTCGTCATAACAGAGTCCACACATGTTCAAAGTGGATCTGTGTTGCAGAGTCAGTAAACTGTGGAAATGTACAGTGTGTACACATGTAGATTCCATTCAGAAGTTATGACAGAAACATGGAGGTCAGGGCAAGACCAGGAACTTTGAGGACCCACCAAGGCCCTGGGAAGAGGGGTTGATGGTTAAGCTACGCTGAGAAGTCTTTGAGGGGAATAAGACTCTCATAACAACTCTCAGCACCCTTAACAAGCAACGGTTTCCAGGATTATTTTAGGGAAGCCATGGCAGTTGAAAGTAGTATGATACTACTTTCAATGTATAGTGCAGATGGGGCCTCAGAGATGCTTATCCCACCTTTCAACTTATATAGCTTCACAAGGTGATGTCATATATACACAACAGTACAACAAAATCCTCATGTTTTGAAAATAATTTGTAATTGAATAAAACACCAGCATTAAGCACAATGAAAATAAAGATGTGCTAAAACAGATCTACATAAAATTATATGCAGACTGGCATAAGAAGGGCTTTAAGGATCTACAAAGTCAGTGAAGAAAGGGCTGTATGGACCTCCTCAGGGAGGGTATTCCAGAGGTGTGAAGCCACTACAAATGTCTCTGACACTTGCCAGCCTGAGAACTCTCACCAGAGCAAGGCCTCAGATGATGATCTTAAGGCCAGGGCAGGCTCATATGAGTGCAGGAATAGCCTGGCCCCTAACTAATAGAGTTTTAAAGGTCAATAACAAAGCACCTTCAGCTGTGTCTGGAAACAAATAGGCAGCCAATGTAACTAACATGGATTAGCCATAATGTCTAGTCCCTACAAGTGTTCTAGCTGCCCAGTTCTGCACTAAGTGACCTTTCCATATAATCTTCAAGGGCAGCCGCTGTAGAGTGCATTGTAGTAATCTAACCTGGATGTAACCAAAACATGTTATTAACTGAGGCAAGATCTGCCTTCTTCCAATAACCCTATTGTTGGTGAAGTAGCCAAAGTTGGTAAAAATAACTTCTGTCCATGATGCCGCCTGTACCTCCACAGAGTCCTGAAGCACCCATCTTTCTCACTCATTCCTTGTCCTTCTCCCCTCATAGGAAAAGGCCAGAGGTCAGTGGCAGAGCATGCCTAAGATCCCAGGTTCACATCCTGGCATCTCCAGATAGCTCTGGGAGAGAATCCTATCACAAACTCTGCAGAGCCTCTGCCAATCGATATAGACAATATTGACCATCAGTCTGATTTGGTATAGGGCAGCTTCCTATATTCCCCCTGTCCCCTAAGTCCTTCCTTGATCCTCCCTCCCTCCCACGTCTCTGAAAAGGTGGTGTCTTAATTCGCAGTGCAGATATGTCCTTTCTAGAAATCCTTTCCAGTCACAAAACTATATTTCCCAGGTTACTTTGAGGATGCAGTCTGACTGAAATTCAGCAACCCAACTGAATTTCCAAATTGGCATAGGGCAATGGAGTGGTGGTCGGGGAGGGAGAGAAAGAATGAGTTCCCACACACACACATGCTAATATTGGCATACTTAGGTCTGCAATTCAAACATAAGAAACTGAGGATGTACAATTGATTGGGAAATGGCTCTGTTTTGCCCCTCACAAACAAGATTTGCAAGGGGCATAACCCAGCCTAAAATGCCTTCTTAGAGAGATTTTGCACAAAACAAGAAAAGCTTTTCGTCTGTTGCATTTCGCATGTCTAAAATGCTAATGTAAAACCCATAGAGCAGGTTTGGGGAACCTCTGGCCCTCCATGTGTTGCTGAACTACAACTCCCCTTGTCCTTGGCCGTGCTTGCTGGGGCTGGTGGGAGTCCGCCAGCATCTGCAGGGCCACAGATTCCCATAGAGCCTGGGAAGCACATTCCGTTTAACAATGGGCACACGCTGCAGACTTTCTATCCTGCATCAATAATAGTCACGCATGCATTCACATAGTATCAAAGAGGCTCAATAGCAATTTGAGGGGTTGTGGAGCAATTTACAGGCAACTCCCCATTTACGTGCCAGTGGGGGATGCATGTAACCTGCCCTGCCCCACTCCTGCCGCACCCCCTTGCAGTGCCAAAAAACAGCGTGTGCATCACCGGTCGTGCACAAATGAGGAGTTGCCTGTATTACAAGGAGAATGGGCCTGTTGCTGAAAATGGCATCTGCATATTGAGTTTTTCTGCAAGGTGTAGTTAAAACACCCCAGCATAAACCTAAGTCTCAGTGTCACTATTACTTACTTACTTACTTACTTACTTACTTAACTAATTAATTAAATTTATTAGTCATTTTTTACCAAGATAACTCAAAGTGACTTATAATATATAAACTAAAATGGGGAAGCCCTCAACGTGAAGTTTTACTATTTATTATGGAAGGAGGGGATTCCACATAGAGTTGTCATTCCCACTGATAGCTCCACATTCTTGGCAGTGCACGGCTCCATTTTAGGGCATGTACACATGAACAGCTTAAAACCCAGTGAGGTCATTTCCCCCTGCTGTGTTTCAATAATCACGCTTTACCTTGCTGTGCGCACCATTAACAGATCACTTGATTTGTTTCTCTGCTCATGCAACCTCCTGTACTCTTCTGTGCATGCACTGTCATCTGTGCATGTGCAACGGATGTCTGGAATGTGCACATCTCAGCTTAGCCACAGCTTACATTTTCAAACTGGATGCGAGCCGTTTTGAGGGTAAACACATCAACAAGTAGCATTTCTCAAGAAACTACAAGTTATATATGGGTTGTGGCTAATGTCATGTGTACTTAGCTTCACATACCTCTGGTGAGAGCACACTGGGGCCAGAATAAATGGTAAATGTGCACACAGCTTTTGCCTTGAATGTGAATTGACCCTAAATCAGGAGGGCAAACCATTGGTCCTCCAGACGTTGTTAAACTACAACTCCCATCAGCCCCAGCTGGCATGATCAATGGTCAGGAATGATGGGAGTTGAACAACCCCTGAAGAGGCACAGGCTAGCACACACACCAGCAACCTACCCTAAAATAAAATGACAAGAGTCCTGCTGTAAAGATAGTTCAGCAAACACACACCCTGTCCGTCTTACAATGCAATCCTGTGTGCACGCTTACTCCAAAGCAAACTCCTGGATGTCAGCCTCATTGCACAACGCAAACCCCACTTTGTAATCTTCTACACGCTTGCCTGCGTGAACAGACTGACTATCCCTACGCTGGTGAAAGTTACCTGCCTTTCAAAGCTTGCAACAATTGGTTAACCTGTAAAAGAGATTATTATTTCTGTTCCTTGATCTCCTTTCGCTCTGCTGACTAACACAACTACTAGCTTTTTATGTCTTCATTTAAACTGATTTTTTAAAATAATAATAATAATAATCTGGCAACCTTTTGTTCACACCGAAAGCTGCTTTGTTAGATCCGAGAGGGCCCTGCACCAACCTCATAACAGGCCTGACTTGTAGTTAGTTTTAATATCCCATAATTGTGCCGTTTTTGAAGTTAACTGCCAAAGAAAGGAGAGTGGGGGGAAGGGACCCACAGCAAAAGGGGAGATGGGATGGCTGTGGTTTGATTGTGCTAAGCTTCCTGGATTCTGAAGCTAGAAGGAGTCAAAAGTTACGGGGAAAGTGTGTTTTAATTTAATTTTAATTTTCCTAATGGGCAAAGGCAGGTCTGCTTTAATCCCCCACCTTTTATAAACCCATGCTTCTTTCAGGCTGAGGAAAAAAATTGCTCCCTTCCCTCCTCAAACCGGCAGGTAAAACTGAAGTGACTCTAAGCCGCTTGACCTCTTGCAAAGCTGGCCAATTTTCAACACTTTGCTAAGGAAATGGAGCTGCTTTGCCACCTCATTGCTTTTCATTTCTTCTCTGCCTCATGCAAAGATCCACATGCAAAACTTTGTGGGTTTTTCCAATTACAATCAAATTTGGAAGGGGCGTTTTCTATATTTTTCTTCCCCTTCCATATTTTCTAGGAGGCTTTTTCTCTGAAAAAGGGTGGAGGGAAAGAAGTAGAAGAAATGACAGGAGAGTAACTTTTCCATGCTGCAATCCTATGAACACCTACTTGGAAGTAAGCTGCATTGAATGCAGCTGAGACTTACTTCTGAGTAAATGCACGTAGGGTTTTGCTGTGAGAGAGGTCCCTCTTTTTTGCCTGTGTGTCCTGCTGCAACTTCCTTGGAAGAAATTTGATAAAAGACTTACAAGGCCGTGTGTACACCATACGTATATTTAAAGCACATATATAGCACACATCCCTTCAAACACTCCTGAGAACTGTAGCTTACCCCTCACAAAGCCACAATACCCATCACACTTAACAAACTAAGGAAGGGGTGTTAACTTTGAATAATGCAGCACAGCAGCTCAATAGTTGCTGTTTTGTTTTGTTTTTAAAGGGTATCTGTAACAAGTAATACCCTAGATTAGATTTGTTTCCCTAAACGCCCTTCTGCAAACTAGTGAAATTGATGCAATGGAAAGACGCTCTTATGAATGAAAATTCTGTGAGGTTTTTCCATCCTAGCCAATTGTGTTCAGCAAATGGAACCTTCCCAACAAGTTCCAACCTTGCATTTTCTAACCGATCGCGCCAGACCTAAGGAGGACTAAAATTATTGCCTTAACATTGTTTCCTTTCCAAAGTGGGCAGCTGGAGAGCCTCTGCCTTTTTACTCAAAAGTATACCCCACAGAGGACGCAGGTGGCGCTGTGGGTTAAAGCCTCAGCGCCTAGGACTTGCCGATCGAAAGGTCGGCGGTTCGAATCCCTGCAGCGGGGTGCGCTCCCGCTGCTCGGTCCCAGCGCCTGCCAACCTAGCAGTTCGAAAGCACCTCCGGTTGCAAGTAGATAAATAGGGACCGCTTACCAGCGGGAAGGTAAACGGTGTTTCCGTGTGCAGCTCTGGCTCGCCAGAGCAGCGATGTCACGCTGGCCACATGACCCGGAAGTGTCTCCGGACAGCGCTGGCCCCTGGCCTCTTAAGTGAGATGGGCGCACAACCCCAGAGTCTGTCAAGACTGGCCCGTACGGGCAGGGGTACCTTTACCTTTTATACCCCACAGAGTTCAGTTACAGATAGGTAGCCGTGTTGGTCTGCCATAGTCAAAACAAAAAAAATTCCTTCCAGTAGCACCTTAAAGACCAACTAAGTTAGTTCTTGGTATGAGCTTTCGTGTGCATGCACACTTCCCACAGAGTTCAATGGGGCTAACTTCCAGTAAGTGTGTAAACCCGTGCAGCCTTGGCCTTAAGCTTTTCCCCAGCAGGGTTTTCCTCTACGTATTAACTTTCAAAAAACCACTTCTTGCCCAGGGATTATAGGATGCACACTCACAAGTGACACTGAGAGAATCCCACATTTGGGTAGTTGTTGTTGCCCCTGCCCCAGCCTTTGTCTTCCATACATCACTATTGTTCACAGGGACTGCAATAGAAAAGCAGATATGTGCCATTCATTTAAAGCATACCCAAAGTACATGGCTTTCCCTAAGGAATCCTGGGACTGCAGTTTCCCCTCTCACAGAGCTACAACTCCCAGCACCCTGCACAAACTACAGTTCCCGTGATTCTTTTTTGGAGGGGCAGTTGTGCTCTTTAAACACATGGTGAATATTGCTGGTATCATTTATTTGCAAAGCAGTACCATTTGTGCTTTTTAAAACCACCCTATCGTTTGCCATAAGAAGATGATTCTCTCCTCCAATCTTTTTTGTTTTGGTTTTAAATTCCTGGTTTTGTTTTTCTCTTCCCCCACCCCCACCGGTCCAGCCCCCCAGGAGCCTGCTGCTTCATTTCCGGGGTTGGAGGTGGGTTAACCAAAAAGGTAATCAATAGCTACAACATCGGGTAATAAGGTCCTTGGGGCGTCATAGATTATTTTGCAGGCAGGTCGAGGTTGCTGCTGACTTCTCCCATCGCTTACCAAGCTCGCTCTAGAAGCCCAAAAATGTTCCCCTGCTCTGCATTGTACTAACCATATCACCCCAGTGCCTTCCAGATGTTGAATTCCAGCTGCCATCAGCCCCAGCCAGCAATGACCAATGGGAGATGTAGCTTGGAAAAATACTAGTAATAGTAATAGTAATAGTAATAAAACTGAAAGGCACCTAGTTGGGGTAGCTTGAACCAGATTATTCCCCCTACCACTACTCCAGAAATAGACCAAAAGGCCACATGTCTACTCTGTAGTAAGCCCCATGAGTTCACTGGAGCTTATGCCAAAATAACTGAATGTTGATGTGACTCCAGGCTTGCACAATACCTTTAAAGCACATTTGAAACATACTCGCTTTCTCAAACAATCCAGGGCATTGTAGTTTACCCTTCACAGGGTCACAATTCCCAGCAGGGCTTGACAAACTACATTGCCCAGAATTCTTTGAGAGGAGAAAATGTGCTTTAAAGGTATATCGGTTTTGTTTGGCTGCAAGCACACCATATCTTTAAAGCATCTGCACCCACGCAAAGGGTTTGTGAAGGGTGCTGGGAATTGTAGCTCCGTGGCGATTAAACTAGAGTTCCCAGGAACGTTTAGGGAGAGGGTTAACTTGAAATGCATGCTGGAGGCTGATAGAAAACCCACATTTTCCGTGAAAGAAGGCGGGGGGGGGGACGCAGGGAAGTCAGAAGAAAGGAAAACGAACAAAGCGGGCCTTCCTCTAAAGAAAAGAAAAAAGCCGAACTCCCGCGCGAACTTTCCCGGGAGTAAGTGGCCACTGCTTTCAGCGAAACTTACTTCCGAGTAAACACACACACGCTAGTTGGCTCCCGGCAGGGTAATGCGCACTAGACAAGTGGCTTTCTGCCTGCAGAGGGCGCTCGAGTTCCAGATTTCACTCGCGCTCCGAAGCCGAGACGGCGCGTTCCCGTCCCCCTCTCACTTTCTGATTTCTCTCCCCCCCCCTCTTTCTTTAATAAATAGAAACGGCCGGATAATGCATATAAAATAATCATGGGAGATAGCGATCCTGCTCCTTCCCTCCGCGCCCAATCCCTCCCGTGCGCTGCCAGCTCAGCCGGCAGTAGTTTTTCCGTCTTAATCCACATCTCATTGGAAAGAATAGGGGGGGGGGGAGAGAGAGACCCTCTCCTCTTTCCTCCTTTTACTCGGGCCTTTCCTCTCTCCGCCCACCTCCTTCCGACCTTGTGTCTCTTTAGCCGTGGAAAGAGGACAAGGAGAAATACGACGGGGCTGACTTTCGCAACTTGCCTTGCCCCTGACTTGATCCAGACAACAGCTGTCTCAAATATACAGTGCGATCCTTACGCGAACGTGGAAGGAGAAGCTGCCGGGGGTGTGTGTGTGGAAATCACACACACAAACCAGCCCCCGTAGCGCTTAGCAATTCAAACAGACGCGAGAACGCTTTGAACGACCCCCTGAAATCGCCCAGGATTTCCAGCCGCAAAGCGAAAGGACGATTCGATCTCCTAAGGAGGTTTTTTGCAACTTTGAAAAATATGGGCCCTTTAAACCAGCGGACTTGGCTTTCAACAAGAACCTCTTAACACACACACACACACAAAACAAAAACAGGGTAGTGCGAGGCGTTTTGATCAGATCTGCAGCGATGGCCCCACCAGTCATTCCTGATACATAAACACGCGGGTCCCCCCCAAAAAAAAATCTATTTAAAAATTAATACAGCAAAGTAACCAGAAAGTCCCAATACTGTATATATTTCTGCCCCCGCTCTCTTTAATTCAAATGAATACGCACACACCTCTTTTTCCTGTACACAAACACACACTGTTGACATTTTTTTCTAGCTAGCTCACACAGCTGCATTTTGTACTCAGGACTGCTACTGATTTTCGTTCTCGCACTTTTTGTTTTGGATTTGGAAGCCTCTAAAGACGGCTACCCTTCTGGAAATCTAAGCACGGTGGGGAATCTTCCAAAACTAGTTTAAAAGTTTCCCAAAGTGACAAAAGGAAATCATGATAAATAATAATAATAATAATAATAATAATAATAATAATAATAATAATAATAATAATTCACGTAGGTATCAGAAAATTGTAGTCAAAGTGGCAACAGTTTATTAGCCAAAAATATATACTTTCTTGTACAATTTGGTTCACACATATGTACATTTTTTTTCCTTTTTACTATATATACAAAAAAGAAAATGAAGACGCCTATTTCTCACTGGACTTCCAAAAAACCTCACGAATTCAGCTAATCCAGATGATAGCACAGAAGCAGGGGGTTTTTTTTCTTGGTTTTTGTAATTTTTTTCATTTGATACATGGACATGCGTACAAGTTGTAACTATACAGAGAATTTTATTTTACAATCATTAGAACAATAATTATAAAAAAATTAACTATGATGATGACAACGCAGATAGAACCATAGCTGCATCAAGTTGGTTCTGAGGCCTGGAAGAAAAGGAACACAGAAGAAAAAAAGAAGATATATAGATATATATCTTGAATACTGATTTCTCTGATCATCTAATAGGCAGCCAGAACTGGAGACTGCAGTGGAGCTTATGCTTTCTTTAACGTGGAACAAAAAGTCTTTGAAAACATTCAAAAACCATGAGCAAAAACTACTCCAATTTTATGCGGAGTGGGGGGTGCCCTTTAAAGGCTAACAGATTGACTGCAACATAAGCTTTTGCGGAGTTCTGAAATGCACTAACCCGCCTGCTCCTTTGCCTTTAGTCCATAAAAACTGATGCCACAATCCATATGTTAGTCTTTAAGGTGTCAGGAGAATCTTTTCTTAGTTTTGCTGCAGCAGATTCACATGGCTAACCCTCTGCAGTTTTATAGCCACTCTAATATGTTAGAGACATAATCCTTTTACTTATTTTTTATTTTATTTAGGCCAAAGCGCTGTGCATTTTTAAGCACTATCAAGCAACCTTCCAGTGAACACTATTTCACTGCTAAATGCAAGTTATGAAATATATGTACATTTATGCACAAGCATATGTACTCTCTCATACGCAATCATGGCGCATTCTTTCTAGTCAACGTGCAGACACAGTGCATGGTATTATAGCCAAAGAAATATATGTGTGTATGCATATGCACCAACCACACAATTAAATCTATTCATTTCATTAGGGTGCATCTGTGTGTGTTTGTGAATGCACACTTGTACATAGCTAGGATAGATTATACATATAGGTGTGCATGTGCAAATAAATATATGCAGATATATCACACACCTAAACTCCACAGGTATGCAAGAGAGCAGAGTTTACATTGGCCTGTCCACCTTATTTCATAGACTAAACCAATATTTCAATTTGGCCAGTTTTGAACTGGAGGATTAAAAAGGAGGTGATCAGACTGGGAATTTTCTGCTTCCCTATATTGATTTTTAACAAGACTCGAAAGAGTTGCAGAGGGGACCTTTGTATCTCACAAGCGCTAGTTTACAAATTCTACAAAACTGACTCTGCAATCTTTCCTTGGTGCTCTTATCTAACATCACAAAAGTGCACTAAAGCTGGCTTGGAAAATGAATCTCAGAGGGGCTGGAACCAAACTGGCCATTTATAATTCTTCCCCAGTCCTAAATATACATGGTGGGGCCCAAATGCCTCACATGTTTACTTGGAAGAAAGTCCAAGTCCTGGTTTCAGTGGCATTTACTCCCAAGTAAGTCTGCAAGAGATTGCATCTTGCAGGGCAGCAAGTCCCATTGATGTCAATGGGAATTGGTCTACAAGCAAATTCCTCTCCCTTTTTAATGTACCCTCTAGGACATAGATAATCTCTTACCGCCTCTGAACTGGTTGAAAAGCTGTCTTTATTAACTTTTTCTCTACTTCCAAGGCACTAGATCGATCTAAAACAAACAAAAGCAAACAAAGAAAAAAAAGGTTCCTTTTTTTAAAAAAAAACCCACCTTGGATTTGCTTCTCTAAGGTTCCTGAATTCATTTCACTCTTAGCAACTTAGCTCAGTACATTCTTTTTTAATAAATGAAAAAATGAAAACCTGCTAAAGAGAACCCAGATCCTAACCACATCCAGTATTAAAATAAAAATGCTTCATTTCAATGGGATTTGCCTGATCGCTTCAGAGTGTGTGCTTAAGGTCACAGAACACCTGGATTGCCAAACCCATTTTACATGGAAGTAAAAAAACAAACAAACCAAAGACCCACACCTTTGATTTCAGTTTGGGGATTTCTTTCCTAGCAAATATAAGAGGGGGTTTTTTTTGGGGGGGGGGTTAAATGTCATTTTAAAATAGGCAGATGATACCATCAATACAGAGAGCACCAATTCTGACCACAGCAACTAGGGTATACCTAACTGGGAGAATGCAATTTTTTTAAAAAAGCTCCCCCAGTTTCTAAGGCAATATTGGTGGAAGTTGTTGTTTTAAAAAGAATGCGCCCCAGGTAAAGGCCTTCTGATTTACCGTATTTATTACCATGTGATTCTAAATGGGGAGCCTGGCACTGAAGTCGATAGAATAGGAGACAGAAACTGATCCAGCATGATCTTGCATGTTCGTGGGCTGTGGAGAGATCCAGCCAATGTTTCTGTCCGAAATATAAACTGAATCTTTAGGCCAACTAAGAAACCCTGGATCTCTTTTGGGAAAAGAGATATAGAGAGTCCAGAAAAGGGAGCAGTGAGGGTCTGTCTTTCCCCGTCATAATGAATTGCTTCTTGGGGCTTCAAACCCTCGAGGAATACCTCCCGCTTTCGTCGTTTTTTATTCCACCTACTCTATTCTGGAGCTTCCTTCTAAATCCCCCTCCCTTCTACCATTTGCGTTCTTATAAGTTGTTTTAGTGGTAGCCAGCTTAGTTTTAATCAGAGTAGACCCACTGAAATGAATGGACTCAAATTTCTTCAGGTTCATTTCAGTGTTGTCTAAGGAAACTTAACTCAATGCCTCATAAGTCTCAGGGAATAAACATGCAGCCTCGCATACAAACCCACCCTAGTTCAAACTTCTCTCCCCCACGTAAGTCCCATGATCTTAGGGTTGCAGCCAAGTTGTTTTTCCCCTCGCCCCTTGCCTTTCCCCCCTCTCAGGTATATGCCTCCCTCCCATCGAATGGGTTACCTGTTCCGGAGGACTCCGCGCTCTGCGCTTGGTCCGCGGGTCTGGAGAAAGCCGCGATAGCCGCCGCGCTGGGGGCCGCGCTGGGGTTCGCCCCCCCGAGTCCCAGCAGGTGGGGAGTGTTCAGTAAAGTGAGCGGGTGGGGATGGTGGTGGTGGTGGTGATGGGGGTGGGCCGAGAAGGCCCGGCTGGACCAGTTAGCGAATTTGCCCAGAGGGCAAGAGGCGACCAGTCTGTGCGCGGGGCCCGGGGCCGTCGGAGGAGGCTGCGGCGGTGCGGGGGCTCCCACCAGCTGGAGGCTCTGGGGGGTGGCCGCTGCCGCAGGGGGGGAACCTCCGCTGGGGGGAGATTTCCGCGACGGGTTATCCGGGCTGGTAGCCGTCTCTGCTAAGGACCAGATCTTGGGCTTGGGAGGCTGCGCTTGCGGTGCCAAAGCGGGGCTGGGAGCCGTTGGGGGGGACGCTGGGGAAGAAGGATGGCGCTGTTGCTGCAGCTGCTGCTGCTGGAGAGTCGCTGGCGAAGGCAGCTCGCCCGACGAGGCGCGCTGACGGGCCTCCATAGCCTTCAAGAAGCGCTCCTGAGCTCCCGGCAGGTCCTCGAAGCCGTCGGAGCCCTCCGAGTCGGTGGTTTTGGCGTCGGAATGGAGGAGCACCGAATCATCCGGCGGTTCCTCGTCCTCTTCTTCCTCCTCCTCGTCCTCCTCCTCGTCGTCCTCCCCTTCCAGGAGAAGCTGCCCCGCTTTGGCCCCTGGCGCTCCGCTCTCCATATTCTCGGTGTCGATGTTCTCCAGGTCGATCTCCTCGTCGTCGGGGTCCCGCTTGTCGCCTTCGCCGTCCTCTTCGTCGTGCTCGCTGCCATAAGAGTTGCCCTCCTCGTCGGTGCGGCTCCGCGGAGCCCAGGTCATTTTATTCTCCTTTTTGAGGCGCCGCCGGGCGTTGGCGAACCAGGTGGAGACTTGCGTGAGGGTCATCTTGGTGATGATGGCCAGCATGATCTTCTCGCCTTTGGTGGGGTAAGGGTTTTTCCGGTGCTCGTTCAGCCAGGCCTTGAGGGTGCTGGTGCTCTCGCGGGTGGCGTTCTTGGGCCTCGACGGGTCGCCAAACTGGTACTGGCCATAGGGGTAGAAAGCCGGGTGGTGGTGAGGAAAAGCCGGGTGCTGGACGCCGGGGCCCTCCTTCAGCTCATACTGGGCTCCCTGGAGAAGGACAGAAAAAATGGGGAGGGGGGCGTTACACAGAGCAACTAACGGTTAGCCATGGAAATGGGCTCTTTCAAGAGGGAGAGAGCCCCCACACCGGTTCAGTAGCCCTCTTGACTCCCAAAGGGGTGGAAGATAAGCCGAGCAATATATTCGACGGGATCAAATGAATCAAGGGCTGCGCGACTGTCATTCTGCCGGATGACGAAGAACGCTGTAAGATTCGGAAGCTTGCCCTTTTAAGTTCGATATATATGGAGAAGTGCGATTCCGTCTGCAGTTTTATAATAATTTCTCATTTCAAAAGTTATAAAGGGGATTGATGTTTGTGCGGGGGGGGGGGCGGTTGGGAGGCTGCCTGTTATTTCTTAAATCCACAGAGTTCTAAAGGTGTCCCAGCCAGTCCTTTTTGAAAAGTATTTTCAATAGCGAGTTGAAGGCGCACACGCGCGCGCACCTCGCTCACGTTTTTTAAACTTCTTGGGCCATTCGCATGCAGCCCTGGCCTCCAGAACTCGGGAAACACAATCTCGAAAAGTAGCTGGACGTTATCACATATATGACAGAAGTAAAATAGGTTTACGTATATATTCACACACACACACACACACACACACACACACACACACACACAACCCCCAAATGAGACGTGGTGTGGGGAGACGAGAGGGATGCACAGGATATGCCGTGCATTTAATGGGAGATCCTATTAAATCTCCCATTGTTTCCTTGAGAGAAAACATAACAGATCAGGGTATTATTAGACAGAGGCTTGTCGTTGTTTTTAATTCACCGCTTGCAACTTTGCAGAAGTTGGATTTTGTTTTTGCTTTAAAGAAACGCTCAGGCTTAACTTGACAAAATCTCTGCTCGAAGTTTCTGCGTCTCTCTCCTCTCCCCCCCCCCCGCAACTTGCACAACGGAGGTGTTGCTGCTAAACCCCCTTTAAATAAAAAAACAAAACACCCTTTTGCCTGACGATTCCTCCGCGCGCTAGATGGAACTGTCAATCAACCCGCTCACGGAAAGGAAGAGAGAGAGAGAGAGAGAGAGAGAGAGAGAGAGAGAGAGAGAGAGAGAGAGAGAGAGAGAGAGAGAGAGAGAGAGAGAGAGAGAGAGAGATGAGAATACTAGCGCCCATTTGTGTCCAAGGGTTTTGATGGGTGTCCGTATTGGGGGAATTGTTAGATTTCCCTTTTTCAACTTTCATTGGGGAAACACGGGCCTAGGAATGGCGCTCTGAAACTATATTCAAACTCTCGAAGATATATGGACAACAAAAGAACTCAGTAACTCCTTCCTACAACTCTCTGTTGAAATCAGGCTCCCTTATATTATGAAAAACCCGAACACTTTATTTTCTGCTAGTTTGGATCCCCACAGCAGATCTTTTTGCTTCCAAGGCTTATTAATAGTAACATGATTACTGATTTTCAAAGCGAGATTCCGACTCTCCCCCCCCCCCCGTCTCATCCAGTGCGTGTTATTCACAAGGAAAAGGCACAATATGGGATTGTTCTTACATTGAGAAAAGACGATCAAAGGCACTCACGGAGGTGATTCTCTCTCTCTCTCCCCCCTCCTCCCACCCGCTGCCCTTGGTTCAGTTCAGTTCTCCACACACCCGGAATTATTTGAAAGCTGCATTGAAATTAATACGGCCCATTACTTCCGACTAAGCAGTGGTTTAAGGATCCGGGTGCCTCTCTTTTTAAAAATAAATAAATAAAAATTTAAAAAGTCACGGGAGGGGGCGCGAACTGTGTCCCAAACTCTGCGAGTTATTTTTTTAAAAAAAATTAAGCCGAGGCAAGAGTTTTTTTGCATGCTCTTCTCAATCTGCCGAAGAGAGATTTTTAACCCCTCGCCTGCTCGGCCCCCTCTAGCGCACCCCCGGGCCCAGATCGAGAGGGGGGGGGACCAGGAGACCGAGCTGGTCACTTGCAAAGCACCGCCAGCCAATTGCACCTTTTCCTGCGTCTTCGCTTTACGCCCGCAGCTGTGCAAAGTCACATCTCAGGCGGAGTTGGAAGAGAAAGAAAAGCTGAAGATTCCAAAAAGAGAAAGAAAGGGGGAGAAAGGAGGACTGCGGGTTTTTAAAGGGAGAAATCTGGAGTTGGGGTGTGTGTGTGTGGCAGAGAGCGAGAAAGAGAAAGAGAGAGAAAGAAGAGCGGAATCTGTGGACTCGTCTCCTTACCAGCTGCGGGAAGATGGGTAGCTCGGCGGTGTAGGGGAGGAAGGCTCCGTATCCCTGAGCAGCCGCGGCTGCCGCGTACGGCGCTCCGTACATGGAGGAGAGCACGTTGGAGAGCGTCCCCGTCGGGCTGAGGTCTGCCCCGCTTCGGGAGCTGCTGTTCCCTTGGCGATCCGATGGGTAGAGCGGCCGGATATACTGGTATCCCAACTGGGAAAATGCCATGGCGGGGTGGTGTGTGGTTGGGGGGGGGGGTGGAGAGGCGAGGAGGGGGGGAAGAGGGGAAGGAAGGGGGGAAGGAAAGAGGGGAGGGGAAAGAGGGAGGGGGAGGAAAGGAAAGAGAAGCGAAAGGAGAGAGCGCGAGGAAGGAAGGAAAGAGAGAGAGAGAGGCGCAGAAGCGAAGAAAAGGAGCCCGGTCGTTCGCCCTTTGCTCGCCTCGCCTGCACTTTTTTAGTGCGTCTCAGAAAGTCTGCCAGGCATTGGCGGTGCCGGGTGGGTTAGCGGGGTGGGGAGACCAGGCGAGGCCGGGGGGGGGGCTGCCGCTTTTGCTGCTGCCGCCGCCGCCTCCTCCTCTTCCTCTTCTTCGTCTTCTTCTTCCTCCTCCTCCAGCCGCTGCTGCGTAACGATCCTCCGTCTCTTTCTCCCTTCACTTTTCCTATTGATCTGAGTGGACTCCAGGTCAGGTCCTAACAGATTGCTGGAGATTATTGGAACTCCCGCCTTTGATTGACAGCCGGAGTCTCTCTCTCGAAGCTCCTCCTCTTTCTTTTAAGTCAGTCTCTCTCTCGCTCGCTCTCGGTTTCTCACTCCGGCTCTTTTCTCACTCCCTCCCCCCGCCACTCACGCCTTCCATTTACTGACGTCGCCGTCTTTTATTTGAGTGCTTTTCAAATCTGGTGGAAGCCATCGCCAATCAGTCCGGGGTTTGTACAAAGATTTAACTCAGTCCAGGAGAGTTGTTGCTTAAAACATAATAATAATAAATATTACTGCTATTATTACCATTATTAAAATAATCTCCCTTCAGAACAAAATGTATCAACTACAGTTAAGACAGGGATCCGTGCAGAATTGTGGCACACGCAGACTCCCTTCATTATTATTGTTGTTGTTTTTATTATTTTGCTGATGATCTCCACAAAATTAATCTCCCAAACTCCCTCGACTCCCCCCTCCCCCGCGCAAATTAACCTATTCATTCCTGGAGCTGTTGGACTGAACACTAATATAGATTTAAAAGTCTGCTTTCACTCTCTTTCTTTCGCGAACCGCCCCCTACCCACCGTGAATTTCTCTTTTCGCACCGAATTTTGAAGTAGTTTCTTTAACACAGTAGGTCAAAATACAGTAAAGGTGGAGAGAGAAAAAGGAGGGGGGAAATAAAGTGAGACGGGGGAGTTAGAGAAGTTAATTTCCCTCCTAATAAGAAACTTCAAAGGCTTGTAGGTCAGAATTTTGACATCAAAGGCGAGAAAAGAAGGCAAATTAAAATTTTAACAAAGGAGACGTAGGGGCAGCCCCGTGGGCCGTTGGTAAATAAGCGGTGTGAAAAAATGGGGTGGGGGCCGGTGGTTGGGAGACACCACACATGCAGACAAGGAGACAATGACAGGCATCTGAATGGAACTCATTAAGGGCTTTTTGTCTTGGTGCTAAAACTCTAATTAGGAAATTTATGATCGTTTTGCTCGGTCCCTGGGTTCTTTAGCGGTGCGCGCAAAGGAAGGGCGAGGTACGACTTCCCTGAGTACCTGAACCAGACAAAACTGTAAGAAAATCGCAGGAGGGAAAGAGGGTTTGTGGGCATGAGAGAGGGGGGAACTTTTAGGGAGAAAGACCCCCTTTTGGTTCAATTATTGCTGGATGTTATAATCGGACGTTGTTCCGAAAACTGCCACCACCACGCCATCATTTTTCTTTCGCAAATGCACGGGCATTTAATTGACTTGAGCAGGGCGAACTTGCACGTATTTACTCAGAAGTAAGCTCAGTGATTTAATTTACCCTCACCCCCCAGCGATGGCAAAATTGCTTCTTCTCTTGAGAGACTTATTTTGCTGTTCATGAGACTCTACTAACCTTTTCATATTCTCACTCACTCACTCTCACACACATTTTACCGTAGTGTAGATTTCTTATATGTTATTATGCGTATGTCGTTTGACAGCCTTTTCCAGCCTTCGGTTTACGGTCATGCCCTAATTTACGCATAGTTTAGTATACACGCACAGGCACGTCTGCATGGACATGGTCGCCTCGGTGCACGCGCGTACACATCAGCAAAGCGTCTTGCGACACTTTCAGGGCTAGCAACATTGGCGTCAGCCTTTAGCGGGCTACAGTCCATCAGATGCATCACAGGACCTATTTATAGATTTGGCCATCTGCTTAGGAGCCCCTACGCACCTTTACAGGGAAGTAAGTCCGGCAGATAAAGTTCTGCTCAGAACTCACCTGGGGACATGAGTTTTCACTTTGTGGAATATCCCCTCCACACACACACAAAATAAAAAGTTTCTAAGCGCTTCAAAGTTACAGTTAACGTGGCATCGCAATTTCTCCTCCGTTTCCCGGATCCCGCCGGATATATATATCTTCCACAATATATCTTGAGTGCTCTCAGATAATCGCCCATTGTCCCCTTCCTCCCCCAGCTTCCAGTCCCGTCTGGGTTTAATTTTATAACTCTATTCCTCTTTTTTATTGTTTTTTATTTTATTATTATTATTTTTTAAAATGAAGTGCATGTCGGATTAAACAGTTCGAGAAATCGACCTTGATAGCTTCCTCTCGTAAACCTCTCCCGTCTTGTAATAAACGCGGATTATATCCAATAGCAAGAGTCAGAATTAAAATTCTCGGAATCAATAGCGAGCAATCTCGAAGAAACATCTCTAATCGTATTACGCTCCTCTTGATAGCTTTCCCTATCTGCTAATCTAATGCAGTCTTCTCTGTATCCCATCTCCAATATTTTTAAAACTTTTCTTCTTGGAGTTTTAGAAGTGCCGTGTGATGGGTGGATATCCCAATATTCAACTGAGTTTCGATATTATTATCATTATTATTATTAAATATGGGAGGGAGGGAGCGGGGGAGGAGAGAGAGAAAGAGACAGAGAAGCACCATCACGAGAAAACGCCAGCTCCCCGTTTTACTTGCTATTTTGTTCTATATTATTTTCAATAACTTAGTATCTTCCATAGGGTTAGGATGGTGGTGATTTGGCAGAGCTAGGACGGGAAAAGTCGGTTAGAGACCAAGGGGCACCGGAAGGGAGAAACGGTCGAAAACCTCACTCGTCGGTGAAATTTACTCGCGAGTAATCTTTGCCTCCTCTTCCAATATCGAGAAGGAAGTCTCCCCAAGGAAGAAAAAGCAAAAGGTTTTGCCGATTCTGTTTCTTGGCATCAGACTGGGATTGGGACCTCAGCTCGTTCAAGTTGGAGTTCCCTAAAGAAATCTTAGAGGGTTAAACACACACACACGTGTGAAGCCTGGAGGTGCTGTCGATATCAGAGTCCAGGCGCACACGCGCCCTTCCTTCAAATCTCCAGATATTCTGTGTTTCCCCTCTTACAGCCGTCATCTCACTGTCCTGCATTGCAGGACTGTCGTACAGATCGGCGGGGGCGCTTTGAACCCTGGAAAGGGCCCTGACCGGAGTTCAGCCGTCCTTAGCTTGACTACAGGCGCCTTTCAGTGGCGTGTAAAACCAATATACAACAGACGCGTGGGGAAAATGTTGGCCAAGTTGCATTGCAAGCGGGGTGCGGAGAAATGCTGATGGGGCGCTTCGGAGCCCAACGGGCGCTGTACCCGAGAGATGCGCGTAATAGCCTCCCTGCTACGGCTTCCCTCGTCCTTCCTTTAGTGAAAAGCAGTCAGCTGGAGGAGGAAGACCGGCGGGCGGTGGTGTGATGATTAACCCCTTCCTTTCCGGTCAAGCTTTCCTCTCAAAAAAAGCCTCCTTAATTGCTTAAAAATAACAAAAACTGCAACGCGAGAAGGTGTGTGTGTGAATATTTGCAAGCCTGCACGTGTACTTTATATATGTCAAAAATGTGTGTGTGTGTGTTCATGGGTGAGGTATATTAAAATTAAATCGTGCACGAATTTTTCACAATGTGATTTTAGACACACGCACCCATTGTGATCCTCAACTTCTTCATTCGTGGGAGCGATCCACACAGGCCGCCGGTGAGCCTGTTTGCAACCCCAGCCTCTCTGTTTCATTGCCAACGCCGACAGGTAGCTAGCGGTTCTCCCAGGATTTCAGACAATGAGTTTTTCCTCCGCCCCTTCCTGGCGACGCCGAGGATTGAACCTGGGACCTTCTGCATGCGCAGCAGATGCTCCACCAACTGAGCCACGGTCCCTTCTTCTCCCGGATAATCTCCGGAACAGCTAGGTTGCAACAAACCTCCTGGGTTCTGAAATTCCCCACTACGTTTCTCTCCCTGCTTGGTTTCCTCAAGAAAGGGTGGTGGTGATTAATTTTATAAACAGCATTATTCAATACAGCCTTTTAATAGGGAAAAGAGACACGTGTTGTGCAAGGCTTGGGACTTTGAGCGGCCTCCCTCCTCTCCCTTCCTCGGTTCACGGTCCCGGGGGAAGAGAGGGACAGCTGGCCTGGTGGGACGCTTCTAGCAGAAGCGAAGGTGGAAGAAAAACGGTTGGGCGGAGAAACTACAGTTCCCTTCTGTCTCTCCCCATTCTCAGATCAAAAGGGGACACCAGCACCCCTCTTTGATTGTGGCAAGAGTGGGGTGGGAGAGGAGAGGAGGAGGTGGGAGCATTGTAGTGGTGAAAAATGAACGGGGGAGCGCAGGGAATGGACAAGTCAGTACCTAGAGGATGTGTGAAACAGGGAGCAAAGGGAGAAAGGAAATCCCAGCAAGGGGAAAGATCCGCAATCCCAATTGCACGTGGAGAAGGTGGATGGAGGGGCAAGATGGAACGTGTGAAGCAGACGCGGGGAGCCTTCGACTCTCCGGATGTTGCTGAACTACAACTCCCATCAACCTCAGAGAGACTGACCGATGGATATGGGTGGTGAAGGTAATTCCGCAACAACCAGAGGGCCAAAGGTAACGGTCGCCTTGCGTGAAAGGTGGCAGAGTCATGTCTGCGTGTTGACGGGATAAGCGTTTGTAGAAAACTTCCACAAGTTGCAAATTTTAGGGAAGCGAGCCACCGAGGCGGGGAGAAGAGGAGGCCGCCCCGGTTCTCGGCCACGGGCTCTGCCAATTAAAGGAAAACCAGCCCGGGCAGAGCCACTAGCTCCCGCCGACACGTGTCTTCCGTCTGAGATCTGTCAAAAGCCAAGAGCTTTGCTTCTTGATCTGTTATCCCGGGACTAAATAAGAAACCACTTTTATTCCTCCACCCCTCCCACTTTAAGGGCTTCAATTGTTTTCGACAACTGTAACCATTATATTGCTACTTCTACATACCTGGGCTGGGGTCTGGGGCAGGGACCTGTCCCGCACCTTTCGCACCCCAGTTCTAGACATGAGGAGAGGTCAGGGTTATTCGACCATGAATGAAGTGCATTCTGTGCATGCTCGAAAATACTCTTGTTTTGCTCCTCTTATTGAGGAGCCAAATCCTGGCAGGCATCCGGGTTAAAGCACTTGCTCAAATATTAAGGCCTTCTCCTCCTTGGAAGGAGGAGGAGAGAGAGCGACAAAGAGAGAAAAGCCTTTTTCTTTACCGTCCTCCTCCCTCCTCGCGCGGCACAGTTTCTGTCGGGGTTGCCATCCTCTGTGGGTCTGTTTCCCGCAGGGCTCCTCTGCTTTTAACAGCTGCTGGGATTTCCACAGAGAACTCATTATTTCCCAATTGCTTAGTTAACATCTCCCTGCTGAGATGAAAGATATACCTGTTGGATTCCTATCTGTATCTGCAACCGTTATAAAGAGCCTTTGGATGGGTGGTGGTAGCTGTAGTGGGGAGTTCATTCGTGTTTTTCAGATGCTTCCCCTAAGCGTCTCCCCCAAGCCCCACACATTTAGGCTGTCGGGTTTTTGCTTTGTTTTGCTTTTTGTAAGGATGAATGTGGGTATTTGGCAAATAGGGGGGGGGGGAATTGGCACAACCCTAACATAATTATTTGATCGCATTTTATATCCCACTCCTTCTCCAAGGAGCTCAGGATGTCGTGCATTGTTCCCTCCCGCCCCTCCATATGATCCTCACAACAACCTTGTGAGGTCAGTTAGCCTGAGAGTTGACCCAAGGTCACCCACTGAACTTCATAGCCGAGGGAAGGATCTGAACTCTAGTCTCCCAGGTCCTAGCCCAGTGTTTCTCAAACTGGGGTCCCCAGGTGTTGGACTACAACGCTCATCATCCCTGGGCCCTGACCGTTGGCCAGCTGGCTGGGACTGATGGGAGTCATAGTCCAAACAACAACAACATCGGGAGAGCCCTAACTTTAGCAACCTTTGCCAGGGGTGCCAACTTGAATAAAATATTGGGAGGCCCAGGTAAACCCCACCCCACATAATCGATCACATGACACGGTGTGCACACACCATTTGAATGGCAACACTCATCAACTTTGGGGGGCCGCCCCCAGATGTTTTATTGGGGAGACCCTAAGTGACCTCAGCCCCTAGGAGGTGGCTCCTATGTCCCTTACTATACTTGAGGAAGGGAGCGGGGGAAAATCTCGCGGGGGGGGGTACTGAGCTATTCATTTTCACTTTAACGTGAGGCATAGGAGCCAGCTCCTAGGATCCGTGGGGCTTCGGCCCCCACAATAAAATATTTGAGGGGGCCTAGCCTCCACAAAATTGATGGGCATTGCCATTCAAATAGTGTGTGTGCAATGCGTCATGTGATCGATTATGCGGGGCGGGGCTTACATGGTCCCCCACAATATTTTATTCAAGTTCGCACCCCACACGTCAAGAGATCCGTTAGTATTAGATTCCGTTGCCCGCCTGTTCCAGCGTCCAGTCTCCAACAGCGTCCAGCCAAATGTCTCAAGGAAGCGATGATCTCCAGCATCTGGTGTTGAGAGGTATACTGCTCTTGCATATGGAGGCTTTTCCACAAAGCATCCGTGGCAGGCGGGTTGAGTCTATTTCACAGGGCGAAGAAGGTGGATTCGTTCCCCCTTTACAAAATCCAGCCATTCTGTCTTCTCTATCAAAACGTCATTTAAACGCATTTAAACACCTGGATTTTTGTTCACTGGGGCACACTTCTTAACAATTGTACCTAAGAATTGCGACTGAACTTTGCTTGGATCCTGCTCAGATCGCTAATTTACAGCCATGCCCTATGCACGTTTCCTATGAAACAAATGCCTCTGCACTCAGTGCTGATCCTCTCCAGCAAATGATCACCCAATGATAGCTTTTTCAGCTCCAGCCTACGCAAGTTTACTCGGAAGTAAAAATCCGTTTCAGGCAACGGGGCTGGCGCGCCAAGCATGAAAGCTAAGCGGACATCCTGCATCACAAGATGTAGTAGACGTGGGATCCTCCTCCAGATGTTTCGGGCGGCAGGTCCCAGCAGCCAATGGTCATAAATGATGGGCTCCGTGGCCCAAAACATTTGGAAGACAAGGGTTCAAATCCCCACTCAGTGGGCGTGTCCTTGGCTCCAGTCCCTATCTCACAGCGGTAGCCTACTTCACAGGGTTGTTGTGAGAATAACATAGCAGAGAAGAACCGTGTAGGTCTCCTTGCGCTCCTGGGAGGAAAGGCGGACTATATATGTCAGTAAGGAAAAGTTCATGCTCCCCCTTAAAAGAATAATGGAGGAAAAGAGGAATTTGCTTTGAACCAGACCGCGGGCCTCCTGTCGGCCTCCAGCAGCTTCCATCACCTCTGAGACCATTGGTCATGCTGGCTTGGAGCGGGCGATAAGAGATGGACTCTGACAACTTTGAGGGGAGGGAACACAGCTTCCTGATCCACCCTGTAAACGCCCCAAAGCGGCGTGAAGCTAAAAGGTGTTAATTAAGCCATCCCAAGCAATAGGTAATTAAAAGAAAAGGAAGGTCGGGACGGGGGGGGGGTGTCATTTAACACCTTTCCAATTGCTAGCTTCTGCTCCAGCCTTCCTTTTCAAAACAAACAAACAACAACAACAAAAACCGGGCCCCGCCGACCTTCTCGAAGCTACCGAAGAGATAGCGCTCTCCGCATTCCTTTATCCCATATGGGATCAATCTGGCGCTCGCCTTCTTGATCAACGATTCCTTAATTGCGGTCACGTCTGATCCGGGACAGCCAGCACAAAGCGAGACGGTCCCCCTTTCCTGGCTAAGGGGGCGCTGCCGATCTCTTTCCACCGGAGATCAACATTCCCCAACAAATACGGTTTTGCTTCATTTGCGAGCGATTAGGACCCAGGCGTCGCTGAAAACGTTTGTGGTTGTTGTGTCTACTGCTTCTTTGCAGTTGATTTCTTTTTCTCCTCCTCTTCGTTTTTATAAAATCTGCAAGGGTCCCCTGGGAAAGAGCGGGGAGTTGGTAGTTACTAACAACAGTAATAAAGGGCCTTCCTATAAACTCCAGTTTACTTAAGAGTCTAGACAATAAATTGAGGTGGAGGGAGAGATTTGCTCTTCCACTGTTGTTATAACCAGTTCCTAGGTCCCAAATGAGTCCATATAGAAACCACATTAAAGGTATTTGAAGCTACCACCTTGTTGAATTGAAGCAGGTCCAGATCTAGTCAGTGCTTGGATGGGAGACCACCTGATCTACACCACCTTGATGGAAGATTTGCAGTAGATTTGAGTCTGATAACCTTTTGTAAACAGCTTTTGAAAACCTCCGGGAGCTATAAAGTGGAATACAAGTATTCAAAACCATATGAATGAATGAATTGCCCTATGAACTTGATGAGTAGGGATCATCGCTCAAATTGTAAGAGGGCAGAGGGGGCCTGCCCTGGTGAACTGTCTTTAGAAGGTGTGTGTGTGTGTGTGCTTCTTTGTAGTGGCACCCAGATAGCGGAATGCCCTCAAACTGATATTTACTTGAAGCCAACCTTGTTTTCATTTCAGCACCAGTTTAAAACCTGGTGATTTACTCTAGTGCTTAGTAATTGTTCCTCTCATTGTTAAATTTATAATTACTGTCACTTGTGTTTTAAGATTCTTTATTATTGTTACCCACTCCGCCCTCCCAACACATACACATACTTCAAAGATATAGAAAATACATACCCATTACAAAGTATCTTCACACTGAGATAAAACAGCTACTTAGTCTTCTTAGAAGGAAGTAAAGGACAAGGAAGAAAGGAGAAACCTAAAGAAAGTGAAAGGGGGGGGAGGAAAATAAAGAAAATCCACTCCCAATGTGTTGTTTTTTTATTTGTTGCTTTGATTGGTGTACCCTGCCTTGATATCCTTCACTAGAGAATCTCCCCTACCCCACTCTGTACGCCGCATCTAAATTTATCAAATATCAAAACAATATAATTTGGAGCGGTGATAGGGAGGGATTTGAACTCCAGTCTCTCTTGTGTATATTCATCATAGCAGAGGAGTTCTCAGACTTAAATCCTGGGACTTCAGAGGGTCCTGTTGCCATATCTTTCACTATAGTCAAATCAAGGAAGCATCCTGAAGAATGTTCAGTTCAGTTCTGCCCCCCTTTCCACCATGGAAGCCACATTTTCTCAAGGGGTTCTTAACATGGGGCCCACAGAGACTTTCCCTGGTGCCTGTGGAATGCCTTCTCCCTGCTGAAATGAGACTTGAAAAAAGCATCCTATTGTTGCCAATAGCTTTGATAGCAGTGTGCGCTTAGTTGTGGTGTGTGTGCACAACAGCCTTTCCCATTTGTAAGTGTGCCTGCATGCCCCCAAAATGCTGGTGATTTCTGCTTTCTCTGCACAAACTCTGGCCCAGTTATAACTAAGAGGCCTTATTACATTCTGAATGCTCATATGACAACATAGTCTTCTGTACAATATTTCCATCAAAACAATTGTTTTAGTCATATATGCAGATGTAGTTATTGCTCAGTTGGTGAAAACTCCTTTGATCAATGGATTAAGTTTTCTTTAAATGTGTGACACACCTGATAGGAATGTTTACTTGTGTGTGTAGCATTATGTCATATGAGCTGTAGTCCAAAGCGGAACGCCTCAGAACGAGCAGATCACCACCATGAGAACTAGGCTTGTACCTCCTTGGTGGTGAGGAAAAGGCCCTTTGTGCATTCTCAGAAGCCCTGCCATGCCTGTTACCCCATTGCATATTCCAAAGCAAAACCCTCACATTATAAACAATTAGATCTGAGGTGAGCTAACTCCTGCTCCCTTCTTCCTTTGTGGAAGAAGACATACTATTATACTTTCACGAGCACGCCTTAGATCTTGCAAAACATAAGGACAGCAGAGACTGGATCCAGATGGTGTGATAGCCTTCTGGAAAGAGAGAGCAAGCGCTCTCTGTCATTAAATGTGAAGGCAAAAGGATTTTCTTTTGGAGGTGGGGAGTTCAATTGAAGGTTATAAAGCCTCCATTTTAATAGGATCGAAGTGAAATTAGTTAATCTGGAAACATTCGCCAACAGCGGCTCCAGGAGTCTTAAGTGCTTTCTAAGCCATTTAGGGGGGGGGAGCGGAGAGAGAGAAGAAGGGAAGGCAAAGTACCTGCACAGAGAAAAAGCAAGTTACAAGAAAAATGTACAGATGTCCGAAGCATCTTTAAGTTCTGTGTGTTTTATTTTCCCCTATTGCAAGTAATATTGCTGCTGGTTCTTAACACTCCCATATCCCACAATATTGCCATAATGCTTCTTAATATAAGGACCAGTGCTTCTTAAAATCTAATAAACATAAGCAGCCTCTAGACTCATCTCACAATGAACAGCTCACTGGGCAACCAGCACTGCCTGTCACACTGGTGATCCTTTTACAAAAAATACCAAAGTATACTGAAGTTCCGTGTGGTTCCTGAGGTCTCATCTCAAATCATGCGCTTATCATTGAGGCTTTAAATAAGCTAGATTTTGAAGGGAAGTGTAGCCTGTATTCAAACCAAATTCCTTCAGGTCTGGGATACCTTGGAAGCAGGGGAAATTCAGGCCCAAAGATCAAATTCAGCCTGGCCCTCCAGGCCTCTCTATCTGGCTCTGGGACTCTCCTCAGACCACACCTCTTTCCCCTAGGCCACACCCCTCACAGACCTTGCTTCTCCAGTGCTTTAGCCTGCCTGGAAAGTGCTCTTGAATGTGATAATGCCTCTGGCTTGCCTGGATGGATGATAAAGTGGTGTATGGCTCCCTGACGGTTGCCAATAAGGGATCGTGGCCCTCAGATTGAAAAAAAGGTTCCTTTTTCCTTCCTGCCCTAAAGGTTATAGCCTGTGGTTTATCTTCTCAGGCAAATCAGGTGACTGCCTGGAGTGCCGGACTTTGCGGGGAGGGCTATCTATCTATCTTAGCTCACTCTGTACTCAACTGTTGAAATAAACAGGCCAGGATGATGCTGGCATCTCTGATGTTTTGCTATCATTGCAAAGCCTTCTTTTTAATTTGTATTTTTGTCTTTTGGAAACGCATTATTGGGAAGAACCTTAGCATCGTGGGAGGCTTCCCATGCAAATGTTTCAGCTTCAACCTCTGGCATCCCCAGGTAAGGTTGGGAAAGATTCCTGCCTGGAATCCTGGAGAGCAGCTGTGCTGGCAGCAGAGCTAGATATGGCCAATGTGATGACTATATAATCCAGGGTGGCTCCCTGTGTACCTAATAAAAGGTACTACATCTGTACCCATTCAACATATGGCATGTTAGAGCTTGTGATCAGATCCGTGGGCATGAATGCATTGTCTTATGTGACAGCGATAAATCATGCATCAGTGTTGCGATACGGCCTGCAAATTCAGTTCAATAAAATAAACAATATATTAAAAGTTGGGTAAATGAAGGACAGTGCAATAATTAAATCTGCATAGATGACTAAAGTGAGCAACAATTAAATCTGCATATATGACTAAAACTATTGTTTTGAAGGAAATATTTTTGTACAGAAGGCCCCAAAAGATGATCTCTTTGGGCATTCTGCCTATTCTGTTTCTTGCCCCCTTTTCTCGCCTGTCATAGTGGGGCAGGGATGGGGAAACTCTGGACTAGGGGCCAAATGAGGCCCACCTGGCCCTCAGACTTCTCCCCAGGCTTCACTCCTTGTGGGATGTATTATTACTAGAGCAGACAAGTACAACATTTTCCTGTTGCCTAGAATGGACATACAGGGGAATGTGGCTCCAGGCAGGGAGCACTTTTCTGTCATACCTGCTCTGGAGCTTCCTCTCCCTGTGTGTGACCAGGTAGATGGGGTGACCCTAGTTGACCAGATGAAAGGGCAGGTCACACAATCATCTCTCTCTTGGTCTCTTGGATTCTTACTCTTGGACTGTTGCTCTCCTGGCTCTTAGCCAGCGCATGGCTCAACCTTCTCATAGGATGGAGCCCACAAACAGAAAGTCCGAGATGTAGCTCAGACTACTTTCCACTGTAACCACAAGATAAAACCTGCCTTCAGGTTACTGCTGTGAACTGAATGTGAGTAAAACTTCATTCTTACTTTTTAAGAAGACCGTGTTGTGTTGTTATTATTTTAAGAGGGCAAAAAAAGAGAAAACTTACCAAGAGTAAGTCAGACTGGATTGCAATGGGAATGTGCTCTGCTGTTTACACACTAGCGTGAGTGAGGAAGGATAATATCAAAACAATATATCCTCTCTGACCTACCTTAACATTCCCACACTCCTTGTCCACCCTGCTTTGCATTGCAGGCAAACTCTGAGTGGAGGACAGAGAGGTACATATGTTTAGAAATCAGCCTACTCTATGAAGGTAAAACTAAAAATGATGGCTCCACCCACTTTTGGCTATGGCTCCACCCACTGGGACTGAAGCAGTGGCATAGCGTGGGGGGTGCAGGGGGGGCGGCCACACCGGGTGCAACATCTGGGGGGCGTGCGCTCGCACTCGCAGCTCTCTGCCCCTACCTGGCAGAGTAGCCTACCACGGGTTAGGGGGCGCAAATTACTTGCCTTGCCCCGGGTGCTGACAACCCACGCTACGCCACTGGACTGAAGGGAGTTGGAGTTCCATGACATCTGGAGAGCCACAGGTTCCCTATCCGTGGTTTAAACAGAAATATACTTTAGTGGAGAAGACCATAGCTCAAGTGTGGAGAACCCTTGGCCCTCCAGATGTTGCTGAACCACAGCTCCCATCATCCCCAGCAAATGTGGCTGATGGGGGTTGTAGTTCAGCAACAGCTGGAGAGCCAAAAGTTCCCCATGTCTGCCATGGATAGGCTGTGAACTGTAAGGCTGCTCCTCCATCTGCTGCCCAGGTGCTAAGTGTTGCTGTGCAACCCTATTCACCCTTTCCTCTGGTTCTTGCTATCTAAACTGGATGTAGACTGGACAGCTCTTCAGTGGAGGACTGTCCTCTGTAAAGTAGGACACATGGTCTTCCCTCTAGGCACAAACCAGATCTGAATCTTCTGTGCTTTGTGCCTTCAGACCACACACACAACACATACAATTCATTCAGGTTCAATGCCATAATTTCACCTATGGGAACAAGGGCCATGCCTCTGGCCTGGGTGAACCAGGAGCTCACTGGGAGCAGAGAAAGCTGCTTAGTGATCAGCTCACCCCTAGTCCCAGAACTGCCCCCCCCAACAGCTCCTACAAATGCATTCAATCACCAAAGAGCCACAGCCAGAAAGTATTGATGGAGACAGTAGGTGTGTGTGTTTGTGTGGCGAATGCCCTTTTGGGCATCTACATTCTCTTTCTTTGTCAATATTAGCTTGTTGATCTTGGCTGAGCTGGGCTTCTTGGGGTTTATTAGGTCCTTTTAAATCCGATTATTCTCTTTGTGCCTCCTCCTCACAGTTCCCCATTTTGGTATTTACCCTTGTATGTCCCCAATGAACTGCAATGCTTGCTCTGAGTTGAACATGGTCATGTGTGTGTGTGTGTGTCTGCGTGCGCATGGGGGATGGAGAGAGAGGAAGCCTCTCTTTCTCATCTCCCTCCTCTTCAATGCCAGCTCTAGCCAAATACTGCAGGGACGTGTTAATTAATCAATGTAAACACAACCTTGGGGTGGGGAGAAGAGGGTAGTGGCTTGAGGCCTCTTGAGCCTCCATTATGGACTCATCTGGAGAAGCCGGCATAATAAACTCCTTTTCCAGCTTTGAGATCAAGGGCCCTAAGAGGTGAATGGGAGGCTTTTGAAACCAAAGCATGAAAAGCAAAACCCCACAAAAAACAACAACAGCCGCCAACGCCTCCAAAATTTGGCTTTCTGTTTGCTCAGGCTGGCTCCCATGCAGGTGCTGCTGTTAACAGTAGATCCAACTCAATGATGTGGATTAGAAGGAGCAGTCAGGATTCAACAGCAATTGGATGCTAAACCTAATTCTGCAAGATTCTTCCTGCTCTTGTGCCCATGTTCACACCACACATTTAAGGCACCATACCACCACTTTAAACAGCCATGGCTCCCCATTCCCCATAATTCCAGGAGCTGTTCGTCTTCCACTCCCCCAGCTGCTGACCACTTCACATGTTCACATTTTGTAGATAAACCCATAAAAGGTTTTATGTGTGCACCTTGACTTAAGCTTAGGGCAGTGGTTCTCAATGGGTGTGGCACACCACACTGGTATGGCAGCAGAAGATGGCAAGTGTGGCAGGAAGATTCAAGGAAAACCAATATTATATTTTGGGAACGCTTCATGTTCTTATGCAGCTGCATTGTTTTCTACTTCCTGAGGGTACTGTGATCATATATTATAAAATAGTCGTGTGTCTCTTATAAATCAAGCACTGTTGGGGGTTGTTTTTTTTTGTTTTCCAGTGTATTTCTTATCAATTACAAATTTAGTGTGACATGAGCAAATTTTTATTCTCAAAGTGTGGCCCGGAGAAAAAATGTTTGAGAACCCTTGGCTGACCCTTGGGATCACTTTCCATTCTATCATTAAGTGAGAGCAGATGGGCAAGTATAAGAAACAAGGCCTTTTCAGCAGTGGCCTCCCTACTGTGGAATATCTTGCTCTGTTCTGGATTTCAGAGAATGTATTTTATTCTCCTTCCACTTCCCTAGTTTTCTCTTCCCTCCCCTCAGCTGAGCATGCTCATTCTTCATTGGCTGCTATTTGAGGGAGCTGTTTTCCTTGAATTCCCCCTTTAAAGTTCTTTTGTACTTCTGTTAGTAGTGGTTTACCCCATGCCTGTTAATCTTGCCCTTCTGTGTGTATGGTGAAAACTGAGATTGCTAGTATATCACTATCATCATTAAAATAAATGTGACCATTAACCTTGCACTTTCCCTGCTGTGTTGTCTGTTTTGGGCTTAGCCAACTGGTTAGGGGCCAAATATGACTCCACCCTAACGAAAAACAAATTTATTTGCTCTCTAGAGATCCCTGATACAGTGGTACCTCTAGTTACAAACACCTCAGGTTACAAACGCTTCAGGTTACAAACTCTGCTAACCTGGAAGAGTTACCTCGAGTTGAGAACTTTGCCCCAGGATGAGAACGGAAATCGTGTGCCGGCGGCGCAGCGGCAGCAAGAAGCCCCATTAGTGAAAGCACACCTCTAATTAAGAACAGTTTCAGGTTAAGAACGGACCTCCAGAACGAATTAAGTTTGTAACTAGAGGTACCACTGTAGTTGTGAAAAATGTGTCTTCAGTGGGAGATTTTGCAGCTGGAATTGCAAAACACTCCAGGTCAATATATATGCCGAATCTGGTATCCCCCACAAAACAAATAAAAATATGTGCAGAATTTTGGACTCACTCTCACTTATCACTTTATTTAGAGGTGAAGAAAAGCAAGTCCTTGCCCCATAATTTTGCCATTCCACATGATCTGCTAGGCTATGGCCAGGCTGGCTCAGAAAATATTTTCTCCCAAGCTGGGGGTGCATCGTGTTGTGCAGGGCAACACTCAAGTGGGGAGGGGACTCAACATTTCTCATTTTTTGAAGCCTTTGATGCTGGGCTTGGGTGGTTCTGATGCTGATAAGCTGCTGTTTGCATCTCAGAGCTGTCTGGGGGAGTCTTTGCCAGAGACCTTCTCACCTGCTCTATATAAGCGCTGGGTTTTCACTTCATTCCATAGATGCTGCCCCCTTATATCAGTAACAAACAAGCATTGATTTTATGGTAAAGTCACTTTGGGATGGGAATGAGTAACTCCAGGCAGTGCTATCACTGTATTACATGGAAATGGCCCAGGTAACAAGATGAACATTGATTCAGCATTATGTTTGATCAATAATGAAATAAGTAACTTCAGGGCCAAATTAAAATGCAAGCTGGCTTAACACTGCCAGCTTCTGGGCTAAGTGACAAGGCTAATTCAGCAGGGAAATGGCAATATTTGCATTAGAGGCTGCATCTGTTGTCTAGCAGAAAGCGAGGTTGAGGGAGTGTGTGTGTGTGTGTTTGTGTGTGTGTGGCGGGTGAAGGCTTGGATCCATATCAGGGCTGCATGAAATAACTTCAAGGTGCTGCTGCTCATTTAAGGGACAGAACTGATTGCACAGTATGGTCAGGTACAGAGGACCAGCACAGCTCACTCATTCATTGATTAAAAAAAGAATTCTATACCCATCTTATAATTAAAAATGGCTTCTGATCCCTCCAAGAAAACAGCCATAAACAAACTGACAAAAGCATGCACACACAATATTTGCAGAATTTCCTGAAAATACTTTTTAAAACAGCAATGACAATAAGCTATGCAGCTCAAGGTGGAATCCATTGTTCTCTCCCTCTGCATTTTATCCTCACAACCACCCTGTGAGGTGTGTTAGGTTGAGAAACAGTGTCTGCTCCAAAGTGCCCCAGTGAGCTTTATGGTTAAATATATTCTTCCCCAAGCTGGTGCCTTTCAGGTGTTGCTGGACTACAGCCCCCATTGTTCCTAACCATGAGCTAATGGGACTTGTAGTCCAAAATATATAGAGGCCACCCGACAGGAGGATGCTGTCTGAGCCATGATAAAATGGAGAGGGGAGAGAAAAACCTATGCTGCCTTGAACTCCTTGGAGTAAAAAATATATATAGCAGCAGCAGTAATAATAAAGCTGGGGTGGAGAAAAATCCTAGGGCTGTATCCACTCATGCAGCATACTTTTGTGTACACAAACATCATCTTCCTCTCCGGCCTCCTCCAACCCCTTGCACACCTTCGAATAATAGAATCACAGAATCATAGAGTTAGAAGGGACCATAAGGATCATCTAGTCCTTGGCAATACATGCATCCTTTTGTCCAACGTAGGGCTCAAACCCATGACCTTGAGTCTCATGCTCTACCCACAGAGCTATCCTGTGTAAGCAGAACTCCATTCATGTTGGATACCACCCTCAGCTTGGCATCTGAAGTTTATTAAAGAAGGTGCTTAGCAGGTAGCCCTTCAATGCACTGGCAGAGGAACAGGAGTGGGGAGCGAGAGGACAGCCCCCAGCACCACTATTCTGGTAAGGTGCCATCACAGTGCCCCCCCAGACATGCACTGCGTACCCCCCCACGCGCTGGGTGCCATGACCCCACAGGTGGCACGCCATGCCCCCAGAATGCGTGCCACGCCCTCGTGAGTGGCATACCTCGCCCCCGGGATGTGTGTCACGTCCCCCAGGGGAGGCGCCAGCCATGCCCCCGCCTGGTCTCCGCCCCTGGTAGCGGAGCATGCAGCTTCACCACTGCTTCAATGAGGATTCCAAAATCAGGGGTCAACCACTGAAAAGGCTCTTTCCCCCAGCTGTCATCCACTGAAAGTATGAGCACTCAGAGTGGGGTCTCTAATGACAACTTGAAGAAATGAGGAGGCTGGTGTGAGTGACATTTATTTAAAACTTTGCAGTTCAGAAAATCCATGAGGCAGCTAGCAATAATTTAAAAACCATTTAAAAAAATAAATAAAACCGCAGCATAATCAAATCCCCAATAAAAACCAGTAGTGCTTAATAAACATTTGTTTGATTGTATATTTGTATGCTGCTTTCCCAACTATCAAGCTGAGCTCAAAGCAGCTCACGGCAATTAAAGACCAAACCAGAAGCATCAGTCAGCAGTGTGATGCAGCAGCTAAACAGGGTAATACAATTCTAAGCTGCATCAATGGAAGCATAGTGTCAGATCATGAGATCTGTGTCCAGTAATGGGCACTGTGGTTTAAGAAGGAACCCATATCATCCAGCGCTATCCAAAATGGTTGGAAAGAGTTGACTAAATTTCACCTGAAGAAGAGATGGTTAAAAAGCAGTAAGGTAGCATAGGAACATAGGAAGCTGCCTGAGTCAGAACACTGATCCACCTTGCTCAAGATTATGTACACTGGGTTTCCCCAGCCACTCTGGGCAGCTCCCAACAGAATATTAAAAACACAGTAAAACATCAAACAGTAAAAACTTCCCTAAACAGGGTTGGCTTCAGATGTCTCTTCTAAAAGTCAGATAGTTGTTTATTTCCTTGACATCTGAAGGGAAGGTGTTCCACAAGGAGGGCGCCACCACCAAGAAGGCCCTCTGCCTGCCCCCCAAACATCTTCAAGGGCTGCCATGTTGATGGTGGAGCATTTCACCTCAAGTTGCTTCAGAGGGTAGTACTTTCTGGGTTCAGTTAACAAGCAAGCAAGCAAGCAAGCAAGCAAGCAAGCAAGCAAGCAAGCAAACAATTGAGACTAAGCATTAGGAAGAATTTTCTGATGTTAGGATCTGCTTGACAGGCAAACAGACTGCCACCAAAGGTGGCGGACTCTCCTTTTTTTCAGTAGAGGCTGGATGGTGTTCCAGCGGGATGTCTAATCTCCGGCGTTGGGCTGGATGACCTTTGAGGGCCCCCTTCCGATTCAACAATTCTAGATAGGACTGGGCCTGTACACGGTACAGAATTTCTGTCTCCTGTCTCCATGGAAGAGGTACAAGGAGAAGGGCTAGCAGGGAAAGGGTCTAGTTGACATGCTGAACAGCAAATCGGATTAGGAGATGGGCCGGGGAAGGAGCCCCAGTGCCTCTGTGGATGGCCTTTGCCCCAGTCTCCACACTGTTTTCTCCATGGCTAATTTTTATAGGCTCACCATCATTAACGAAAGCGTGACCCACATTGATTTCCAATAGAGATTTTTGCCTCCAACTGGGGAGAAAGAGAGAGGGGGAGGGAGGGAGAGGCAGACATGGAAGACAGAGCAGGTTACCAAGTGAAAGAAACCTAAGCAGGTGTGGGGGAGCCTGGACAGCATGGAGGGAGGAAGAAGAAGGCCTTGAATTATACATAATTATGGGATGGAAGTCAGGGTGTGATGTCAATAACAAGCAGAGCAAACACGCAAACACACACCATCTGCTTCCCTTCACCAAAATGGCATCGGAAAAAAATATAGGCTTGTTTTGTGCTGCCTGGGCAGGAAGATTCCCATCCACAGAGTCATGGCACTCAAACACCTGATATTGTGCAAGGATGCTGAATTTCTTGCCTGCCCAGGTTTCCCAAAGGGATCAGCTGGAATGCTGTTCCTGCTGCAGCTGGGCTCCAGCAGAGTGTGGCTAGGGAACTTGACTCAGGCACTCAGATAGTCGATATAGCTCCGTATTGTCTACACTGACTGGCAGTGGCTCACCAGGGCTTCAGGCAGGGGGCTTCCCCAGGCCTGCCTGGGGTCTGAACCTGGGACTGTCTGCATGCAGAAAGGATGCTCTGCTGCCGAGTGAACAGCCTCTCCCCATCTTACTGAACAGAATTTGGTGCAAGTGCTAAACTCAAGTTAGTTTCTCTCTCTGATTTTATTGGGCCTTTCGCAACTACTTTGTTACTACATGAAGGGATTTGGGAAGACCCATGCTATGGTCAGCGTTGCTGGGGATCTTGCAATGGAGGTGATACTTGGAAATTATGACTTCCTTCCTTCCTTCCTTCCTTCCTTCCTTCCTTCCTTCCTTCCTTCCTTCCTTCCTTCCTTCCTTCCTTCCTTCCTTCCTTCCTCCCTCCCTCCCTCCCTCCCTCCCTCCCTCCCTCCCTCCCTCCCTCCCTCCTTCCTTCCTTCCTTCCTTCCTTCCTTCCTTCCTTCCTTCCTTCCTTCCTTCCTTCCTTCCGCTATATCCATCCATCCTCTTGAATGTTATTGTTGAAAAGTCAGGACAGGTTTTAAACATATTAAATCAAAATCTAACACCCCCCAATCTCCCCATTCTCATCTTTTAAGATTTCTTCTCTATTCATCTAACCCAGTTCTTGTTTATTTTCTAAGCTTCTTTTGCCTAGCTCGGTCCATTTCTTTTGCTTTTGGTGGGGGGCGGGGAATAAGAGTGCCAAGCAGTACTGTCAAAGGGCATGAAATGCAACCCCCCACCCATAGATAGTGACAACTCAGAGTGTATCCAGATGGGTGTTTATTGTGAGATGGGGTCTCCTTGCCTGCATGCAAGTATTTTTGTAGCATCCCTATGACATGTTTGGCATCCAAAATGGCACCTTGACTGCCCTGTTCAAAGTGGGTTTTTTTCCCTTTCCAAGGAAAATGACCCATTTGTGGTATCTCAAGGACCCTTTGCAGTGGCAAGTTCCCCTTCCAATCTGGAAGCACCCTCAGTTAGTGCTGCATTGTGTTGTTTGTTTGTTTAATGCATCTTTTTGCCACCTTTTCTTCCAAGGAGTTCAAAGCAGTCTACACAGTTATTCCCCTCCTCATTTTTATCCTCACAACAATCCTGTGAGGTAGGCTAGGCTGAGAGGCAGTGATTGGCCAAAGGTCATCCAGTGAGCTTCATGGCTCTGTGGTGGATTCAACCCTTGGTCTTAGTCCAATGTTCTGACCACACTGGCTGCGTTCAGTTCCTGCTTGCAGGCTTCCCATAGGCATGTGTGCGACTCATTGCTGGACTAGATGAGCTCTTCCCCTGATCCTGATCCTATGTTCTTATGAAAGCTATAATCTACGTAAAACTGAGCACAGTGATCCCCTTTCTCTATCTCTCTCCCATTTCTGCTCCTTAGCCCTTTACTCTGTATTTATATTATCTGTTGTAATTTCTTTATTATTTGCCTCTGTCAGTTTAGTTTGCTCTCCCCCTCTCCATCCTCTCACCTCTCAAAGGGTTCCCCTGGTAGAGCATATTATTTACCAGTCAGCTGCTGCTAACCCTTGAACTCACCTTACCTCTTTAAGACAGTCTCAGTGTAGGCTCTGGAGAAAAAGATTAATTTCCCAGACTGTATTGATTTGTGACTTGCTTTCATGCAATGCTTGGCCTGCTGTGAAGCAGATCTCTCTCTCTCTCCCTCTCTCTCTCTCTCATATCAGGGCCACTTATCCAGGTGGAATCACTGGCACACCCAAAGGCCACCCTGAACGCCTTCCTTCTCTAGAGCACTGTGATTCTAAAATGGCTTTTTAAATTTTGTTTATTTTGTTCATTAAAAGAAGATATGCAAACAAACCTGGTTTCTTTTTTTAGAAGGTGGCTGATAACAATTACTGCTGTTTTCTTAAGCAGGTCAGATGAGATCGTTAGGTGCTATTGATTCCCTTCTGCTCTTTCTGAGGATTGTTTCCTTGAAAGAAAGTGAGGTGTGTGTGTGGGGGAGGAGTATGTGTGTCTTGGGAGGAACAGTGGAGGCATTTTACTACAAATAGGGCATTTCTCAATTAGTTTTGGACAAGGGAAGTCCCTTGGCAGTAACCTGTCAAGGTGAACAGTACACAGCACATGCTTAAAGTGCACCCTACCTCACAGGGTTGTTGTGAGGATAACACGCCCCCCCCCCCGAGTCAGTATGGTGTGATGGTTAGTGTGCTGGGCTGAAGGACTTGGGAGACGAGCATTCAAATTCTCACTCATCCATAAAGCTCATTGGTATGATTTGGGGCTTACCACTAACTCTCAGGCTAACCTACCTCACAGGTTTGTTGTTGTGAGGATAAATGGCAAGGGGGAGATGTGCGCCTCAGAGAAGGGGAGACATCTTTGATCATGAAGGAATGTAACAATGAATAAAAGTAATAAATAAAAATAAATGGCAAGAACGCCCCTCCAAAGAATCTTGGGAATTGCAGTTCACAGAGCTCCAGTTTCCATCACCCTTAACAAACCACAATTTCCAGGGTTCTTTATGGGGAGAAAAGAAATGTGCTCTACATGTATGATTTGTAGTACAGTGGTACCTTGGGTTACAGACGCTTCAGGTTACAGACGCTTCAGGTTACAGACTCCGCTAACCCAGAAATAGTACCTCAGGTTAAGAACTTCGCTTCAGGATGAGAACAGAAATTGCGCAGCAGCGGTGCAGCGGCAGCGGGAGGCCCCATTAGCTAAAGTGGTGCTTCAGGTTAAGAACAGTTTCAGGTTAAGAATGGACCTCCAGAACAAATTAAGTCCTTAAGCCGAGGTACCACTGTAGTCGTATTCCCACTGCTGCCACCTAGGCCTGAACTGAATCGGTTATTCTGCAAAGCTGATTTGCTCAAGCTCTGGCCTTCTCTAGTGGGACAGTTCCTTGTTCCGTATTTGGAGACACTGACACATAATGCTTAACACTGGTGGCTGTCATGCTTGGTGGTGGAGATGATGCAGACGGCAGGAGAGCACTTTTCCCTCCTCCTACTGAAGTTTCTTTCCTTACAAAGCAATTGTTCACTAAATCGCTCTTAAGATGGATGAGGCCTCCGCATTAAGTGCAGCAATATCTCCCAAGGAGATTCCATCTAAAATGACCTACTTGTCCTTTAAACCCCAGTGCACTCTTTCTCTCTCTCTCTCTCTCCTCAGAAAATATAAGGGAAGTGTATCTTTACCTGTCATTAACACTTTCTCTCTCTCTCTTTGCTCTCTCTTTCATGCTCGAAGAGCACAAAAGGACAGGTCTCTGCCTCTGGTAGCTTGCAATCTCAGATTCCATCCAGATGAGACAAGCAGCATGAAAAACAGAAGAAAAATGAAGGCAGATATTTCTTTCCTGCTTTCCCACAAAATAACAAAGCAGGAAAATGGCACATCTCTTTCCATAAAGCCATTCACTCTGTTTTTCTTTTTTTAAACAACAACAACGACAGTAAATAGCCCTTTCCCATCCAAACTGTTCACTACAACATTAAGAAATTGTGGAGTTGAGTTTGCTAGTATTCCTCTTCCCTCCCCTCCTCTTTTCTTTTTATGTCATGTCTCTTTAGATTGTTAACCTGAGGGCAAAGCCTGTGCTATTTTTTATATTGATTAATAAGCCATTCTGGGAGCTTTTTCTGCTAAAGGGAGAGGTATAAATGTTTCGGAATAAACAGATATTTATTACAGTCATATCCCACCTATTTCTCCTACAAAGGGCTGTACATGGTTCTACCCTTTCCTCACTTAATCCCCACAAATACCCTGTGAAGTGGGTTAGGCTGAGAGGCACTGGCTGGCCTGAGGTCATCCCATGAACTTTTATGACTGGGCGGGGGGATGATTTGAACCCTGCCCTGACCTTCTGGATTCCTTGTCACTGTTGAGGATTTCCTAGTCCCTCTAACATCAGCGTCGAACCTCAACGACACTGAGGATCTTCGGAACCGGATTGCACTTTTTGGGCGTGCGCGCTATTTCTCTGCGCTAATGGAATGAGTCATCGGCAGCAGAAGGGATTTATTTAAAGCGCGGCGCGTGAGTCCATAATCATGTACATAGACAAGTTATTATATATCGGGAATCTGTCTTTGGGCGGCCGCCCTCGTCCCTTGCTAATCCCTTCCCGAGCTGGCGCAACCGAGGAAAGAGGGTCCCCGTGTGGAAATTTAGCAGCGCGGAAATCGGCAGAGCTCTTAGCGTCGAGCCATAAATCCTGGAGTTATTTGCCACCGCATTTAATTAAATATTTCGTAAAGAAAACCCGCGTGATTGATTTGCCTCCTGCATCGATCGCCCATCGATCCGCCAAGGCGCGCCCAGCCTGTCTCGCTTGGCACAAGCGCTAAAGAGGGGAGGCGGAACGGGGGCTCTGGCCAGGGAGACGAAGGAGACAGACGGCTCGCCGGGGCCTCTTTCATTCACCACGATGGCTTCTTTAAATCCACACACAGAGACACAGGCACAACCACCACGTTTCCCGAAAAGGCTCTGGAGAAAAGATCTCCCCACGAATGGTCCTCGAGATGCGGACACCACTCCCTGGTAAAAAGGACGCGGGAGAAGCGAACGGTTCCTTCTTCCTTAAGCGGCTGTTTCACTAATTAAATTGCAACCATTTATTTATTTGCTGCTTTCTTTCCTTTTTTTACATACCACTTGATTGTAACAAAACCTCTTTTAAAAACAGAACATTAAACTTATCCATAAAAGTCTTGTAAGGGCACCACGGTCAAATTGTTTTGAGTATTTTACTAATTTATGGATCACCTTTCCTGCGAGGGGGCCTCCACACTATATCTTTAAAACACACTTAAAACAACACAAGGCTTCTTCAAAAGGATATTGAGAACTGTAGCTGACCCCTCACAGAGTGACAGATCCCAACACCCTTAAGAAACTACAGTTCCCAAGATGCTTTTGAAGGAGCCATGCCCTTTAAGTGTGCTTTAAAGGTATGGTGTTGACAGGCAGCCTCCCCTGAAAGGTGATTCACACATTAAAATAATAATAATAATAATAATTAATTTCCAAGGATTATTTGGGATGAGGCATGTGCTTTAAATGTATGATGTGTACACACAGCCTAATGAGTCTACAGGTGATTTACAAACACACCATAAAGCAGCAAATGAGAGGTTTCAAAACTTATACAAAATTATCACTAAAGACAGAGACCTTTTCACCTAGCTGAAAAAGCTTGTGCAAACCAAAAATGTCTCCAGCTGTTTCTGAAAGTACAGATAGTGGGTGCCTCTTGGATCTCAACAGAGGTGGCGTTCCACAGAAGAGGGGCAGCCATGCAGAAGGCCTTGCTTGGAGTAATTGTGGTGTGGGCTTCTGATACTTTAGGGATTTCAGGGAGAAACTCTCCTGCTCCTCCTCTTCTGCTCTCCCCCAGAAGAATGTGTGGGTATATAAGGGATAAGGTGGTATAATGATGGATCCAAGTTAGTCATGTACATTATCATGAGAATTGTCTCCTCCCTTACTGTATATGCCATTGCTGTTATGAGAATCTGTATTTTATGAGAAACAGTATCTGATTATAATGTTTTTACTATTACAATTGTGTTTATGTAGCAGTTTTGATTTCTATATTGTATAGATGACATTTCTGTTCCATGTTATAAATCACCCTGTGGTCTTTTGATGAAGGAAAATATATAAATTTAATAAATTTATAGTAATGTCAATGGGTTTTCTCTGAGTAGAGCTGGTATTGGATACAACCTGATAATAATTATGCTGTAGAGTTCAAATGGTGTCATGTGTCATATTCCAGAAATCCTTACAACATCCCTCTAAGGTTGGCCTCTCATCCTCATATTGCAGTTTTGAGGGTTTGTGAGTGGGTAGGTTTCAGAGAGGGTTGCTTTTCTAAGGCTGCATTCCTGTGCATATTTACTCAGTTATTTTAGACCTTCGACATAATGGCCCTTATGTCCCCATTTATGGGTGGCCAATTGTATCACTTTAGTTGTGAAGCAAACAATTAACATTTCTCCCGTCCTCCTCCTCCTCTCCAGCCCTTTCATGCCTCACATCTGCTTCTGCAGTCTTGATACGTTAAGAAATAAAAACAGTTTTCCAACACTGATATTAAAAATACAGCAGACTCTGAGCATGTGCAGTTTCATATTTGAAGCTCACTTAAATCATAGCAATACCACCATGACTATAGGAATAAAAGAGAGCTTGCTTCTGTGAGCACATTTACTTACGAACTCAAACAAGTACAGTACCATTCCCTTGTAGAAAACGAGAGTTTATTTGTAAAGTAAATATAATAAAATGGCAGTCTGTAAGCATGATATACATGCTGTATAAATATAAAATGTTTTTAAAATAAGAACAAAAGAAGCTGGTGGCAACCAGTAACATTGTCACTAGGCCTCAGCCTAAAAGAGGACAATTACACCTTTCCTCCAATGAGCACAAGACATGGCTCCTTTTTAAAATCCTCACAACAACCCTGTGAGGTAGGTTAGGCTCAGAGATAATGACCATCCCCAGACCACCCAGTCAGCTTGATGGTTGACAAGGGTGCCAACTTGAATAAAATATTGAGGGGGTGGGCAGGTAAGCCCCGCCATGCATAATCAATCACATGATGCAGTTCAGGCACACCATTTGAATGGCAATGCCCATCAACTTTGGGGAGGCCCAAGGCCCTCAAATATTTTATTCCCCCCCCCCCCAAAGAGTTGGCTCCTATGATGGTTGAGCATGGATTTGAATGCTAGTCCAACCTTCTAACCACTGTTGTTTACTGCTGCTCCCATAATATGCAGTTTTATGGGTGCTGGTGGGAAGCATGGACTTTGCCCCAGTCCTAGCATGTCCTCTGCTCAAGAGTAAGCAGGAATGAATTCAATGGGATTCCCTTGTGAGTAAGCACACATAGGAGTGTATCTCTTTTTAGTTAAAGGATTTTTAGCCCGCTCTTCAGCCAAAAATGGCACCCAGAACATCTGAGATGTCGCAAAAGGTCCTAAATTCAATCCCTAACAGCTCCAGGTAAGATCTGAAAAAGACGACTGTCTGAAACTCTGGAAAGTCATTGTCAGTGAGCCTGTTCTATGCTTGATGGACCGCCTCTCTCTATCTCAGTTTCAGCACCACAGAAAGAACATTCTGATCAACTCCAATGCCAGGGTTTTCGAGACAGCCAGTTCACACGTTCAATCGCCCGCCGTCAAGGGCAGGGCAATCTGTGCAGGCCACTAGCCGGAGCTAAGAAGAAAAGGAGAGACTCTAGGTTCTTACTAGCCCTATCCTATTGCAGATTTCTCTCGAAATCAAACTCGTTGCGTTCACTAAGGGGGCAGAGGAACCTCACCTTTAGCTGAGTCTTCCAAGGTGCAGTCTTGTGGTCCGATCCCAGCCAAATGCATTCAAAAGTGAGTCCCACTCCGTTCAATAAGGCTTACTCTCAAGTCAGCTTGTAGAGAGGCCTGCTGCTCCCCCCCCCTTTTGTTAAAGCAAAGGTTAAGAACTTTTTGCCAAACGGGGCTGGCCCTTGTCTAATCCAAATAATCTTTCTTATTTTATTTTTAAAACAATGGATGCATTGTACATCGAAAGGCGTTTCTCAACCTGGCAAGACACCCGTCATTGATAGCCTCGGCTAGAAGTCTCAGAACTAGTAGTGTAAATGGAAAGGAGGAAATTGGAGAATCAGATATTTAGGCTCCAGCGCTAGAACCACTTTCCTGGGAGCAAGCTCCTCTGCAATCAATGCGGCTTACTTTCGAGTAGACTCGTATAAGATCGCGCTCTTTTGATTTGGGATCTTCAGTATGCTCCGAATTATGTCGATCTGGATTCGGGTGCCGGTACTGTGTTGAACTGTGCCTGCAGGCGCGTATAAAAGACAGATATCTTTATTCCGGTACAGAAGGAATAGGTATATATTAAAACAACAACAACAATTGGCACGGGGTGTGATTTAGCCAATACTGAGTACTTTTATAGCGCATTGATTTCCACGAGAAATATGTGTCCAGTCCCTCTGAAAAGTAACTGAAAAGTAATGACATTAAAATGGGTCTTGTTCAGTCTGCTTGACTTTTTTTTGCTTGTGTATGTGTGTTGTGTATGAACGTGAGACCCAAATATCTCTCGCGCGCAGAGAGAGAGATTACTGAGGAGTTGGTTTGCACGTTCACAATGAAGACAGCATCACGTGCTGACCAGCAAGCCAGTGTGAACCCGTAATCAGAACTCTGAACAGCGCAATTAATTGAGAACCCTCTGCTGCTTTCGGTGGGGTCCATTCACACATTCAGCCTCCCGTCTTCACCCGTTCCGCAAAGCAAAGGCAAGGCGCAGAGGTGCACGTGTGAGCCGGTCTCCCACAGATTCACATCTTAGGAATCTTTAGTTTCGGCCTGGTAGGTAATTTTTATTTCCAAACCAGGACTCCTATTTCTCTTCCACATCTGCCCGAATTGTTGAAAGAGGCGAGTGAGAAAGAGTCCGGGGCTCAGGCTGTTGTAGGGTTACTCTATTTGAATTCTAGAATGAGGATTGCAGCTCTAAACATCTAAGGAGTTAAAACAAGCAAGCAAACAAACTGAACACAATGGAATTGACTTCTCAGTAGGTGTAACTGGAGGTTTACCTTGTGGTGATAACAGGAACAAACATGCCCCAGCCCATTTGGAGCCCATTTATCAGATATATAAGATATCTTATAAGATATCTTATAAGATGTATAAGATAACTTCACCCCAGTGCGCTGAACTCACTGCGGTGGAAGGAACATAATAATTAAGGGCATCTAAGCATGCACAGAGTATTTCTTGCTTCACTCAGTCTGAACTGTCCAAAGGATGTTCACCCACACTTATGGAATTGGGCAGGGAGCACTAACAATACAAACATCTTTGTACAATGACTTGGGAGTAACTAACTCTTACTTCTGAGTAAACATGTAAAGGATTAGGTTGCTAGTCTTCCTGAGGCATTTCATTCTCTCTAGGGGCATAGAGTTGGAGCCAACTAAATCCTACTCAGAGTAGACCCCCTGAAATGAATGACTAATGTCTACTGACTTCAATGAGTCAAATCTCAGTAGGGCTAGCATTAGATGCCACCCATTGCAGCTCACATGGACCCTGATTCTATGCATGTTTTCTCAGAAGTAAGCCCCACTGTCTGCAGTGGCCTTACTTCCTGGTAAACATGCTTAAGATTGCATTTATTTTTCCTGGCGCCTGTAGTGATAGACTGAGAGTACATTAAAATTTAAAACAGCAGAGCCACGCATGCACATGCACACACTTTCCTTAGGAGACACACCCCTTTCAAAAGCTTCAAGAATCTATTTTCTCCTAAAAGGGTCTCCAATCCTTCCAGTCCCTTCTCCCCTTCCCCTCCACTACATTCCACTCCCCCCTCTAGCCTGCATATAAACGCCAGGGTACCCACCATGGCTTCAGGGATTCAGATTTCTATCAAAGGTTTATCAATCCTATTTTAGAAGCACATTGATCTTTGCAGAGGATCTAATCCGAACTATGAAGTTCAATAACAACTCCATTACCTGCCAGGTTGTGATTGGAGACTCGTAATGCCAAGATTAGTGGCGGGCTGCCTGCCCTGCCAACATTGATTTGCGCAGTGGAATCACTTGTTTAAGGAGGGGAGGGGGCGGAATAGAAAGGGGGCGGTGGAAGAAAGGGAAAAAAGAAGAGGAGAAAACCTGTGTTTGCTTGGTAATTGAACAATTTTATTTATTATTTTAACCTGCTGCCCTCTTTTCTCTCTCTTTCTGCATCCGATCAGTTGATGCATTGATTAGGCACCTTTCTATGTTGGGGGTTATAGAGTAGAAACAGCAAAATCAAGGGACTAACTGCTGACTATATCTCTCTCTCTCACACACCCTCACTGCACCTTCAGATTTTAGTTCAAGATATCAGATCAGCTGAAGCACTGATGAGGGCTTCAGACCTCCGAACCATACTTACTTGGGTGTAAGCCCCAGACACAGTCAGGTAGAATCCAGTTGTTAGATTCCTTGTGCGAGAGGGTGAGGATAAGGCGGCTGAATTGGACTATCTCCAGTCTGCCTGCCGAACTGTTTGTCTGAGGACTGCCATCTGCTCAAAGATATTCCAGTGGATTCAACTTTTGCCTTTCAACCAACTCATCGATTAACTGATTTAATTTAAGTTCATTTGCATACGGCCCAAGCCTCAAACACTAGTGCTCTTTGGAGACTTGAAAACAGCAGAAAGAGAAATTATCCCTTTTCATGTGCAGTAAAGCTGCCGCTCATTGATAAATCCCTTAGACCCTTATGCTAATATTGGTGTGTAAGCTCCATGGGGCAGAGACCTATCCTTTTCCGCTTTTGCTACTTTGGAAACCTCCAAGTATAATGATACTTGCCTGAGTTTCTGTCTAATGTGGTGTGTGTGTGTGTATATATAACATAATAATAAAATAATTTATTATTTACACCCCGCTCATCTGGGTTTCCCCAGCCACTCTGGGCAGCTCAAGTGTTAAAAACAATACAGATATATATGTGTGTATATGTGTGTGTGTGTGTATCTGTTTGTGTTAATGTTTCTATGACATAAATCTAATTCCTCCTCCTTCCTTCCTTTTCTCCCTCCCTCCAGCCAGCAGTGTGTAATCAATGGCCCTTTCCCCTTTTCCTGCTTGCAGAAAAGCAGCCCCTTGCAACCTGCAAAAATGGATGGCTTCACAGCCAGTTACCCTTAAGTAATAGATACATTGGGCCCAGCCTAGCAGAAGAGACAGCTCATTCATTTATTTCTCTCTCTCTCTCTCTCACTCTTTTCCCCCTCCTTCTTCCAGTGCCAGATTATCCAGGTTAAATAAATGAAACAGACTGTTTTGCTCAGCCATCACAAAGCCAACCGAGAAATGGATGAACCCATTTTCCTTAATGCATAACATGAATGTTACACTCGTTTTCCCCCCATGGTAGGGTTACAGGTTAATGAAATCCTCATTTCGCCCAGTCGTTTGTTTTGTTTTTTTCCTGCAAAGTTCTGATAAGTAGCTAACCAACGAAGCTTGTAATTATAATCTTACAGAAACCGGCCCGATCTGTATATAAATCTCACCATCCAATTACAAGATGTAATAATTTTGCACTCAAGCTAGTAATGAGGTCTAATACTCGCGCACGTGATAATCCCCTCTGGATGCTGGCTTGATCAGATGTTGCCTTTGTAATTAGACTGGCAGAAAATCATTATTTCATGTTCAAATAGAAAATGAGGTTGGTGGGAAGTTAATTTCTCTACGCTCTGTGAAGCGTAGACAAGAATTTAATGATTTAATTACAGTTGTAAGCTCTTTGCATGAGACTTAAATGGAGCTGAGAAATTTCTCTCCCCTCCCCTTCATACTGCCATATGAGGGGGACTCTGAGCATATCAAAGCTCTTTGGACATGAGTTTCAAATGCTCACTTTTGATTTGGGGGAAAAGGAGGCAAAGTGTTATTACCCCCCCAGCCCCTCCAATCCCGACAAGGCGGACCTGTGAAGTGGATTCCCAAAGCAGAAAAGTAAACAAACAGAAATGATTGTTCAGAGAATGAAAGAGGATTGGCAGAGGAAATCTTTTTCTCCCCCTCCCTTTGCAAATTTCAATATATAATATAAATATATATTAATATTCTTTAGAAGATTTCCCCTTCTCTCCCTTACATTTGAATTTAAAGAAATGTTTGGGCTGTGCACGCATCTCTAATGTGACAGCACCCATAATGTGACCGTGTTTTCATATGTTGAGGCTTTGGAAGGAGAAATCCTTTTCCAGAATGGTCACTGAATAATGAAATTACTAAATGTGAGAATATGAAAATGGTTGCAAATGACATAGGATTTGGGGTTTTAGGCAAAGCAGCTTTCCAGGTGTGAAAACCTTGCATTTGCTGAAAAATCTGGACCTAATCTTTTGTGCATCAAAAATGTCAAACGACTTGCTCCAGAATTGGACACCACATTGAAATCCAGATCAATGGGTTTTCTCTTGCACTTAAAACTGGAGTGCAGCTATGGTGTTAATAACGGTATTTATAATAATTAATAGTGCCGAGACCCCCTATCCATCTATTCTAAATGCTGGGCTTGTGCTTGATAAAAACCTAGTAATAATAAAATGGCCCAATACCCTGGAATGGTGTGTGAACACAAAGATTAAAGCTTGTTTACTTGTTTTGACTTTTCAGTACTTCAGAGGCTGATTACAATGGGTTGGATATTAATTCCGGATTACATCCCCTCCCCCCTGTTTGCTTGGGAATGCACCGAATGGCAATACTTTATTTATTTGTATTTTAAGGAATCAAATCACATGCAAGATTGTCACCCAGCCACCTGCAATGCAGTCATCGTCCACCTCCTTACGCAGGGCTGGTGGATCTGTCATGTCACATCCTATGACAGTCAGATAATCATATCTCACCCTGGATAAGATGCATGGAGTTTAAAAATGTCAGTCAACATGACGGATTTTTTTTATTTTATTTAGCATTTCGAAACCCCCTCCTCCCTCTTAGTTTTTCCACCTGTCTATTTTTCTATATATATAAAAACCCTTCTAGGCTTCAAGTCTTTATATGCCATAGCTGGGAGAGATGAATATGTTGCCTTATTGGACAGTAAAAGGCCAATCTCCTGTGACAATTGGCTGGTCATTATTCAGCATTTTCTTCATGCATATTTAGGAGATGGTAATGAGGGGCTTTGCATTGTTGCATGAAAATGGTCAATTCCCTACAGTTTTGATGGAAAGGAAGTGAAACATATGAGATAGCTAAGTGTCCGGTCACAGCTGAGATTTCAGATTATTTGCCTACCAGGGACACTCTGGCTTATTTAAAAGGGACCCTGAATTTGATAACAGTAATGGGAGCCCATCTTCTCTCGCTATTATTCAAAACCTCATTGACATGACACTCATCACCCCCTAATGATGGACTGGGAAGACAGAATGTATGGCATTTCCATTTCTGTTTATGGCATACTGCTAGGACTGGGTCCTGATTGCATTTGCTGCCTTTGCTGTTGTTTAGGCAGGAATGTGTGTGTGAGAGAGATATCCATCTATCCATATCCACATCTATATCTATCTATCTTTGGACCACTCACAGATGCTGCATTAAGAACATCTGGCATTGTCTTATACTGAGACAGACTATTGGTTCATCTTGCCCAAGATTGTCCAGAGCATGGTCTTCACTAGCAGTCTTAGCATCTGATTGGAGATGCTAGGGACTGAACTCAGACTAAGAGCATGGCACATTCAGTATGTGAAGCAGTCAGCTAACATGGTGCCCTCCAGATGCTGCTAGACTGAAACTTTCACCACCCCAGCTATGCTGTACAGCAGTTCAAAGCCTCTGCAGCAGGAGACACCATTGGCCATCACTGATGTAAATCATGTGCTCTACAAATGAGCTACATCCCTGGATGATGTTGGGATGTGCCACTCATGGACACCATGGAGCACGATCTGCACCAACATAAGGGATTCTGGGAGGTACCTCTTGGCTTGTCTGGTAAAGCTTCTTTTGCCCATTTTTTTTTTTTTTTGCACACATTGCATGGCAGCAAACCCAGGTTTCGGCTTGAGCTTCAACAGAGCTCCAGTCCCAGCTCACTGCCAAGTGTGACTGTACACTCATACCAAGGTTGCAGACATGAGTGCTTTGCATTCACATTTATGGGTATACTCTCAAGCATCTATGGTGGACACCAAACCCATGCAATGTGTGAATCAGCCTTGAGGATAGTGCAGGGTCTTAGATCAGCACTGGAAAATTAACAGAGCTATGTGGGAGCAGAGCCTTTTTCTACATCTCATTCCCAGAATCTCATTTCAGTGGCAGAGATCAGCCTCAGGACCAGTGGCAGTGCTTCATGCTCCGGCACCGGGGGGGGGGGGAGGCTGGTGCACATCCTGGGGGTATGGCGCACCACCTGCAAGGGCATGGCGCCTAGCGTGGGCAGGGGAGGGCAGCTGTAATGGAACCCCACCGGGATTGCGTTGCTGGGGGTAGTTCCTCCACCAGTGCTCAGGACCAGTGCCGGATTTATGTATAAGCTAAACAAGCTATAGCCTAGGCCCCCACTCTCTTGGGGGCCCCCAAAAAATTAAAGAAAACAAAACTGGATGTACATTTCCAAAATATAAGATAAAAAACAAATAAAATAAAACCTACATAGAGCAACAGTGTGCTTTGTTATGTGCAAATGGCTTTAGATACCTATTAGGTCCATAAATTACCATATAGCATATATTCAACAGAAAAAACAGCGGCAATTTGTTGTTGACAAAGGACAGCTGGACATATAAAGGGCCCCATTACCTTCAGTAGCTTAGGGCCTCATTCGGCCCTGCTCAGGACCTGTGGAGCAATAATAAGGAACACACCTCTGGTCATACATGGATTCATTTCTTGCTTTCTTAAATCTCCTGCCATACAGATCAGGCTATCAGTAAGGATCTTAAACTTAGACATGGGCAGGAACAAAGCAGTCACCTCCATAAAGACAAAAAACAACACCACCAGTCCTACTCTCAAGATGCCTGCGCCATTCCCCCACCATTGCACAAACTGTTGTGATAACAAGCTGAGCTTATTTGCCCAAGGCTTCAGTGGTTGCATTACATGTTACTTTCTGTCCCTTTTGTCTCTGTTTGTAGTTGGGGGGTGGTGGGAAGCAATGGCTTCTTTGTTGGGACAAACGCCACTTGTTTTACTTTGCCTGCACACTAAGCCAATATTTACTTTTCTCAATGGGAAAAGGTTTACATGCTTCATATAGTACCATATGTAGGTAGAAGACAGTGTGCCGGCTGGGGAGGAGGTGTGACCTGTGGAATTGTGGGGCTTTGTTGGGTTTGATCATTAATGTGTGTGTGTGTGTGTATCTACATACATAGGTTGATTCACATGCATGGTACAATACAAACACTGTGTGTGTGTGTGAGCGAGAGAGAGAGAGAGCGAGAGAGCGCAAGAGAGCGAGAGCATGTGTGAGAGAGCAAGGCACTAGAGCATGTGTATGTGGGGAACTGGAATGTGTATGTGATAGTCACAAATCAACAGCCACTTCAAATCAGTTTAACTGTATTGATTCCCTGTAGGCCCTGTTACGGGGCCTTTTCAGTGGTGGTTCCCCATTTGTGAAATGGCTTCCTTGATGAAGTGGGTTTCTCCCCATCATCATTAACCTTCAAAGAGGTATTAAAACATTCCCATCACATTCCCAGGCATGTGATGGCTGAAACCTTCTGTTCTTGGCATTTTTGAAATGTGTATATGACTATTTTTTTTTTTTTAAAAAGGAAGATGTTAATGTTTTCAAATTCTTAAAATATGTTTTTATTTTAATTGCTTGGCTCTTTGCACATGCATACACACACAGATATAGGCTTTCTTGGGGAGGAAGAGTTGGAGAGAAATTTAAATAAACAAACAAAATAAAGTTTAACACGACAGTGTAATGCAGTCTCACACCATTAAAATGAATGGTTCTTTCATTAAGCCAGGACGGTGTCATTAATGTGGACGGTGTCATTTGAACACCATCTCATTATAGATGCAATTATTTATATATTGCTCCTAAGTAGAGGTTAAGTGTGTTAAAATTCTTGAGATGATAATCAGGACATGCATAGACGTGGTTATATATTGTTTACCATGTCTTTGGCTGTTCTACATTGAATTGGGAGAGCTTCATTCTATCAGCCATTGGTCCATTCAATCTAGTATTAACTGTACTAATTTTAGACTGACAGTGGCTCTCCAGCATGACATTGTATCAGGTGGAGTTCTTTGCTGGCGGTGTTTTTTGATGCTACAGATTGAACCTATGAGCTTCTGCATGGGGAACACCTCAACACATCCGAGAAGAATATGTCAGTATGGGCAGAGACTGAATGCTTAACTGGATGGTTCATGGTTTGCTCTAGCAAAGCAGTTATTATGTCTTAAAGGTCCTATTCACACCTGCACACAGTAGCACTGGAAAAAACCTGTGGTACTGGTGCCTGTCACTGCACACTGCTGTGTGGCAAGACTCAGCCAGTGTTACACTACCTACTTTCTCAGCACTTGGAAGCTATTATCATTCAGAAAAAAACTGGCTACACCCAGTAACAGATGATTTGGTGGAACACCACCATTCAGCTGACCACTGGTTGGTCATGTTGCTGCTGCTGTAGAAGAGGAAGCAGCAAGGTGATAGTGAGGCCAATGTAGTGCCTCACCCTCTACCTCCTGCAAAGCAATAGCTAACCAACGAATAGAGGTGCCCTGGTCAGGAACATCTCTGACCCTGAGCTATAAGGGACCAAACCAAAAACCAAGAGGCCGTCCCCATGATATTCCTGACTGAAGCTCTGTGGGGACAAACTACTGGTCCTAGGATTATCTGGGAGAGGTCATATGCTTTAAATGTATGGTGCATATGCAGCGTTCGTTTCAAACGTTGTACATTGTATGATTTGGTTTTCCTTCTTAAACCACTCATAGATGCATGTGAAAGGTGGATTTTTTAAAAAGTTAAATTGCTTCCTAATTTTGTTCCAGGATGAGTATATCATTGCTGAAAAGTAAAATGCGCATTTATCAGAATGAGTGAGATTGTCAAAAAGGTGGCATGCTCAAAGCTGAACCCGGAAAGCAACTTGGCACCAAAGTCCTTGCTCAAAGGCAACTATGCAGTTGGGTTGGCACAGCAGGGTTAAGAACGAAAACACCACCAGCCCCCTAAACGATATGCTTGTTGACTTAGTTTCTAGGTTGTCTCGAAATCAGGTCCTCTCCAGGTGATTAGTCTAATCTATAATCCCTTGTTTATTAATGACTATGATCTGTAAAATATTTAGAGAGCCGTGTCCTCTAGGGTTTCCAAGCAGCTGTTCTGAACAATCTCAACACACTGTGGCATTCACTGTGATAGGCTGGAGATTAATCTTCTATTTTTGTTTGTACCTTTGCCTTGTGTCTATATTAAAATTCTGAAAGAGACATGGAGCAGGCCCGAGATGATATCTCTCATTGGGCAAACTTGTTGTGGAAAAAAAAAGGGGGGGGGACTAAAGCTGGTTTTTCATTTGTCACGCGGCTTGAAAAGTTTGTTTTTGTTCCCATATTTTCACCAAGAAACCAACCCTGCAAAAGATGCAATCTAGCTTAATGACCCTGTGGTGTGTGTGTGTTTCAAATCATTTTGTGTGATCAACAGCATGGAAAGAAGAAAACTGTGTATTATAAAACTGTGTATTATAAAACAGAAACAACTGCCAGATAGTCAAATATTTGGTTTGAGGTGGCAGAGGCTGGATACTAGGGTTTGGGTTCACCAGATTCAAACCTGACTGCCAGGATGTTCAGAAATCAACAAAAAGGATTTTTCCATAAAACTCCACAATTAGTGGAGTTTTAATTATAGGTTTTTCCAGGAGATATGGTAGTGACCACCAGTTGAACCAGAAAAGGGGATTTGACCAATGCATGGAGGATGCATATCAGCTGTAGGGATACAATAGTAGGAGGGAAGGGCTATTGCCTTCAAGTCCTCCACATGGACTTCCTGGATACATTTGATTGGTCACTGTGGGAAGCAGATTGCTGAATCATCTTTGATCTGATCCAGCAGGGTTCTTCAAAATTGATCTCACTTCTTTACTACACCATACTACTAGTCAATGGAATTAGCTTATTTCAACAAGCCAGATGTTTTGTTTTGGTATTGCTACTGTAGCCATCTCCCAAGTCTTATTGAACTCTATAAGGAGAGGGTGTTCAAAGTCACATGCGCCAATCCGAATTCTTCCACCCCCTCCACCTTCCTGCATTGAGTGGAAAGGACTCGAGGGATTTGTAAAGCGCATTCAGGAACCAGGAGCACCCTACAAACAAACAAACTTAGCAGTGTTTTTCCTCTTAGTCCACTAATCTCGTAACACCGCCCCCTCAAACTGCAATTCCCAGGATTCACTGAAAGATGCCATTGCCCTTAAAGCAGAATCAAACCAATACAGGTCTGTAGTCCAGATCGATGCCAGTTTTTTATTATTATCAGAAAGTAGTTTTTATTAAAGATATTCCTCGTTTACAAAAGGACATGCGTTGTCTCTTTCTTCTGGTTGTGTTTTCTACAGATCAGTTACATTTGTTGTTAGACATTGGTGTTATATTCAGTACAAGGTTGGGAAGCAAAGAGGAGGGGGTGGAAGAGAGGGAGGGAGTGGCAGACATGTAAGAGACAGATGGGGGTGGTGCCAAAGGGAGGGGGTGATGGGGGATTGTATGTATATACTCACTTGCGCACGCACCTCCACACACAATCATATACACAGATGAGGGAGGGTGTGTGATCAAGTTAAGGGTGGGAGGTGGGGTTGGGAGATTGCGGATAAGAGTTAACAGTTAAAAATTTAAAGGCTAATGGAATTAGCCTTTGGTTGGTGCTGGTGGTCCCTAGGATTTCAGTGCAGCCATGGCACCTGCCATTTTGCCTCATGGGAAGTCTTCAGATCGGTGCCTGTTAAAATCTGCACCTGTTGAATATAGAAGCCACTTAGAAGCCATTTTGGCAAATAAGTGTTATATAAATGTAGCAGCAGCAGCAACAACAACAACTTTACAGTGGTACCTTGGGTTAAGTACTTAATTTGTTCCAGAGGTCCGTACTTAACCTGAAACTGTTCTTAACCTGAAGCACCACTTTAGTTAATGGGGCCTCCTGCTGCTGCCGCACCGCCGGAGCACAATTTCTGTTCTCATCCTGAAGCAAAGTTCTTAACCTGAAGCACTATTTCTGGGTTAGCGGAGTCTGTAACCTGAAGCGTATGTAACCTGAGGTGGCACTGTATTTATGTACTGTTATTCACAAAAAGAACTCCAGAGCAGTTTACAGTAGTGGGTCCCGACCCACCAGTTGAAGACCAGTGCTCTAGGGCAGTGTTTCCCAACCTTGTGCCTCCAGATGTTTTTGGACTACAATTCCCATCATCCCTTGCCACTGGTCTTGCTAGTCAGGGATGATGGGTGTTGTAGTTCAAAAACAGCTGGAGGCACAAGGTTGGGAAACACTGCTCTAGGGTTATGTGAGGCAGATTCACCCCTACTGAAACCCGGGTGGATCATAATTCCTCTGGAGAGGTAAAGCAGCTGTTGCCTGTCAAACTGCTGTGGGCGAATTAGAAGCAGGTGCAGCATGAATGATGACCAACTTCTTGAAAGATGAGAAGAGCTCTGCTGCATCAGGCCATTGGCCCATCCAGTTTAGCTTCCTGTTCTCACAGTGGCCACCTAGATGCTTGTGGAAAACTCGCAAATGAGACCTGAGAGCAGCAGCGATGAGTTCCCTGGTTCCAGCAGTCGCCCTCAGAACTCAAGAGGTTGCTACATGTCTGTAAATATGGATAATTGTGTCAGTTTGGGAGAACCTCCCTAGTCGCAGGACTACCATTCCAGTTGGGAGGGCTGGAGGGAAGAGATCACGCCTTGTTCACCGAGTCAACAGGAAGTGACTAAACGTTCCCGGAGCTCAGTGGGAGGAAAGAAAACATGGTAGCTTACCCCCACCCCATCTAAAACATAAGCAAATAAAATCCCCTCACCCTGTATGCACTGTTTCAATGGAAGAATGATTAACTTCTTCTCTGTTTCATGGTGTGAAATCAAGATTTTTGACAATATGTTTGATGCCTCGTGTAAAATCCCATTTTAATCAGCGATGACAGTTTGACATTCCTCCAGCTGCTTAGACGCAGCAGACAGTCAAATATCACAGTAGGCCATAGGTTGACATGCTGGGATGTGTGTAAGCTTTAACATCCTCCCACTCAAGGCTTTCAACAAATGTAGCAAAGGGAAGAGGAGGAGATGGAGGGAGAAAGAGAGAGATGCTCTTCGCCTGTTTCGTACCAGCTTGTGCCATCTGTATATTGTACACCCATCTCGGTATAAAGCAAAATATTTGCCATGAAAGTGTATCCAGATGCAACCCCTCCAATATTATCATTCATAGCAGCCGCAGAGGATTTATATAGTGGCCCTGCCCCCCCAACCTCTGGTGGTTTCTCATGCAATAAATAACAATTAAAACTCACTTTAAATAATGCTAAGGAGCCTGAGGGAAATGGGGATCTGTATAAACAAGGGCAGGAGAGTGAATGCTCAAGAACAGATGAGTGGCACAATATAAAATATGAGGTATGCCTTCGGAGGGGAAAGAAAGAAAGAAAGAAAGAAAGAAAGAAAGAAAGAAAGAAAGAAAGAAAGAAAGAAAGAAAGAAAGAACGGAGCCATTATGCTCACTGGCTGACCTTGAAACTCAGTCCCTCAGTCTATCCTACCTCACAGGGTGTTGTGAGGATAAAACAGGGAGGAAAAGAACTATGTATGCCACAGTGAGCTGCTTTGGGAAAGGTGGGATATACATGTAATAAATAAATAAATTCATACCATAGTTCATAACATAGGTAGGAGCTATGTTAACAGATACTGTAGATACAAATGGGACCTGCAACAAAATGTTGCAGCACAGAGTGTACCTGTTCCCTGTTCTCATCAACCACTGAAGCCTTCCTCTACCATCGTCCTTTCAATTCCATTCCCCCCCTCCTCCTTACTCTGAAAACCTTGTGCTTCCCCCAGACCTGCTGGTTTCTCCCTCTTGTGCAGTGATGGTACCAAAAGTGGATCCCACACTTTGCAGGTTGAAGGTGGGCTATGAATATGTAAATTGCATTGCACCACCCACACTGGTTCCTTTTTTCTTTTGCACCCTACACTTTTAAACCAGTTTTCAAACCTGTTTAGGAAATAGGAAGTTGCCCTGTACTATCAAATCACTGGATTATTTAGCTTAGTATCATCTACACTGACTGGCAGAAGAACTCCAGGGTTTTCAGCAGGAATCTGTCCTGGACCAAATGTCGGAGATGTCTGTGATTGAACCTGGGATCTTCTTTAATGCAAAGAATGCCCTACCACTAAATTATTGCCCATCAATTTGGTCCCCTCAAAGAACTGCAGGAATGGTGAGAGTGCTTAGCACAACTTAATGCAGATCCTTTGCGCCTTCACAGCACTATAAATTTGAAGGTTGTGTGTCTGGGAAGCAACCTTAGTGCTTTCATGGCACTAAAAGTCCCTAGGCTCCATGTCTGAGAGGGAGCCAATGCAGTTAAATTGGTTTGATATGACTTTCCATTCGTGTCTCTTTTAAATGAAGTGTTTGGACACTTCCATGGAAGAAGTAAGAGTCAGGCATTTCCACCCAACCCATGCAAGGCTTAGCTTCGGCAATGCTTTAGAGATTTCGGCTAATGGGTTCTCCCAGAGGAGAGCATTAGCAAGTTGATTACTCCGGTGTTAGGGAACCCTCCAAGGAGGGACACTTCTCATCATAAAGTTTTGATGTCGACCGGCTAACCTGTGTAATTTACTCTGAAAAACCAGAGGGAAAATTGAATGTTTTTATGACAACAGAGGGATTATGTCAGTATTCAGCATCCCATATAGAATTCCCAGAAGGGTAAGGAAACAGACTCCACTTGCAAAAGATGGGAGAGGGAGACAAAGGCAGAGGGAAATGGACTTGCTCGGTCGTACACAAAAGATAATGACACTGTTAGTGATACATGTTGGAAATATGTCACCAGCACATGGATGGTGGACTTGTAAATATTGGGAGTTTTAGGGAGAAAGTTATAGCTGTATTGTAAGAAAAGGGTTGGTATTCTCTAAAAAGTAACTTTAAAACGATGTACAACTGTAGCACCAAAACCTAACAGCTCATAAAGTATTAATAGCAACTATATTGCGAGTTTGCACAATTCCAACCAAGCAAGAAGGGGATGTGGCTAAAATGTCAAAGTTGACAAAAATGGTACATCTCTGAGAAGGTAGACAAAGGTAGGGGCAATTTGCTCTCCTTTCATAAATGATATAGGAAGGAAGAATACAAGCACTTCATCTGTCCCTATTTGTATACCAAGGACATAAATAATGAAATAATAATAATAATAATAATAATAATAATAGTCATTGGCTGTGCTGGCTGAAGCTGATGGGCCACAGGTCCCCCATATTTGCCATAAATCAATTGTGTGTCATATGGCATGGAAAAAGAAGAAGAGAAGAGTTTGGATTTGATATCCCACTTTATCACTACCCTAAGGAGTCTCAATGGAGGACCCTTTGTGGTGGAAACACATTGTGTATCAAAATGTGGGCAGGCGACTTGGAAATGTTTGTGTATGACCTTGGACAGTTCACTGCTCTTGATCTTGTTTCTGAAAAATGGCATTACTTATGGACAACCTCTCTTGGTTGTGAAAGAAATACTGAACCAAATCAAATAAAACCAAAGCCAGCAAAATAAATATTGCCCACACTTTACATATCCAAGCGGTTCATAACTACATTTGCTCCAAATTTGTTTAAAATTACTTAATATCTAATCTTCACACACAGTGTTATTATTTCTTAAAGGAAACCTGAACATTGCCTTTTAAATCAGAGACCCTATTTTATTTTGGAATTTTAACCAGAGAATCTTGATAATTAAAACAACAACACCTAGCTCATCTGTTTTAAAAGATCATCAGCCTGAGGCTGGTGGAAGTTAAAACCCTTGTCTGAGAGTGTTAGAAAAAGACTTTGTCAAGGTTGCAGTTTTTAACAGGTCATTGATTTCATCTTGTGGAGATGATCTATGAAGAATATCTATAACCTTTTATGGCACATTACGGTAAATGAAAACAAACTGCGTACCCTTGGGTTAGTTAAGAATTCCATTCTAATGAGGATGTACTGTTGCTATGCGAGGACAATAATTTATCCTGTTCTCAGGCTGGCAGTGCTCACAGCTTAATGCGCTTGTTTGTCATCTGTATGTATACACAGGCTGGGATATGAAAGCACAGATCAATACATTACCACAATTTGGGAGCATCTATGGGGTGGGCAGGCTTAATCGCAAGTTCCCATGTAGGAAGGCTTTGTGCATGAGCATACATCAAAGTGGGTGCCTAGCTGTAATGTATTCTTATACAAGCCCCATATTCTCTGCATCGGCAGTACTTACCGTTCCATTAGCAAGCCAACCGCAAGCCCCTTCCCCACATCATAGTCCCAAGAATGTGACTAGTCAGATGCTGCACTTTATTAAGAATCAGCTGCCTAGAGTTAGGACGCATTTGTTAAAAGGTCTGATGATCGTTAGGGAGATGCAAACTAATATATATAGAGAGCGATAGATATGAGATACAGTTATGGATATCAAAGAGCTCTGTCAATGCCATTTTTTTTAAAGTTGAGTGGCAAGATTGTCACAGAGACACATTCACTGGAACAACAGCAATAAATTGGTATTTATAGCTGATATTTTAGATCTTGCCTTTCCAAAAAATTAAAAATTAAGGCAGCTTACAAGGTTGTAAGCCAACCAATATATAATAAAACAATGATGACAAAAATGATAGAAACTAAGGGCAATATATCAAGTGAGGGAACAGTGGGTTATGTGCAGCTAAGTCTTGCTTAGTGTTGAGCCACTGGAATGGCCGGACCTAAGTTAATTGTGTCCCTTAATTTCAGTGGGTCTGCTGTGACTAGTATTGGAATAAATGCTTCTCAGTTGGTTCATCAGTCAATTGGGTATTGTGGGTGTTGAGAAGTTTGGCACACATTTGCGATGTAAAAGATCAAGATAAAAATATAAGGGTCGGATCCAAAGAAGGGGTTTCTTTGGTATAGAGAAGGTGCCTTCTGGTAACAAAAAAACATGTTTTGCATTTATTGATTTATTCAAATATGCACAATCTGCTTTATAACATTATGTGAAAAAAATGGAAATGTCATCGAGTCCTAGCTCAGCTATGAAACATGGGCTTTACATGGAGAAAGTCCCAGGACCAATCGCTGTCCTCTCCACTTAAAAGGATTAACATCTGTCAGGGGCTCAGGAGCAGAGGCACAGGAGAGGGAGGAAATGGAGAGCGAGGGGGAGGAATCCGAGGGGAGCGTAGGCGATGACAGTGGTCTAAGGGATTCCCTGAGTCTCTCCAGTGAATCGGAAGATTCACAGAAGGGGGCGCCGATGGCCAGGGCAAGGGGGGTGCCAAGGGGGATACCCCAGAAGGAAGGGGCCAGCGGGGACTCCCAGAGCAGCAGTTGGAAATCAGGACCAGCTTCCCCACCAGAGCGCAGTGGGGGGGGGGGGAGGAGTCCCAGGTATCGGGACCAGTGTGCTCACCACCAGCGAGAGGAGAGGAGTCAGGATTGACCACGCCTCCATCGGAGAGCGCGGAAACGGTCGAGAGGAAGGTTGCCGGCTGGGCGCGCGCGCCAAGTTCAAAAGTACAGGCGAGCGGCACAGCAGGTAGCCTGGATAGGGAACCAGGTCCTAAAGCCCGCCGGAAGGAGGGACAAGAGTCAGGGGGGTCAGCGTCAGAAGAGTCCAGAAAGGAGGAAACCCCGGGGGGGCAGACGGACCCAGAGGAGGAAAGAACAACGGAAGAGGTGGAGTAAGGCTAGAGTCTTAAACTGGTGTATAGGGGGCGGGGACTCAGACGGAGCTTCGCCGGTCTAGGTTCTAAGACGTAGAGCTGCATGCTGCGGCTTGGAAATGGAAACTGAACTTCAATAAAGACTTTTGTACATTATCACAGACTAGCGTTGGTCCTCTGTGAGCTGGGACCTAGAGGCAGCTCTGACAACATCCTATACCCTTTTAAATGTGTTTGTGTGTGGGGGGGGGGAGTTATTGTTTTGCTTTGTTTTTGTTCCTGATATCATTATGTATTTTGTGTCTTTTATCTTGTGAACTGCCCTGAGATCTATGGATGAAGGGCGGTATACAAAAAATAAACAAATAAATAAAACAATAAATTAGTTTGTAGGAGATGAGATATAACTGTGTCTGCCTGAAACCCTGGAAAGCCACTGCCAGTGAAATGAGACAATGTTGGGCTGGTTGGAGGCAGCTTCCTATATTTTATATTGTACTAGCCACTGTCAACCATCTCCAAAGGTACACGAGAATGTATCATGAGAGGTCGAATAATAGTCTTGCCTTATGCAGATGTATTATATACAAAACCCCCAGGGAGCAATATATCTATATCATCTATATCAATCATCTACATCTATCACCTATCTATCTATCATTATCTATCTATCATCTATCTATCTATCATCTATCTATCTATCTATCTATCTATCTATCTATCTATCTATCTATCTATCTATCTATCTATCTATCTATCATCTATCTATCTATCATCTATCTATCATCTATCTATCATCTATCTATCTATCTATCTATCTATCTATCTATCTATCTATCTATCTATCATCTATCTATATCTATCTATCATCTATCTATCTATCTCTCTATCTCTCTAATCTATTATCTCCATCCTTTTCAGGACCAAAGTTCACAATAAATTGCCTAATAAATATGGATTTATTTTTGGTGTTCTAGTATATGAGCCTTCTCTCAGAGAAAGGTATGGATATTTGTGCAATCTGAAACCTGCTCTTCTTCCAAAGGATTCAGTGGTATGATAACCTGGAAACTTTCTCACTCCCTGCCCATTGATATTAGGAATGCACCTTCACTGTACTATTTCCAGTGCTTGCTAAAATCTTTATTGTGCTGCCAAGTCTACACAGTAATTTTAGTATGTACTTTTGAGCCCACCCAAGAACGTGTCAGGAAGCCTTTTTGAGTGCCAGTGTGGCACAGTGGTTAGAGTGTCTGACTAGGACCTTGGTAGCCCAAGGTTCGAATCCCCACTTGACTATGAAGCTCACTGGGTGACCCTGGGTCCAGCAATTGCCTGTCAGCCTAATCTACCTCACAGGAGATTATTGAGGAGGGGGAGAATGCCACCTCAAGCTTCTTAGAGAAAAAAGATGAGATATAAATGCAATAAATAATACAGTGCTACCTCAGGTTAAGTACTTAATTTGTTCCGGAGGTCCATATTAACCTGAAACTGTTCTTAATCGGAAGCACCACTTTAGCTAATGGGGCCTCCTGCTGCTGCTGCGCCGCCAGAGCATGATTTCTATTCTCATCCTGAAGCAAAGTTCTTAACCTGAAGCACTATTTCTGGGTTAGCGGAGTCTGTAACCTGAAGTGTATGTAACCTGAGCTACCATTGTAAATAAATCATATTGAAACCGTACGCCATTAAACAGAGGGCAGGACAGTCCTTTGACAGATATAGAGAACTGTCCCTTGAAAACGAGGACACATGGCCACCACCCAAGCTGGTAAGTCCATTCATGCCCACACCAACATTTTCTAATTGTGCCCTGAAGGCAATATGGATGAGTTGTAGACCCTAATGCAAACACACCTAATTGCAAATGTTAATTATCAAGTTCTCCCAATTTTGTCCCCCCTTCTCTCTGCTCCCCCCCCCCACCTTGCCAACAATCCCTTCCAAAGTACCTTGTAATCTGGTTGCATTTCAGATGATGAGGGGAGGGTTGGGTTGGGTGTTGCGCGCAGAAATCTGACACTTTTGTCTAAACATAAGTAGCTTACATTGTTGTACCAAAGTGAGCATGAGTTAATCTGCACTGGCAACATTTGCGCAGGGAACCATCTGCAGCCTTCCTTGTCTGAACATCAGTAATATTCCTCTGTGAATTTCTCATCTTGATGGCCAAGGGAGGGAGCAGCCTCTATTCAAAGGTTCCATAAATGCTTATAATTGCCACATTAAACTTCAGTTTATTATTTTCTCCGGGTGCAGGTACGCGGATGATATGAAACCCCCGCTGCATTTACATACAAATTGAAGATTTTCTCTCCCCCCCTTCTTATTATTAATCAGCCTGGTAACAGGAATCAAACGGCAACACTCCATCAGGTCCTTAAATACAGTTGGTGACATTTTTACCACGCATTAGCATGATAGGGCAAGCCGAATATAATGTACCAATGATTGCTTTCCCATTGAAAGCACAAACAGTTTCATTTTTCCTGTCATCTCAAATAAGTGTTAAAGAGGGTTTGGAGGCTATTGTGTACATTCCGTATGCTAGGGACTTCTAAACGCCGATGGCCACATTAAATAACCATTAGTGGCTCGGCTTAGATCATGGCTACATCCCTTCTCACCAGAATTTATTCTTTGATTTAAAGTAAAAGCAATCTGCAACTGCTTTCATAAAGGCCTTTGCAGGCACAGAGCCCATCCCACCCCTTCTGTATACACCCCCACCAAAAAACCCAAAATGCATTACAACAGTAATTTTATGACTGCGAAGATAACTGCCGTTAACAAGCCACTTAATTAAAATGTACAATAAATAGAAGTCTACGGCCTTATCTTCTCTCTGAGTTCCCAGCAGCTTAAACTCCGATGCCCAGGCTGGCTGTTTTCTGGGCTCGTTTACAGATTAATTGCTTCTCCCCCCTCCCCCCAGCTGGCACAAACTGCCTTCTCCTTCAGCCAGATCGTAAATGACCAGATAGGGACTTTATCAATCAAGCTCCCCTTTTTCTCTCTGATTGCTCCTATTCAACACTTTCTGAATTTCACATTGAAGGGAACAGAAGCAACAGAGATAGGATTTAACATCTCTGGTTTTGTGTGTTTGGAATTCACCATAGAAAATGGACCCATTTGGCATGGTTTAAACTCCCTCCCCCCCCCCAAATAAAACAACCATCTGAACAAGGCACTCTGCTGTTCCTGGGTTGAAATTTCCCTTCTATGTTCTGGGAAGAATATACAAGAAAAGTAACCAGCACACTGATTAGTATAGCACAAGATTCCCTCCTCCCTTTCCTCCCTCTCTCTCTTCCTTCTCTCTGGCACTGTTGAGGCATCCAGGCTTCTGTGTTGGGATAGTGATGGACTGCATACTGCATTGCCTGTGCTGCTGAAACGTTTGCTCAAATTCTGCAGCACATGCAAATTCTGCAACTAGAATATATAATGTAAATTAGATAGCGTCACACCAATGTGGTGCAGCGCTTAGAACGTTGGAATAAGGAGACCATAGTTCAAATCCCCACTCAGTTATGAACCCCACTTGGGGCAACGGCGGCAGCCATGGTCTCTCAGCCTAACTTACCTCATAAAGTTATTATGAAGACAAAAATGTGGAGGCAGAGAACCACGTATGGCACTTTGAGCTCTTTGGAGCAAAGGTGAGATATAAATGTAATAAAATTCATCCCAGATGAAAACAGCAACACACCTGTGACACCGCATTTCTCTCACAGGTAAGGAGGGACCATAAATCTGGGGTAGTAGAGCACACATCTTGTAGGTAGAAGTTCTGAGTTTCAGTCCCATTTCTTAGCATTTCCAGAGCTTGAGATTCCCTGTCAGGCATCATAATTGTTTTCCATTTCACTTCAGTGTGAAGCTGCATCATTCAACGAGAGCACCTGGTGTGGATGAAGAAGATCTCAAGTTCAGTCACTGGCACCTCCAATTAAAAGGATCAAGTAGATGATGATTTATTTAGGAAGCTGCTTTAAACTGAGTTGGATCCATTGATTAATCTGTCTCCGCTGATGGGCAGCTGCTCTCCAGGGTTTCAAGCATGGACCCAAGTGGGGGTTTTTTTGGCTTGAGTTTATAACTGTATTCTATCAAGACTTGAGCCTCAGACAAGCTCTGTACAGGCCTGACTGTTAGCTTTTAAATATGCAGGACAAAGATACATCACAGGGTTCAGGAAGAATGTACGCAGGTCATACGAGTCTGATAGCAACATCAGTTAGTTCAGGCTTCCCCAACCTTGGCCCTCCAGATATTTTTTGGCCTACAACTCCCATGATCCCTAGCTAGCAGGACCAGTGGTCAGGGATGATGGGAATTGTAGTCTCAAAACATCTGGAGAGCCAAGGTTGAGGAAGCTGATCTAGTTTTCTGGATCCAGAAATGTTGCTTTTGCATCTCTCTTATCCTCAGTCCCCGGCAGAACCATCATGTTCAAAACTAACACCGCCCCCCTGCTGCATTCCATTTGCCTGACCTGATCAGCCTGGTGTAACCTGCTGAACTGATTGCCCACTGATTAGTGTCTGCTGATCCCATCCATACTAGACCATATGAAGCCAGGAGAACCCCATTACCCCACTTTGCACTCAGTGATCAAAGCAACCACGTGACTCGTAACTGCTCCTGCCATGTTATAATAGCATTTAGTGATGCTGATGCATCTGGGGGAATTTTTGCCAGCACTCCATTATGTTTAATTGCTGCTTTGCAGTTATCTCTCTACCTGCTGGCTTTCATCAGCGTTATGAAATGCAGACCAGAACTGCGTGGCACACAACAGACTCTCTTTCTCACTCTCTGACTGTAGCAAGGTGTGTTGTTTCAGGTTACCTGCTCAGAATGCAAACCAAAGCTTTATAATTTATTTGATTTCTGCTGCGGGCTGAGCCAAGGGACTGGATTCTATTTGGAGTTCTCAACGTGCACGTGAGAGCAACTTTGGAAAAATAGGCTATATTAACTCCAGCTTGACTCCTGAATACATATGAAGCTTTAGTATTCAACATAATTTGTGTAGCTCTTTCTGTGTCATTGCTGGGGTGAGTCTCTTCAGAGTAAATATATGCTGTGCAGTGTGTCAGCTGGGAAGGAGCGCTGACATTTCCAAATGAGAGGCTCTTCTCTAAAGAAGAAAGGTGCTGGGGTGTGGAAGCAGGTAAGTATGCCTGTATGCAGGCCTGCCCCCAATGGCCGTGTGACAGAGGTTGACAGCAGTGGCCAGTGAACATCAGGTTGACCCAGGCTGTAAAGAAAGACCGCTGCCTGAAACCTAGAAGAGCTGCTGCCAGTCAGTTTAGACAATACTAAGCTGGATGGACCAATGGCCAGATTTGGTATAAGGCAGACTCCTGTATTCCTAACTCAACTTGTTATGTTGGCAACAGAATATAGGCTCTTCTAACTAAACCAGAGAGCTTGGAGCATATTAACTGATTAACTGGAGCAATTAAGTGATTAATGGCTTGACTGCAGGCTAAAAATACAACACTGATTAATCAGGACTAGTCATCTTCCACTGCCCGGATCTCTTCTGCTGTTGTCTCTTTGCCATTGCGTTTCGGAAACAAAACCTAGACTTTAGATAGACTAGAAGGTTTGAAGGCAAGCAAAGACCATGCAGGTGATTTATTTATTTTTAAAAACCCACATTATAAAAACCCGCATTGAAATGGAAATAGCTCTTTTTAAAGGCAAGGAATTCTGAGTAGATTCACAACCTCCACAACCTTTACCAAGCAATCGCTAGTTATTCCTTACCTTCATGTTTGGCAGTACATTTATTCTGCCTCCAACACTGATTTGATTGGTCAATTGCTGATCAAAATATTTTGATTGACTAATACGCCCTCCCTCCCAATTAATTGGGCATAATATTTTATTTTATTTTATTTTTATACAAGCCCTTTTAAAAGTAGTGGAATGCAGGAGGCATATTTGGAGAAGGACAACAGCTCAGCGGTGGAGCATCTGGCTTGCATGCACAAGGTTGCAGGTACGATCTGCAGTATCTGCAGGTAAGGCAGGAAATGTTGCCTGTCTGAAACCCGGAGAGCTGCTGCCTGTCAGTGTAGACAACACCCAACTAGATGGATCAGTGCTCTGACTCAGTATAAAGCACCTTTCTACATTCCTAGAGGATGTATTCCTTTCCATGTGGGCAGGAATTGGCAACAGCTCTTGTGAAGGAATTGCTTCATCACATGGGAGTAGGAATAGGCAAATATGTTGGTTTGGGGTTCTCATTTTTCCAGTCCAGAGCTCCACACTTCCACATTGCTTTGCGCATTAGAAAAGCCACCCTCTTTATATTTATTCATCGGCATTTTAGTGTGCATTTCCTTTAATATGTACACGTTTGTATGCAATTTCCCCTAATATACACACTTTTTGAGCATTTCCCCCTACTATAATGCACCCTTTGCATGTTATTTCCAGAAATACATGCATTTTTGTGTGCATACACTTCTCTAATATATGCATTCTTGCACATAGTATTTGTTTGGAGAGCTGCACTGCAAAATTCAGAGAAGTGCGCCTTTGGAAGGACAGCTGTGTATCTATTTGTTTTTGTTTGCAGTGCCTCTTCAGCCAAAATGCTTCAGATCGCTGCTGGTTGGTCCATCTCAGTGAGAATTAGGTGCCAGGTTCAATCCCTGTCATCTCCAGGGAGGCACAAAGTAGTAGTAGTAGTAGTAGTAATAATAATAATAATAATAATAATAATAATAATTTTATTATTTCTACCTCACCCATCTGGCTGGGTTTCCCCAGCCACTTTGGGCAGCTCCCAACAGATTAAAAACAGAATAAAACATCAAATATTAAAAATTTCCCTAAACAGTAGGCAAGTTCACATTGGTATATGAGCCAAACAGAATCCCTCCCCCACCCCTAGATGTGAGCATCTCAGCAGTGAGGATGAGGATGGCAAGTATGGTGGAAAGATTCAAGGACAATCAAAGAAACATTTAAGCATTTCAGTGTAGTACAGTATCAAAATAATTTTTTGGGATATACAACCAGAAACAGCATGTATGCCTCTCTTCAAGAACATTGGCTATTCTTCCACAGTTCTCTATGTCATACTGTTGTGAACAGGGATTTTCAACTCTTGACAAATATGAAAAATCAGAAAAGAAAAAAAGGCTTTCTTATGTAGCTGCATTGTTTTATACTTCCTGGATGTCCCATGATTATACCTTGGTTTTCCAATCAAGAAACAAGGTATGACTGTACAGTGGTACCTCGTGTTAAGAACTTAATTAGTTCTGGAGGTCCGTTCTTAACCTGAAACCGTTCTTAACCTGAAGCACCACTTCAGCTAATGGGGCCTCCTGCTGCTGCCGCACCACCAGAGCACAATTTCTGTTCTCATCCTGAAGCAAAGTTCTTAACCCAAGGTACTATTTCTGGGTTAGTGGAGTCTGTAACCTGAAGTGTCTGTAACCTGAAGTGTCTGTAACCCGAGGTACCACTGTAGTTGTGTTCTATGTTATAAATCAAGCACTGCTAGGAGTTGCTTCTTTTTGTTTTCCAATGTATTTCCTATCAACGAAAAATGTGGTGTGGCACAAGCATCTCCCCCCCCCCGAAACTGTGGCCCAGAGAAAAAAGTTTCAGAACCACTGCTCTACCCTGACTGACAATGGCTCTCCTGCATTTCAGGTAGACGTCTCCCCCTGCTCTACCTGGAGATGCCAGAACCTGGGACTGACTTTGCACCGAGATGGACCAACCAAGCAGTCTTCGGCAGAGATCAGAAGCATTTTGGCTGAAGAGGCAGTGCAAACAAACACAAAGTGGGCGAGCTATCTGACAGAAGGATCAGTTCAAGGGGGCCTGACTTCCAATAGCCACAGTTGCCTTGGCTGAAACAATTTATAAAGTGGCAAGGTGATGAATGTTGCTTTAAGTGGACAAATCACATTGTGGAGGTGTGACGTGGTGTCAGCGTGAGTAACATGATCGCTTCTCTTCAGGGAAGAATAACAATCACAAAGAGGGAGAGGTGTGACAAGTTCAGGAGTGGACTTCACACTGCTTCTGTCCACTATAAATCACTTGCAGGGGATTTGCCTTCCTAATATCTTTACATGTCCTTCTTCATCCTTCCCCTTCTCTTCTGGTCTCTCGAGGGTGTGTTTCTAGGCCTGATTTTCCCAGCCCTTCCCCAGTACTTTGGGAAGCAAAACCCTTCCATCGATTTGTGCTGCGGTTTCTTCATAAATCTACGAGGTTTGCCTCCATCAAGCTGCATTTTCCATTAAAATATGGTTCCCTGGTGGCTACCCATACCATGAAAAACGTGTAGCCATAAGTCTTCTCTGAACTGCTCATTATCTGTTCAGGTGCCCCAGAGGATTCTGACACCTAAGGCCTGTATCCTGTGCAGTAGAATGAATGTGGATGTTGTCCATAGACTAATGGGGGGTAGCTGGCCTAGTCCATTCTGGAACATAAACATTCCATTATTATTTTTTAGTTATTTGGGCAAGACCTAAGAAAAAAAGAAAGAAAGAGAAAGAGAGAGAGAGAGAAAGAAAGAAAGAAAGAAAGAAAGAAAGAAAGAAAGAAAGAAAGAAGAAAGACAAATTCACATCCAACAACTAGCTCTATGGGACATGGGTGGCGCTGTGGGTTAAACCACAGAGCCTAGGACTTGCCGGTCAGAAGGTCGGCAGTTCGAATCCCTGCAACGGGGTGAGCTCCCATTGCTTGTCCCAGCTCCTGCCAACCTAGTAGTTCGAAAGGACGTCAAAGTGCAAGTAGATAAATAGGTACCACTCCGGCGGGAAGGTAAGCAGTGTTTCCGTGTGCTGCTCTGGTTTGCCAGAAGCGGCTTAGTCATGCTGGCCACATGACCCGGAAGCTGTACGCCGGCTCCCTCGGCCAATAAAGCGAGACGAGTGCCGCAACCCCAGAGTCGGTCACAACTGGACCTAACGGTCAGGGGTCCCTTTACCTTTACTAGCTCCATACTAAAGGGCATTGCTCAGAGACAGAGCATCTGCTTTGCTTGCAAAATGTCCCAGGTTCATTTCCTTTTATCTCCAGGTAGCTTTGTGAATGCCATATTTTGAAGAGCAAAAAAAAAATAAAGGGCACATTTACCAACTTCTACTTTTAGCTATGGATCGCTATGACAACTATACCCACGAAAAAGAAAAATATGTCCTGGAAAAAGAGGACATACGGCATCCCTACCTTGCATTTGTAAGAAATTGATCTTTCACAGTACCTTTTTTGGTGCCTACTAAAAAGCATTTTTGTTTAGACAAGTCTAACCAACTACTTAGAATGCTGATGTGTGCTTTAATCTGTTTTTAATTTATTGCTGATTTTAATTTTGTGAATGTTTTAAATTGTTTTAAACTTTAAAAAATAAAAAAATTGTTTTATTCTTTTTGTAAACTGCTTTGAGGGTGTCCCACCTACAATCAAGCAGTGTATGAATTTTATGAAATAATAAATAAAAATTCAGTTCTGTTTGCACTATAATGAGAAAATACCTAATTATCACTTCTTGAACTAATATACAAATCGAAACACAGCTATCCTTTGAAATTTGCACTTGCCCAAATTTGGTGAGGCAGTTCTCCAACCAAACTGTGCCTACAAAAATGCACATAATGATGGGAAATTGTACATAAAAATGAATCTGTGAGTGAAAACAGTGTACAATAATTGCTATATTAAGGGAAATTGCTTGTAAAAATGTGTACATTAGTCAAAGCCACATAAATTGTGTTTATTAGGAGAAATTTGTGCTAAAACAGTCATGAATTTTCATGAGGATGATGATGATGATGATTATTATTATTATTATTATTATTAAACCAACCTGCATGTCACTACAGAAATGTGGTGAACCTAATTTAAGATTGGAGAAATGAGAAATTGAGTGGAACCAACACGGCCAAACCTGGCCACTCCTACCTACCACATTGTTTCAGATGCTGCCATAATTTGCTACATCTTCCTTGGTTTAATAATTTTTTGATTGATTTTTTTTTTAGAAAACCCCTGAAAAAGTGCAAAAGCATGAGGCTGATTAAATCTTTTCTGTGTGTCCAATATCTATTTATAAGAAGCCCTGAAGCTCTCTCTTTGATATTATTTGTGCTATGAAATTTTACTGATTATCACCTTGCTTTGTTTGTTTTTGCTTAAATGTGTACACATGCCCAATTGTGTTTCTCCATCTTCTTCTGCACTGTGGCGGAAACTTGGGCTCATTTAATCATCGTCATCATCTTAATATCAGAGATTTTGGAATATGCACGTGGGTGGGAGGATTGAAAGTAATTATGCAGGATATTTAGCATTCCTAACTAGGGCAATTATAATTGGAAAGTGCTAAAAATGGATCAGCTTCAGATAATACTCACTGGAAGGAGCTGGGCCACATGGGGTATAATTTCCTCATGGTAGCGCTCAGAGGTTGCATAGAACTGATATCCACGAGATGGGCAGCAGGGAGGAAGATTTGCAGTTTCTTGATTCTTCCACAGAACTGACTAGCTCATGCTTGGTTTCCCATAGAGCCAAGGGTTTTCACAAATCCACCTTCTCTGCTGAACTTAAACATTCATCTATCTATCTTTACTTGGAAGAAGAATAGAATCTTAGAATTTTTTAGTTGGAAGGAATCCTGGAGATTGTGACTAGGGTTGCCATATTTCAAAAAGTAAAAACCAGGATGAGTTGCTGAGCTTTTTTTGAGGAAGACCCCAAAATTCCCTTGGACATCAGTTCCACCTTTGAAATTGGGAAAATCCGGATGTGTGGCAGCCCTAAGATTGTCTAGTACAGAGGTCAGCAAACTTTATCATCAGGGGGCCGGTCCACTGTCCCTAGACCTTGTGGGGGGCTGGACTATATTTTGAAAAAAATTAAAATGAATGAATTTCTATGCCCCACAAATAACCCAGATGTCTCAACAAATGGTCGCATCGCTCCTGCCAGCTTTTAAAGGTGAGACATGGCATGGTCATGCATGAAACTCTTTCCCCCAACAAGACTGGTGCACTTGGAATCTCACGCTTCCTCAAGGGCTGGGTCTCTTGCCAATGGCAGATGCCATGTCCAGTTCCTGGTGATAGGATGGGGCTCAATTCTTCTGGTTCCTCCTTTGTCCAGCTTCCCCTCTTGGCTGGATGATGCCCTCCCCCTTGCTAGGGAATCTCTCCATGAACCTCTCTTGGTGTCAAAGGTGATGTGAAAGTGGTGTACGGCCAGCAGTCTGGGAGGCTGGAATCCAGCAATATCTGTAGGGCCAAAGGTTAGACACCCTGATTTAATGTAATTTTGCTAAGCTGCTGAACCTCCTCCTATGTCAGTTTGGGAGGTGTTGTTGTGTTTAGACTGTACCTTGAATTATCTAAGTGAGGATAAGCTTGCAAGCCATTCCCATCCTGCCGGTTTACTTTTTGCTCCAGAAGACTTCCGAATTACCAGGTGGGTGGTAAGACAACTAGGGCCAGGCAACGTGAGGGAGGAATTAGATTCAGTTCACATTTAAAGGAGAACCTACCTAATTTGCACCTTCTGAAAAAAGATGTAAACTGAAACACAGCCATCCTTTGAAATTTGCATTTATCTGAATTTTGCGATGCAGTCCAGCAACCAACACATACAACTACATATATACTATTATTTATTATTATTATTTATATACTGGCCTTCATCACAAGATCTCAGGGCAGTTCACAGAATAAAATGCAAGATAGAAATACAGGTAAATAATTAAAATAAAAACAGCATAACGATAATGCCCTCTCTTCCAACAGACACATTTAAAAGGCTGTAGAATATTAATCATCCAAAGGCCTGGATGAAGAGGGAGCATTTGCTAAGGTAAAGTATGCATAGAACTGCATATATTAGTGAAAATAACAAATGGGAATGAGGAAAATGCTTGGCAAAAATGTGTATATTAGGTAAAATAGCACTCAGAAATACGTGTTAGGATAAATTCACACAGAAATGCCGATGAATTTTCATGAGGACTTTAAAACACACACAACACAAGCTAATGTGGAGAGCTGAATTCAAGACCGAGAGGGTGAGAAATGGAGAGAAACCAAAACTGACAGATTCGCCCTTCGCTACAACCTACTCTGGTCTTCCTTTATAGACCTCCTTATTGCTTGAGGTCAGAAAGTTGAGCCACTGACATTCTACTTAACTGCAGTGGCAGGGAGCGTGCGCACACCCATGTATATTTTACAGTGGTTGGTGGAAAATGGTGATCCCTCTTGAAAGAGATCTGCTGGAGTGCTACCTTCCAGGAATGCTCAATAAATCTGAAAATAGTGAAGGAAAGGGTGTGATTTGTGTGTGTTTGTGTGTGTGTGGAGAATAATTGCTGGTTATTTTGTTCTTTTGCCACTTCTACGCTTTTAAACATTTTCAAACCAAAATTAGTTTTATTTTTATGTGGTTACCCTTTCTTCTAACCAGTTTGGGAGTTTTGCAAGAGGTGGTGGGTGTGGAACATGGAAGGGCAGTTTGTACATTTTAGAAATAAGCAGATCAATAAGCAAATACGCTTTCCGCAGAGCCCCCATGCTTTTAGATGTTTCTTTAGCTGCTACCAAAACTGCCAACTGCACTGAAGCAAGGGATGTTTTCCACACTGTCTAAGAAGAGAAGGAAGACATGATTTCACTAAGCTAGACAGAAAGGGCTAGAAGCCAAGATGTGTTGCTGACTAACTTCCCCTATAGCTCTGGGGCAAGCCAGATAATGTCCCAGTTTATCACCTTTCCCACCATCAGGTTTGTACTGACTATAAGATCATAAGAGCTTTTAGTTCACATTTGTGAAGGAAGCCTCCAGTCCCCAAGCCACATGCTTGGGGCGGTCCTGTTGACATCACAGATCATCACTGATATGGGGCCTTCCACCTCTTTGTTCTTCTGACCACAATCCTGGGAAGAAAGCCTTTGTTCCTGCCATTTTACAGACAAGGAAGTGAGGCTGAGAGACAGTGTCATGCCTCAGGGGGACCCAGTGAATCTGTGCCTAAACTTGAGCTTGAATGATGAGTTTCCCCAAATCCTAGACAAAAATGCAAACCACTGAATTGTGTGGGCTCCGAGATTAAACTGGAGGCTCCAGTCTGATTCACGAAAGGCATAAGCATGTAATGGCTGTGATATTTCTTGTTTTCCATCTACTGTACCCAAAGTAATGTAGGTCTATCTACACCATTAAGTAGTATAGCCAGTAAGTGACATTGAAATGTGACCAAGGACGTCTTGGTTCAGATCCTACCTTGGCCATCATGAACTGGTGGTCTTTGGATAAATAAGATGGACCTTTTTTTCAGGGTTGATACAGGGATTTCAGAAATGGTGTACGTGTAGATTTCTTTTCTGGGGAGAGAGATTCCTTAAAAGATGAGACTTTGCAAAACAGCATTTTAACACAAGAATTCTTTTTAGCATGCCCATTTTAAGATAGCTACAACACATGTTTCTGTGTTTATATAGTGGTACCAAACTGCTGAAAAAGGTTTCCTACCCCATATATATATATTCATACTTATGCTATATGGGCAATACTTTCCTTGGCTTGAGAGACACATCTGCTAGAAGGGTGAAGAAGTACATTTTGTTATTGACTTGCAGTTAGCGATAGAATAATTGGAGGAGCTGCAGGGAACATGCTTTGCATGCAGAATGTCAAGGGTTCTGACCCCAGAATCTCCAGGCAGGGTCAGGAAAGACCTTTGGCTGAAACTCTGGAGAGCTGCTTGCCGATCAGTGTAGATACTGAGTGAGAGTTAGATGAAGCAGGGCCAAATCCACACTATACACTATTATACCACTTTAACAGCCATGGCTTCCCACAAAGAATCCAGGGAACTGTAGTTTGTTAAGGGTGCTGAGAGTTCTTAGGAAACCCCCTAGAGCTGCAATTTCCAGAGTGGTTTACAATCAATCCCTCGTCCCAGAGAACTCTGGGAATTGTAGCCCTGTGAGGGGAATAGGGGTCTCCTAAGAAGTGTGATGTGTGGACAAGCCTTTTCATAGAATCAGAATGGCAGATCTGGAAGGTCGAAGCCCCTGGAATGCAGGAATCAGGGCTAAAGAATCCCTGACAGATGGCCACCCAACTTCTGCCTTTACAAAAAACCCAAGGCAGGAGATTCCACCACCTTCTGAGGTAGCCTGTCCAATGTCAAATGGCTCTTACAGTCAAAGAGTTCTTTATAATGCTGAGGCAGAATCTCCCTTCTTGTAATCTGAAGCCATTGGTTTGGGTCCTACCCTCTGGGACAGCCCATTTTGACAACAGGCATCCAAAGACTTATAACTTGAAATGCAACACTTCATTCTGGCTGTGTGCACCAAATTTTATGTCAGTATCTCAAAGCTAAATGGAGTTATCACACTTAAGAGACAGACAACGGAATGTCAAATGGGCGAGTTCAGCCCAAAGACCCAACCCTGCCCTGAGTCATGGTTGTAGTAGGAGAAATTAATATATAAGTGCATTACGTGGATAATAATAATATGTGTCATTCTGTTAACCAGGGGAATTTTATTACCTTTATTAATGTTCTGTGTTAGAACATTCAAGCTGTAACAGGGCTACCTTTAATTACAAACAACTCTTTAGCTGTCGTATATTAACCACACTAGTTTTTAAAGGGTGGGGTGTAATTTATTAAGCAGTATTTAACTGGGTATACAAGCTGGCTTTGGGTTAGGGTGGAGTCATAATGAGGAGCTTTGTGAAGACTCTTGATGCCTGGGGTGATAAAGGTGAAATACATCTGAGGAGCTTTCTAGGGTTGGTCTTTGGATGGGAAAAAGGACTCAACATTCCAGAATGACCTGCTTAGGACCCCATACTAAGGATGGCAAATATGATGAGTTCGGCAGACAGCAACAGGCAGAGGAAGGGGAATATGGTGGACAAGTTGGTTGTCCACTATGGGAAACCAGATGCTAGATGAAACAGCTCTTTGGTTTGATAAATTAAGCCTCTTATTATGCTAAGTGTGTCTAGATTTCTGGAGGAAGCAAAAGAGAGATCTTAGGATAAACCAGATTTAGTGGTAAATGGAATGACTGAGATCTGCTGATAGAAGGAATTGCTTGATATTGTACCAAGCACTTGCAGTAACCAGCGGTTGTGTTCCTTGTTGCAGACCTTTGCATGTTGACATTCATTCTTGATTGCTCCCAAACCTGCTTAGCATGGCTCACTTTGCTCTTCTCCTTTAGGTGGTGAATTGTGCTAGTTGTAGGCATGTAGTAGGTGTAGGAGGAGAGTGGGGATTGGTGCGATGGCTTCTGATGTCAAAAAGGAACTGGCAGCTTCCAAAAACAAGGGAAAACATTGCAACATGGTTCCTTTTGGGTAAAGGCTATGTAGGATTCTCTCCAATAAAAGATGAAGGGTCCCCCAAACATGGTCCATTGCTTTCTTGTTTCTCTGAGCTTTCGGATAAGGCACTTCTGCCAATAATAATAATAATAATAATAAAAAAATTTATTATTTGTACCCCGCCCATCTGGCTGGGTTTCCACAGCCACTCTGGGCGGCTTCCAACAAAGATGAAAGATACACTAAAATGTCACATATTAAAAACTTCCCTGAACAGGGCTGCCTTCAGATGTCTTCTGAATGTCAGGTAGATGTTTATCGCTTTGACATCTGATAGAGGGCATTCCACAGGGCGGGCGCCACTACCGAGAAGGCCCTCTGCCTGGTTCCCTGTAACTTGGCCTCTCGCAGTGAGGGAATCGCCAGAAGGCCCTCGGAGCTGGACTTCAGTGTCCGGGCAGAACGATGGGGGAGGAGACGCTCCTTCAGATATACTGGACCGAGGCCGTTTAGGGCTTTAAAGGTCAGCACCAACACTTTGAATTGTGCTCGGAAACGTACTGGGAGCCAATGTAGGTCTTTCAAGACCGGTGTTATATGGTCTCAGCGGCCGCTCCCAGTCACCAGTCTAGCTGCCGCATTCTGGATTAGTTGTAGTTTCCGGGTCACCTTCAAAGGTAGCCCCACGTAGAGCGCATTGCAGTAGTCCAAGCGGTAAATAACCAGAGCATGCTGGCAAAACAGCACAGGCCAATGGACAGAAATGCAAATGAATGGGTAGCCAGCCAGTGCGGTGCGGTGGTTAGTGTGCTGGGCTAGGATGTTGGGAGACCAGGGTTCAAATGCCTATTCAGCCAGGAAAATCACTTGGTGTCCTTGGGCCCCATCACTCAGCCCAACCTATCTCACAGGGTTGTTGTTGTGAGGACAGAATTGGGTGAGGGAGAACTATGCATGCCACGTTGAGCTCCTTGGAGAAAAGGTAAGATATAAGTAAGATTATAAGTAAGTAAGTAAGTAATTTTATTATTTATACCTCGCCCATCTGGCTGGGTTTCTCCAGCCACTCTGGTTCACTTACAACATATCCAAAAACATAATAAAAGCATCAATCTTTTAAAACTTCCCTAAACAGGGCTGCCTTCAGATGTCTTCTAAAAGTCAGATAGTTGTTTATTTTGTTGACATCTGAAGGGAGGGTGTTGCACAGGGAGGGCGCCACCACCGAGAAGGCCCTCTGTCTGGTTCCCTGTAACCTCACTTCTCACAGAAGACCTTTGTAGGAGGACCTCATTGTCCAGGCTGAGCGATGGGGGGTGGAGACGCTCCTTCAGGTATACTGGGCTGAAGCTATTTAGGGCTTTAAAGGTCAGCACCAACACTTTGAATTGTGCCAGGAAATGTAGGCATTGTTATAGAACACTCTGCCCAAAGTTATGCTCTGTCTATTAAAATTTGAAGTACCCATTATAAATGAGATAGAGTATGTTTTTAGAGTTCTCTGACAGGTCAAAATGATTCAATGGATGGTGGCAATGCAGTGGAACCAGTCTCCTCAGAATTCCTCCGAGTTCATTGGTGGTTTCTGTTGCCCAGCAGGTAAAGGCCAAAGGGCATCACCAGGGTCAATGAAGGGTTAAAAACATTGGAGTAATTTTGGCCCAAGAATGGCACCGTGTTATTTCTGTTCCTCATATTAGCCTTGAATGTGATTTTGGTTTTGGTTTTAGTTTACTGTGAGAATCTTTTATAAGCCACTTTGAGAGCATTTCAGGGTTAATAAGCATGCTAGAAATATTCTAGATACATAGAAAGCAACCATGGTCCAAGGCAGTATGGCACCACATTCCAGTGAGAGGAGGGCAACAGTAAATCCACCACCATTTTCACTCTGAATTAGGTGACATGTGAATATGGGATGTGCTGCTGGTGGACATTCAGACAATTCCCAAATCCACTTGTCTTTGCTTTCTTTTTTTAAAAGAACAGCCATTAACCATCAGTGGGGAACCTCCAGACCATGAGTCAAGGCAACCTGATCTACGAATGTTGTCCAGTTCCCCCACCCATAGTTTCATATACACAGAGGTCTTTCTTTTCTTTTCTTTTCTTTTCTTTTCTTTTCTTTTTTTTCTTTTTTTTCTTTCTTTTCTTTTCTTTCTTTCTTTCTTTCTTTCTTTCTTTCTTTCTTTCTTTCTTTCTTTCTTTCTTTCTACCTTATTGGACACAGCTGTCTGGGCAACGTTCTTCCTTGCAGACTAGAGCTCCCATCGAACTCCAAATGAACCTCGAGGAACCTGATTCACAGCTTGCTGCTTGGGATGGAACAGCTGGGTTCAGTTCCCTGAAATTCAGAGGCTCCCCAAGCCTTCGGGGTTCAATGTTCTTCCCACCTGGCACCTTTTCCCATGTCAAAACAAGGAAGGCATTGCCTGGCTTGATTTCGACATGTTTTGATGTTGTCGGGTTTTGTATTGTATTTTTGTTTCCAGTGCCAAGAAACACGACTTGTGGCATTATGAAACCGCTAAGAAGCATTTGCTCATACAAATTACTCATTTTAGGAGCTTGCTAATTAAATGGAAACATGTAGCAGCTTTGGAGCCCGAGATATATATTTTCCTGCTGCTGCTGTGCTCTGACATGAAGATCTACATGCTCCTGCTCCTACACTCCTAACATGTCTCTCCAACGTGTTTGGGATACATTTTTTTTTTAAAAAGAAAATAAAAGAAAAACACATTGCACTAGCAAGTAGATTTTTTTCTGGCTTTCAAAGGGAGCACAGCAAAGGTGTGGCCAGCCAAGTACAGGGTGTGTGGCATAAATCTGCTTAGTCAATTTGTTGAGAATGCAAACGGATAATAAGCACTTTACCACTCTGATGCTTCTACATAATTCCAACACAGCACCTGAGAAGCGATAAACATTTGTGATGTTACACCTGGCCACACCTGAGAATCCTCAGGTTGGAGAAGTAAACACAGAAGCTGAGTGGCAAATGAGTATTTTTAAATGAAAGAAGTTGGAACATGCCAAGAGTTTTTCAAAACAACTATATGATACCACCTGCTGTTTTTGTTTCTGGTTTTTTTAAAAAGCTCGATTCATTATTTTTTGTTCTTTTTAAAAAAACTTTATTTCTCAGCTTCTGAAAATACTCATAACAAGCAATCCCTGTATACCTATCCCCCAGGAAACATGCCATGCATGTGTAAATGATATAGACAAACATTAAGCAGGTTTGTGCAACAGTTTAGAGTTGACTATAGCAGTTACCTGTATTCCATTGTGTTGTTGTTTTTATTTTGATTATGTATTTTGTGGTTTTGTATTTTGATTTCGTTCTATGAATAGCTCTGAGACCTGGAGGTATATAAATTCAATTAATAATAATAATCTTTGGTGATCACTTGTAGCTGAGTAAGATTGTCTTCCATAAACATGGTTTTAACAATGAGTCTGTAAGTGACTGTGGAGGCCAATTCTGGATCCATATGTCCTTCCACAGTGGAGAAATCATCATCATCTCCATCTTAACAGAGTGAACTGTGGGAAACTAGTGGAGAGGGGACAGCATTGTTGTTTCCAGTGTATTGAATAAACATGGACCACACAATTTCAAAATCGCCTTTGGTCTTCATGTTCCTGTGCTTTAAGATGCTTTCTTAGTTTCTCCATAGTAAGAGCTATGTTCCATAGGCTATCCTACTATGCCTCTAGAGTTGGTAACTGTTTCCCAATATCATGCTAATATATTTCTAGCTGCTGTTTTAAAGGATGGTTTTCTCACTGCACCACCACCACCACCATTATTAAATAACTTTTGCCCACCTGGAGGTGCACTTCACCTGGCACCTGGAAGTGGCAGGAAAACCTGGAGACTTCAGATCAGACTTGGAAGTTGCTACCCTGCCCATTGCCTGCCTAGCTGAAGTCCAGTTTAAGCTAAAGCATCATAAGAATGCAGATCTGGGGTCTGAAGTAGCCCATCCACACTGAGCACTGGGACAGCAGACCAAGCCTGCACAGATCACCTGGTCACAGTCTTCCCCAAAACGGTAGCAGGCTTTGCCTTTCTGTTCAAATCAGAGTGAATTTGCATCCATACCTATAAATTAGCACATGCAGATTTTGTGCAAATTGGCACCCTTTTTCATTTTCTTCCTTCCCCTCACTGTTTTGGATGATTCAGAAGTGGTCATCCTACTAGGCAGGCCAGTGTTGTGTGACTCAAAATAAATACCGCTTTGATATTTCTGTTAGGTACACACATTGCGATATGACTGAATTATAGACAGTTATCTGCCGCAGAATGCAAAGCCCAGAGGCTTTGTGTCAGATTTAGAGGTTCAGAGTGGTTGAAAAAAATATTTTGAAGAGTCTTAGCATTAATTAGCCTTTCCCTCAAACATGATACACACAACTAATGGTAGGAATAAGGGCGCAAGGAGAGTGAGAGTGAGAGAGATTAAGGTTTCTAGCAGACTCCAAAATCACAGCTAGGTCTTTGTCACTCTTCTGCTTTTTGTTGCGACATTCATTCCTTTAGCCATCCATTGGTGTTTGGGATGCAGCTGTTTTGGCCTCTCTCTGCTAATAAAGGGGATAACTTTTTGAGGTTATGCAGTAAGGTGCTAATTGACATTAACGCTGGAGCCAGGAAATGCTGACACAATTTGAAATTAACACCCTGTCAATACACAGCTGACCTGTGTTACGCCAGTGCTTTGTCAAACCCTTTGGAATTAGATTTTCAGTGCTGGAAGCAGAGGTCTCTTGCCACAGTGAAGACTTGGATTGAACAGTCTGGGTTAGAAAACAGAGTTCATGTTATTAAGAATTGTGGGTGTGGCTTTATTTTATTTTAAAAATAAGGCACTCTTGCCCACTTGGAGATTCAAGCTCCCTGGAGGGTGCCAGGCAAACACACAGACTTTAGGTCAGCCCTGGAGGTCTGGCAGCCCTACTGGAGGAGAAGGAGAGATCTAAAGTGGCACAGCAAGATGTAAAGCGGAAGGACATCTTTGAGGACAATGGGTGTTTGAAAGTCTGAAGTTTCAGTAATGGACACTGTTAAGTTGTGGGTGAACATATCAGATGACATAGCGATTCTTCAAACAGCTCTTGTTTATTCACAGGCCAGAACAGAACAGAACTGAAGGGTTCAGCCAGCCTGCTTATATGGAGCTCCAATACAACGCAACTGTAACAACTTCCTGTAACTATCCAATCACTGAACGTCACTTTCAATCCCTTATTTGCATATGTGGACCTGAGTGAAAACTATCTACAGTATCCCCCTGCTGGCCCAGGGCGAGAACTTCAGTACATAACAGACACAGTTTTACACATTACAGTCTGCAGTACATTTTAAATGCAGGTATAATAAAGGGAGGAAAGGGGGAGGCACAAGGATCGGGATGGAATTCTCATATGCTTTGGTTTAGACCCAGTTGGAATACATATACTAGCATGAGTTTGGGGAGTTAGTCTGGATGAAACCCTGGGTCCTCTTCCAAACCTGGGATTCTGTATCTGTAAGGGGAAAGTGGCCAGAGCAGTTCCTTTGTCAAGGGAATGACTTTGGCTGCCTAGTTACATACCACAATATAGCACATCCAAAGAAGTTGCTCTGTGCCAGGTGGGCCTTCCCTCCACCTTCCTCACCTGTCAGATATTTATGTTTTTACTTTATTTTATTTATTGAATTTCTACCCCAGCCTTCATCTGAGTATCACAGGGCAGATTACAATATAAAAACAGAGTAACAAACAAAAATAATACAACCCCCCCCCCCCCAATTTACAAAGCCATAGATTGATTAACTGGCCAAAGGCCTAGCGGAAGAGGAAGCCTGGTGCCTAAAGATTTGTAATGAAGTTGTCAGGCAAGCCTCCCTGGGGAGAGCATTCCACAAGTGGGGAACCACAGCTGAAGAAGCTACCCTCTGGACCTCTCATGGAGGAGGCACACAAAAAAGAGCCTCAGATGGTGGTGCAGAGTCCGAATTGGTTCATATGGGGAGAGGCAGTCGTTGAGGTATGTAGGAGAAAAATAGCCAGAGCTGTGTGTGAGTGAGCTGGGAGCTGGAGACAACAGAGGCAGGTTTGCTCTGTGTTGGACTTTGGGGCTCCCTTGGAAACCTAAATGGGAAGCAAAATCTATTGGGGTGTTAATGCTATGAAACCCTTCAAGATGTTCTCTGGTTGCATATACCATATTTTTCGCCCTATAGGACGCACCGGCCCATAGGACGCACCTAGGAAATTTTTTTATTCCCCCCCCAGGCGCGGGGCTGGGGGGGGGAAGCCCGAGCTTCCGCCGACCCCAGCCCCCAAAACAGGCAGCTCTGGGAGCTTGCAGCCTGAGCTCCCCCTCCCCCAGAACGGGTCCCAGAGCGATGCAGAAGCTTGCGTGGCTGGGGGAGGGGGAAGCCCGCTGCCAGCCTCCAAACCAGGTCGGGAGACAGCGGGATGGCGCGCTGCGTCTCCTCGCTGTCCCCCAAGCTTGCGAGGCTGGCGGCAGGGAGAAGCACGCTTCTCCCCGCCTCCAGCCTCCAAACCAGGTTGGGGGACAGTGGGATGGCAGCGTTCCGCCTCCCCACTGCCCCCCGAGCTTGTGGGGCTGGCGGTGGGGCTCTCCTGAAGACTGCATTCGCCCCATAGGACGCACACACATTTCCCCTTCATTTTTGGAGGGGAAAAAGTGTGTCCTATAGGGCAAAAAATACGGTAAATAAAACCATATAGCTTAAAGACACCAGAGTCTCTGCTGATCTTCCTTCCAAGAAAACCAAATCTGTCTACATGCCTGCAACACCTGGATTTTCTCACTGCTCAGAGACTGAGGAGGTGTGTGAAAATATATAGGGAGAACTAGTGTGATAGGATGGTTAGAGTGTTGGACTATAACCTAAGACTCCAGATTATAGTCTGAGCCTGGGCCAGTCACAGTCTTTCAGCCACAGAGAATAAAGTGGGAAGGGAAGAACCATGTATGCCACCTGGATCTCCTTGGAGGAAAAGGTGGCATATTAAGCAAGCAAGCAAGTAAATAATGAATGAATGATGTTGGATTCCAACTTCCAGCAGCTGCAGTAAAGATTCTTCATGCAGCCAATAGATAAACCCACTGGAGGCAGTGATAGCCACCAAGTTGGATGGCTTAAAAAGAGAATTTAGACCAGGCATAGGCAAACTCGGCCCTCCAGATGTTTTGAGACTACAATTCCCATCATCCCTGACCACTGGTCCTGTTAGCTAGGGGTGATGGGAGTTGTAGTCCCAAAACATCTGGAGGGCCGAGTTTGCCTATGCTTGATTTAGACAGATTAATGAAGGAGAGGGCTATCGATGGCTACTAGCCATGATGGCTATGCTCTGCCTCCACATTCAGAGGCAGTAATTCTTCTGGATGCCAGTTGCTGGAAACCACAGGAGGGAAGAGTGCCCTTGTGCTTGAACTTGCTTGTGTGTTACCCATAGGCATCTGTTTGGCCCATGTGAGAACAGGACGCTGCACTAGATGGGCCATTGGCCATTGACAGGCTCTTCTGATGTCCTCATGGCCAATGGTCAAGGGTGATGTAGTCTGGCAACATCTGGCATAGTCTAGCAACATCCCTGCCCCCATCATAGGACCAGGCTGCTCCTAGAAGCAGCCAAGTCTGCCCATAGGTGTGATTAAAAAGGACAAACTCCAAAAGGGTGTGAAATTGTACTAAGCGAGTGGGAAGTTCTGCAGCGTTATTCTCCACTTCCCATCGTCATAATGTCTTCAGTTAAAAGAAAAAAGAAAAAGGAAAGGAAAGAAAGAGGAGCAGGGGGAGGAAGAACCCTTTGAATGATCTTACTCTATTATACCATGTTACGGAGTTAATAGCTGGCCTTGTGGGACCGCTGTTCTGAGCCAAAGGAGCAGGATAATGAAAATTGTAAATTAAAAATAAATTTCAGCTTTTGGCCTTTTCCATTGAAACCTATTAGCAGAGTGGAAGACTTGGAGCAAAAATAATCAGTGGTAAATGAGGCCTGGGCTCAACTCTGCGGCTTTTTCTTTTTCTTCTCCTGAGCCTTCTGCTCAGGAGAAGAAATTTGATATTAAGAGACTTTCTGCTTCTGAAATAGAATAATGGACAAGATCCTTGGGAAAGTAGCAAGAAGAAAAGCAAAGCAATGGCCGTGACTACATAAATTTGATGTGCTCTAGCAGCTAAGAAGAATGGCAGGGCTGTAACTCAGTGGCAAGGCATCTGCTCTGCATGCAGAAGGTCTCAGGTTCAATCCCTGGAATCTCCAGGAAGAGCTGAGAGAGAGCCCCTGCCTGAAATCTTGGAGAGCTGAGGCACCATTCACACTTGTCATTTAAAGCAGTATCATACTTGAACTTGAAACTGTCATGACTTCTAAATTGTCTGGTCATGATTGTGAAGGACCACTAATTGGGCTAGCAACCTTCTCATCTTCTGATTTCTGGATATTATACAGTCAGTTGTAGATGCAGTTTCAAGTTCTGGTCCTATCTGTACTCTACTTTTAAAGCAGTATCATACTTCCCCCAAAGCATCCTGGGAGCTGTAAAGGATGCCGAGAGGTAAGACACTGTCAGTGTTGCAATGCTAGGACCATCTTTCCCTGTCTGGGGTAATTTATCCGGAGCTCCCTGTGGAGAACAGGATGGGGTGACGGGGAGAGTGTGCATATGTGAATTGAATCAAGGTGAGCAGCTCACTTGAGATGAACTGGAGTGTTTACCCCTGCAAGCAGCCCTGCTTAACTTTTGGTTGGTTATATCATGTATATTTGCCATTTAATATAAATGAGGCATTACAGGTAGAACACCCTAAACAGAAAGTTTGCATCAGTTCTCATATTTGGTGCCTTCCAGTGGAGCATGCATTCAGCTGTCTTCCATAGTGTCTCCAGCAATTGTGTTTAGAGAAATCAAGTGATCTCTGTGCAGGTCCTTGTGAACCATCCCTAAGTGATGGTGTTACTATCTGGTAGGCATGGAGCTTTTTGATCAGAGTAGTCAAGCTGTTTCTGGCTCCCTGAAGCATTCTTAACTGTAAAGTGCAAGCTGAACATGATTTTGCTTTTAGGAGTACCTCTCCATCGCCTGGGCCCTTTTTGTCAATTCACCCAACGAGTTACAATTACAGCGTTTCAGAAAGGAGACTTCCTAATCCTATTACTCATTCATCAACCTGCAAATGATAGCAGGAGCTCCAATCGAACAGTGGTGAAAAGAGCAACAGGAGTTGCCTGTGTTGTTGTGAATCTGGGCTTAGCTCAGGCACAATAAGTGTGTAATCTTAAGGTTTTGTTGAGCTGAAATCCAATCACATACTTGACTGGTAGATCACAGAGAGAGAATGAGAGAGAAAGAGGGCTACCTCTCACACACAGTGCAATCCAGATTTTATAACAAATCAACCCCTCGCCAACTTTTATACCAACTTTCCTCACAGTTTCTGGGCATGAAACACTTGATCTCAGAATAGCAGTTGGCACTGTTGTGTTTATTTATTACATTTATATGCCAACTTCAAGGATCTCAGGGTGGTATATTTGATTCTTCCAACCCCTATTTTATCCTACCTGTGAGGTAGATGAAGCACAGAGAGAGAGGATGAAGGGAAGTTAGTGAGCTTCCTAGATGAGCTGGGATTTGAACCCTGGTCTCCCAGGTCCTAGTCTGACACTCTTAACAGCTACATCAAATAGTTTCTCAAGGCTGCAAGTCCCAAACAAAGTTCCCTTGGAATCTGAATAGATATCACACCTGAGCTGGAACCCTTAAGACTCGTATCCATTCACTCAGCAATTCAAATTGGCTTGAGGAAAATACAAGAATGTGAATTTCTGGATACATGGTCTCCTTTTCTTGTACATGCCAGTCCCCGAAGAAGTGAACTGCAACTATTGACCCACAATGTTTTTTTTTAAAGAAATAATTTTATGTACCTTGGACCGTTTTGCAGCTGAACTTTATGGAAGCCAACTAATGTAAGTGTAAGTGTAGCTTTTTTGGTTATTATTATTAATAATAATATTAATAATAATATATTAAATTTGTATACTGTGCTATACCCATAGATCTTAGAGTGGTTCACAACACAAAATTACAATATAAAAAGTACAAAATGAATCACCACCACCACCATCATCATCATCCCAATATTCCCCCTTCCACAACACATTTTAAAAGGGCATTTTAAATAAGGACCCTCACAGTTGTTGGACTAATTGGTATTTATTTATAGGATTTCTTACCTGCTCCTAAGTCCTCAGTGATTGGCAGGGATATAAGGTATCAGGCGGTCCTTACAAGTTGTTAAAAATGCTGTTCTCCATTTTGAGCCACTGTACTAGGGTGGATTAATGTTTCAGTAAAGAGATAAATGAGCAGTGATTTAGTAACTGAAGACTAGAGGCTGTCGAAAGGACAAGATCCACAAGAACTTCTCAAGTTCAAGCCCAGCTGGAATAAGTGGAGTTTTCTCTAGAACAACCCACCTTGCTCAGCGCCTGTTCATTTCCATTTCATTTGCCAAGGAACCTATAGAGTGCTTCCCAAAGACTCGCTGTGTAGGTTTGTATTGAATAGTTTCACTTGCTTAAAGGTTCATATTAAACATTTTTGACAGTCTGTCACTTTCTCCCAAGCTACGAGGTCCCAGTGCTCTCTGTAAGCCATTGATTTGCCAGTCGTACTGTTAGCCCTTTGTGAACAATTAAGCTAAGGTCAGAGGTCACAATAGATCAATTTTGCTGACCGCGTTAATTTTATTTTTACTGAAAGGAACTTTTTGTCTCTTTTATCGGGAGGAAAATTAAGCTGTTAACTGGAATTCCACCAGGCTGTCTACCCTGAAAGCCCTGAGGCTTTAGGGAATGGGTAGCAGTGGTGCTTTTAAAAAAAAGGCTCTCAGAAGGTAAATTTATTTCTTTTTTATTAAAAAGAACAATTTATGACCTATACAGTATGTCTGAGGCAGGGATCTTAACACAATGCACTGTATTTTCCCATTGCTTTTTGAAGGCTCAACCGTGCAAAGTTTTGAGTTCCCCCCTGGAGACATACTGATTTCCTACAAATCCCCCCTTGGAGCCATTATGATCTTAGGGTGTTCAAACCACAAAAGATGTTGGCAGCCCTTGGCTTTCTCCTACTCTCCTGCTTAAATAGCCACAGAAACTGAAACGTCACAAGATTTCAAGAACGGAATCCTTTTACGCTAATGAAACAAGCCGAGCCAAATGGGGCTGCGTGTCACGGGAACACAACGTCATTATCTTAGTAGCAGACTAAGTCATACTGAGAGCAAACCCACTGAAATGAATGCACTTAAGTTAGTTATGATTTCAGTGTGTATGACTGGGACTGCATTCACATGACATTTTGTTCTAGAATCAGTAGAGATGGAGTACTTTGCAGTGGATCTACACCTGCCCAATGATCTTATGAATGGACATATACCCAAACTGCAATCACTAGTTTCATTAATTGTAAGTTGCTTTGGATTGCCTCATGCAAGATAAAGCGACTAATAATAATAATAATAAATCACCTGCCCTCACCAGGCCTTCACCTGCTTGCCTTCTTATTTACGTGCAGTCCAGCAGGTGACCCTGGCTACCAGCTTCTTCCTCTTTAGTCTCAATGTTGGTCCTGTAAATCTCAGTGGGGAGAAGGATGGGGATGAAACTAGTTAGCTGGTTCCATCTGTCAATGTCTCTGGCTCCACCTACTCTTTGGTCTCCCTGCCTTCTGCCCCACCCGTCTCAATGGGCACCAGCCACCATATGCTTTTTTGAAGCCCTTCCACCATGGCAGATGGCTGAAGGAAGATACTGCAGCTTTGAATCCAGCAGAGATCAGGTGACACATGGAGCCAATAGGATTCTACATGGTCCTATAAAATTGCTGATGCTAGCCTGCCTTTCTTTTTAGTTTGAGTAAGTTATTGTTCAGTCATAGACTGAGCTGCTTAACGACTAAAGCACGCAGCTCGATATTCGAAAAGGCATGGCCCAACACACTCTTCTTAGAACCAATCTTTCCAGCTTGGAAAAGCATGTCAGCAACATGTCATTCCCTGCCATATTATTATTTGCAGAAACGAATGCAGCCCCAACCAAAGAATCACAAACAACAGCCATGTTGAAAGGAAATGATCTGCGTTATGGTTTTTAAGTAAATGATGCTCAGCGAATAAAGGCCATTAGCTGCTGCCATTTACTTTGTTGAATTTAGCCAACATTACTGTGTTGATTTTAAAAGCTATCAGCTTAACTATAATAAATCCATTTGACATGTCTTTATTCCGATAAAACTTTAAGACTGCCAGTGTAGCAAATGAGATGCAAATGCTCTTTTTTATTTTAAGTATATTTAAAGCTTCCTTTTCAATGCAAATTTTACTGGAAATCCGACAAGCTAGGACAGACATCTTAGCTGTCAGCGTGCAAACGCTTTCATTTGGGTCTAGGGCTTGGGAATGGCTGGCTTTTTTTTTATTCCCCTGCAGACTGAGATAATTAAAACTACAGAGAGACGGTTTTAAATATACATGATTTGGAGTTATTTAAACTGGGGGCTAATGTGGAACTGCAGGCATTAGCATTCTTGATAGGACAACAAACTGACCATACAACATACTCCGGGGCGGTGATCTCCATTGAACAATTTCTGCTCCTCTGTAAATAATGTTGTTCTCTCTTGTGATCTGCACCTGAACTAAGTATCAAGGGACAGAACCATCCCTTTGAAATGTGGTCTGTGACTATCTGCTTTTTAAAAGATATATTGCTATCAACCTGTTCCCCCCCTTCATCTTTCCCGCCCCCCTTGAAGAAAGCCCCTACCTCGACTCATTTTTTGTTTATTTTCAGTCTGCAGCCTCTCTAGAATCAGTATCCACTTCAGCTCTGGTTTGCTGAAGCCTCATGAATGAGTTTATCTAAAGAATGTGAATTTGCTCAGATCTCTCCAAAATCCCACATTTCTTGTGGTTGATAAAGCTGACTTTTGGTAAGAGGAGTTGGATGGGGGATGATTTAAATTTTTCACTGTGAAAGTGATAAAGGCTTTGCTATAAATAATAAGCATGCTCAAAACACCCACCCACACCACTGTCATGGGCAAACAGTTTGAATGGAGAGGGAGAAATTTGACAGGACTCACCTGCAATGCCCACTGCTATTGACTTAATAAATAAATTTCTGCATATAAGAGCTGGTTCCATTTGTCACTCTCTAGTGTGACCAAGAAACAGAACTGAAGGTGGGGCTATGCAAATCAAGAGATGGAGATATGTATAGGGAAATATTTGATTCTCAGTGGCTTCTGGAGTAGGCTTTGGACACACCCCAGCTGTGTTTAGCACCTCTTCCCTTTACCCCAGGGGTTGAATAACAGAATTGTAGGGTTGGAAGGGATCACAAGGGTCATCTAGTCCAACCCTTTTCAATGCAGGAATCTTTCAGCCCAAGGGCCACATTTCCTTCTGGGCAACCTTCCAAGGGCCTCATGATCTTGGGTAGGAACAGAGGCAAAAGTACATGGAGCCACAAATGTAAATTTTAGTTTTGTGCAGTAGGCAGGCTAGTTTCTACACACACTCCTACCCCACATCTCTTCCATTCAGGGAAGCAAGAGGCATTATCTGAGTCTGAGGTTCCATTCTAGCCTGGCCAAAACATTCAAAGTGAGAAGCAAAGAAAGTGAGGGGTGTGGCCTGGGGTGAGAAAGTGTGGTTCAGGGATGGGGGTGTGGCCTAGGGAGAGTTCTGAGAGAGTAGGCAGGCCGGATTTGGCCCGGGGTCTAAGGTTCTCCACTCCTGCTTAACCACATTTGAGTGAATTATTGCTGTTTCCTCCTATGGGGAAAATACAAGTCCTGCTTTTGAAATCAAGGTGCCTTTCTGTGTGTGACCCTTACTGCAATTTCATGGGGGTTGCCATTGTCTCCCTGAGTATTCTACAGAATACAGTGCTCCCTTCCCTCCCATGCATGCTCCCCCAGCACACTGCCCATCCTGGCGATGGGCTTTTAACGTCAGATAGAATGTATTTGTGTCAACTCCAGGTCACAACAACAGCAACAGAAATAATCAGGAGATACAGCATGCAGATTTTCATCACCGAACACAGTCATTTGGCAGACATCTTTCGAGTATAGAATAAAAGGGAAAGAGAAGATGAGACGAAATAATAATAAGCTGCTCTGGGGGTGCAGCTGTCTGAAAAAGAAAACAAGTTACAAAGATTCTGCAAGTGGAATAAGTTATGTACAGTGACGAGATTTGCATAAGTGCATTTGAATCCTTTGTGCCATTTCACAATGTGGGATTTGGATTTTCTGTATTGGCTACTGTCACGGCCACCCAGGACGGGTCCCAGCTCACAAGAGACCTCACTCCGTTGCAGTTTATTTACAGGAAAAGTTTATTGAAGATTTCTGCTTCTCGTACAGTTCAGCATCGTGGCCGTACGTCTGTCACGTTAGACCGCTGAAGTCCCCTCTGACTCCTCCCCTCTTCCACACCAACTTAATAGCCTGGCTCTAGACCACCTCTTCCTCTCCTTTCTTTTCCGCAGGGTCTTCCTGCCCCCCTGGGTTCCCTCTCTCCGTGACTCGCCTGAGGCTGAATCCTCTGCCGCCTCTTCCCCCCTCCTTCTGGCTTTAGGGCCGGGCTCCTCCCCTGAGCTCTCTCCACTTCCGCGCGCCTCTACGTTTGAACTTGGCGCGCGTACGTTGCTGCTGACCTTTCTTTCGACCGCTACACCACCCCTTGTTCTGCTCTCCACCCTTTCCGGCTGAACACCTTGCTCCAACCCCCTTTCTCTGTTCTCTCCTAATCCTGCTCCCTCCGAGAGGCTGACGACTCCACCCCCTTTACTCCGTTCCGGCTGAGACGCCTCTTGCTGCGTCTGTCTTCCACTGGGCTCCTCTCCGCTTCTCCCTTCTCCTCCCTTTTGCTTGATTAAGGTAACCCCCTTTTGAGAATCCTCTGACTCGCTGCTCAGACTCGTGGATTCCCTCAGAATTCCGTCATCTTCTTCCTCATCCTTCTGCCCCTCCTCCCACTCGCTCTCCGTCTCCTCTGTCATCTCCTCCTCTCTCCCAGAAACCCTGACAGCTATAATATTTGCATTGTGGGGGTGTAAGAAGCAAGGCCTGGGATGTGGAGGAATTGTGAACTGGAACACATTCTTCGGATCCCCTGATGCTGTTTGCTCATCTCTGTTTGCCAGCCAGGGAGTCAATGACCAAGTGGGCAGTAGCACCTAGTGCTCCCCTTTCTGCTCCTCCTGCACATCACAGTGGTCTGGGTCAGAGGTGAAGGGTGGGTGTATAAGCTGAAGAGAAGAAGCAGGCATGGGGAGGGGTCTTCTCAATGGACCCCCAGATGGTGCATGAGCCCTCAGCAAATGCCCGGCCATTTTAACCCTGATTATTTATACATAACTACCAACTCTACAGGGACGAGGATGGCGTTGTGGGTTAAACCACAGAGCCTAGGACTTGCTGATCAGAAGGTCGGCAGTTCAAATCCCCAGACGAGGTGAGCTCCTGTTGCTCGGTCCCTGCTCCTGCCAACCTAGCAGTTCGAAATCACATCAAAGTGCAAGTAGATAAATAGGTACTGCTCCGGCAGGAAGGTAAAAGGTGTTTCCGTGTGCTGCTCTGGTTCACCAGAAGCGGCTTAGTCATGCTGGCCACATGACCCGGAAGCTGTACTCCAGCTCCCTCGGCCAACAAAGCGAGATGAGCACTGCAACCCCAGAGTCGGTCACGACTGGACCTAATGGTCAGGGGTCCCTTTACCTTCCCAACTCTACTTCTCCTGTTGTATTAATTTATTTATTAAAATGCTTTTCTACTACTGTGCCTTCTAAAGCGACATTGAGGCAGGGCAGGGACAATAATAAAATAAATGGAAAGCCATAGAAACCACAAACCAAGGATAAGAAATCCAAGTAATACAGAGCCCATTGTAACTGGCACACTGCCCCAATCCAATTGGATGACCAGAAAAGGCTTGTGTGAAGATTTACATCTTATAAGGGCAGATCTACACTATACATCAGAAGCAACTGCAATGCACATTTAAAGCACACAACTTCCCCCAAAGAATCCCAGGAACAGTTGTTTCCCCTTCACAGAGGTACCATTACCAGCAACCTTAACAAACTACAGTTGCCCACAGCTTTTGATTTTAGCAAAAAAAGAAAAGAAAAAGAAAACAACTTTACTGAGGAACTTTACTTTACTGTATATTTTATGTTTTTTATATTGTAATTTAATGTTGTGACCTGCCCTGAGATCTATGGATAAAGGGCAGTATGCAAATTTAATAAATAATAGTAATAATAATATTTTTTATTAAATTATTTTTAAAGAAAGGATATTCCAATAAGCCAAAAACCCTCCCCCATGTATTTTCTACACATAATGTTTCATTACCAGACAATTATGTCACTTTCAGACACCCTGATTAATTGAGCGTTTTGTGAGGCTAATACATTTAAATTTCTAAACTCCAGAATGAGGCTCTGTAATTGTACAATTATGCATTCATTTAGATTTTCTTTATATATGTGTATAAAAAAAGAAATAACTAATCATGAGTGACCAAAAACTGGGTAGGGGAGGTAGGATTTATTTTCCTCCTCCTGGGTGCGTGCTAAATCATGAAATTGCATCTCTTTTGACAGGTCGCTCTGGCTGGGTTGCTGAGCTGTCCTTTCAAACAGACCACTTCAACTTTGTTCATCACTGTATGAATCCTTTTCATGTGGGACTATTCCAATTCCTAGTTTATATTTTTGCAGTAGAAGCAAAGTCCAATTCATTTATTGTGGAAGGCACGGTATCCGCATTGTAGAAGGCAAACTATCATTACTGTGGAAAGCAAAGTACCACAGGAGGCAGAATATTTTTGTAGAAGGCAGGATATAAAGTACGGTATATATTGCATAAGGCAAAGTATCATTGGGCTGTGTCTGGTGTTCCCTGTCCACTAGTGCATGGGCTGTTGTGCTATTGGATGAGTGACCTTAGCTTTGATGCTGTAGACCAGAGGAATCCAACACAGTAGCTGCATTGGTGAGAAACAGTGGCACAACAGATTACTCAATCTGTTGTGCAGCCAAGTGACTAGCGACTTGCTTATGCATTTTCTTGAGCAACAACGTTCCACTGGTGCAAAACATTTGAACAGCAGAACAAGTATACTGGTGAGTGACTATAACTTAGCAGTACATTGGATACAAACCATTATTGGGGAAGGCAAGCTGAAAAGTTTTCAGCATTGCTGAAGACAAAGTATTACTGTTCTTATAGAAGGCCAAGCAGCCAGGAAGAGTTGCATTAGCTCTTGCTATCCCGCTGTCCAGATCAGCTGCATCACAACACCCATCGTCAAGCTTTGTGTTAACATGTAACAAAAGCCCCAACCATTCCTGGTTGACAGGACCTTACCCATGTAGTAATAAATACGCCTGAATTATTGATGGCAATCGCCACTAATATTATTATGACCTCAATTAAGTGCTTTCCCCCTCCCTTTCTCCCAGGCACATTATCAACAAAAGACCAATGCTTTGCTCGCTGCTCCTTTCTTGCTGGCCCACTTTCCATTAAAATCGAATTGATCAAACGTATTTGCCATTTCACCGTGAGTGGATAACTCTAATGGGTAATCTATCAGCATGGGGCTCCCTCAGTAAAGCTATTAACACCTTTTGTTGTTTGTCTCCCATTTTTGAAACGTGCTGAGAGGTTCAAAAAGCCAAGACCCTCCAATCTGTTCGGGATTGGCGAGAGCTGCGACTCTTTGGGCCTTCCTTAATTACCGGCATTTTGTCTACTCCACTGCGATCCATCTACACGACCACAAGCCGGTGTTGTGCTTCTGCTAACAAGTCTGTCTTTTTTTATTTACCGATGAAAGCAACAGAGATGGCTCAATTAAAGCTGATTAGGAAAATGGCTGCATAATGGCTTGCCACATGAGGTAGGTTCCAGAGCTGTGAGCTGCCATATTCACACCTTTCCACACCAACCACCCATCCTCAAGCACTTGGCTTGAGTCTTTGCCACCACAGTTGAAGTCACTCAGCGGCGAGGCAAAGAAATGGAGCAGAGAGCTTTCCTGCCCTTTGGCAAGTTGGCAAATTGCGTTAGTTACAGAGGGCACATGTGTAAAGTACAGCTCAGTGGTTTGTTTGTCATAGGCGGTGGGATTCTCTGAAAGGGCTCAGGGAGTGAGTTTCTGGGGGCAGATTGTACAGCGTGTACCCTTTGAAAGCCAAGAGAATTGCACTCATAAAAATAAAAGGAACTGCTAACGAAAAAAGATGATGGGTGCATAAACAAAGGCCCAGACGTGGAAGGCTCCAATGTCAACAGAAGATGATGTGTTTCCTGACTGGTTTAAGAGATTCAAGTCAAATTCTTATGATTGTTTTAGACACACACAACTGTAGCGTCTGGTAGCATAGAATTGTACAATGCACCTGTAACAGCAATTTCACCTGCTCTTACTTAGGAGTGAGTCTGATGGATTTCAGTGTAGGATTGGGTGGTGAGATGAGGTGAGGAGGTATGTTGGGAAGTGAGGCTTGCTAGTGGCTATTTGTTTCACATTGTTCCCTTTACATGCCATGCTTGAGTGGAAATGTGCTTAATCACAATTCTGCAGATAACCAAAGCTCAGAACATATGACAAAACATATGATTAACTTCTGTATTTCCTACCAGTAGAGTAGACTTCTGGAGCATTGTGCACGACCCCCCTGCCAAAAAACAAAACAAAAACCATGCCACGAACAACAAGAACCATGACATCTTTGTAGAAGCAGCCATTTTCCACACCTTGTGCCCTGGAAGGGGAATAATCTTTTGGGTCATAGCAGAAAACAAAGATGGCTGCCAGTCAATTCTCCTGTCTGAAAGCCTCTTCCAGTCATTGTGGACAGTACTGAGCTGTATGGGCCAATGGTTTGACCCAATACAAGGCAGTTTCCTATGCAGTTATGAGTGACTGGCTGCTAGTGTGGAAGCTGCTGTAATGTGACTCTTCTTTGAGCAACCAGGGTAATGATGTCCTGGGTCACGTGGGAGAAATCCCTTGTGTAGCTTCTCTTCTGGGCACCAATGCTCCTCCTAAGGACATAATAAGAGTTCATCCAACTCAGCATCCTTTTCACACAGTGGTTAGCCAGATGCCCATGAGAAGCCCCAAAGCAGGACCTCAACACAACAGCACTCTGCCCACGGGATTCCCAGGAACTGGCGTTCAGAAGCAAATTACTCCTGAGAGTCGAGGTAGAAGTCATGGCTAGAAGTCATGGACAGCCCTATCCTCTACGAATCCTCCTTTAAAAGTAATCCATGTTGATAGCCATCTCTATTTCTTGCGGAAGCACCACTTCTTCTGCACCATACTACATCCGTTGTACTTCTACACTACTCCTGGAATGGAGAAGAACTGTGCAGTAAAGACTCTTCATGTGTGATTTAGAGCTTCTTGCATTATAATCATGGTGGGTAAGAAAGAACACTGAGTTTTGCTGTCTTGAGAAATGTTACATGGTGGGACAACACTTGATGGAATGCTGGCTTTGTTTTGTTTTCCTGGAGAGAGCTCCACACTATCTGCTTTCCTACCGGGAGCAAAGGGGGACTTTAAACAAACGAGGGTCACTTTTAGTCAATTTGTATGCTGGGTTACAGAGTGGCAGGAGACAGATAATCCATTCCATCTTCATAATAATAATAATAATAATAATAATAATAATAATAATAATAATTTATTATTTGTACCCCTCCCATCTGGCTGGGCTTCCCCAGCCACTCTGGGCGGCTTCCAAAAAAATATTAAAATCCTCTAATACATCAAACATTAAAAGCTTCCCTAAACACTTCTTTTCTGACACTAGTGGTGACACTAGCGTAGCTGGGGGGGGGCACACTGGGTGGCCACTTACCATGGGGTGGCAATTACCGTGGTGCCTGCAGTGTGCCGGAGCCACGCATCTCTCCTGGGAGTGACACAGTGGCTCGGGCTCCTGCAGGCATCATGTCACCCGCAAAGGTGGTGTGGGGTTTGCATATGCCAGCTGCCTCCCCCTCAGCTGGAGGGCTGCTGGCGGTGAGGCAGCAGGTGGAGTGGACTCCATGCAGGCTCTGACTCTGCACTGCGCACCCTGCCCCAGCTCACCCTGCCCCAGGCACCCGAGCGGCTAGCTATGCCATTGAGTGGAGATCCTCCCACTGGACCTCATGCAGGGAAGCACTTTGGAAGTCCACCTACTTCCTCCTCCTCCTCCCCCCTCTTCCTCTTCCTCTTCCTTTTCTCTTTAGGCATTTAATGGACGGGTGAACATACATCACTAAACAACAGAGGACTGCTCACTTAGTGCTGCCTTGCGATATTGATGGAGGTGACATTTCAACTAGCGTCGTCTTAATACAGTCTGTCATTCATATGCCGTCTGGAGACCAAAATCAATAAAGAGTGAGAATGGACTTCCACAGTTGGTAGAAGAGGGAGAATAATAAGGAAAATAAAGCTGTAGCTGGAGTGAGGATTTTTGCATCCAGACCTGCTGTTTCAAAGTTGTTATTGTTTTTGCAAATGTTAACGATGACTGAACACCAACCCAGCCAGGAGCAAATGCTGTTTTCTATTTTGTAGCCAATTCAGCGGCGGTCTGGGAAGATTCACACACCTGTTGTTGCATATCTGGGCATGAGCTTTGGATTTCATCAGCCACTTCCAGTTCTTTGAGGCCTACATTACGGCATGCTAAAAGGATAATGTGATTGGGTTTTTAGTCCTTGAAGCAACCTTCCTAGCAGCAAATGAGCCTTGGAGATTTAAGTGTCTTGGCTATGTAAGTGGCAAGGGAGTGTCACTGGATCTCAGGAGTACTTCACTGTCAGATTTTCACTCACTCACTCACTCACTCAAACCTTATAGAATCATAGAATTGTAAAGTTGGAAGATACAACTAATTGAGGGTCAACTAATCCACCCCTCTGCAATGCAGGAATGTCAACTAAAGCATCCATGAAAGATGACCATCAAGCTTCTGCTTAAACACCACCAAGGAAGGAGTTCCCATAACTTTCCAAGGCAGTCTGTTCCACTGTCAAACCACCCTTACTGTCAGAAATTTGTTCCTGGTGTTTAGATACCCATCATAAATCTAGGGACATAGGAAGCTGCCATTTTCTTCTAGAAGCTCAAGGTGGCATGCATGGTTCTTCCCCATGTCATGTAATCCGCAGAACAACCCTTTGAAGTAGGTTAGGCCGAGGAGCAGTGACCGACCCAAAGTCAACCATTGAACTTCATGGCCAAGTGGAGATTTGAACCCTGGTCTCCCAGGTCCTAGGCCAAAACTCTAACCACTACACCACACTGGGATGGTCAAGCAGAACTATTCCCCTCTATGGGGAAGCTTGCTCATGCAGTAGCCACACAGGAGCACATGGGGAATCTCTTGTATAGGATAGGTAAGTCCTTCCGACAGTGTTGTATCACTGTGTGTCTATGGGCCCCTTCATAGAAACACAACTTTCCAGTCCAAATGGAAACTGCAAATGCTTTGGGGGATGGTGCGTCGCATGAGCAAAAGTCAGAGGAAGAAAAGTGTCCCTTTTCAGGGAGGGAGGGGGAGGAACCAGTCATAAGGTACAGCTGGGGAAAGATCATTAAGGGACGCACCGAAGCAGGCCACATCTGTGATTGAATACTCCATCTTTTTAGTACCCCACTGCTGTGTTTACTGCTCTTTAATGTGGCATTGTTTACTCACAATTAAACTCTTTACCATTAATTTAACTTTCAGATGTTGAATTGGTCACACAGATTCAAATCCCAAGGCTCGGACAGATGTGTTCTATACACTTGTTTAAACACGGCTCTCATTAGGAAGTAATGCATGTACGGCAAGCTGATTACACCACAAAGCAGGGCGCTTTATCATGGGGGGGGGCTCTTGGGAGGCCTTGGCAAGTTTGTCAGCTGCTGCTGTTCCTCTTCTGCCTCTTGCATAATGAGTGACAGGAAGGCTCCAGGCCTACGAGAGCTGAAAGATAGGAGCTGCATTGCTTCAGCCACAGCCTGTTCCCCCCACCCACTGCCATTCACTCCCCTCCACCCCCCAGACGAAAGCTGTAGAGCTGCTGGGATAGGAAACATTAATTGTTGT